>NC_141143.1:157069404-157379404 GCF_053477565.2 Lygodium microphyllum
ATTTATTGTTTGTAATGGTATTTATATACCTTAATCCTTTGTGTAGGCGAACCCTGATGCTGTTGGGGATAGCGAAGGGGGGACTAGCAGTAGTGGTGGCGACAACGGCAGCAGCACAGGCAGCAGTGGTGGTAGTGATGATGATGCCTCTTCTGAGGAGATGTAAAGGAGCCCCATACATGCATGCCTCCCCTTGGCTTGTAATTTTCATTTTTGGTATGTATTACTTTCAGCTAGTGCTTGCAACCATGACCATGCTTGAGGTCACAAGCACTAGAACTCATCATGTAAAAACGTTTCATCTATATATATGAAATTTCGTGTTCTACATACATTGTTTTGTTTTCAGTACAAAAATTTTCAAAATAATCTTTCTCTGTTTTCCCTAAGCATACAATTTGATATTGATGGGGAAAAAAAACCAGAGAGCATGTTACAAAGCCACATGCTCTCTGGTTTTTTTTTCATATCTCTGTTTTGCGCGTCTATCAGCACGTCTAATTTGCAGGATAAATGTGCATCTATTCTCGTCAAAAACTTGCAGAGTAAACACTTTTTTAGATGCGTAGATACACGCGTGTATAGACGTACAATATGAATATATCCACTTTTTTATAAATATGATTATATATTTACATAGCGTGTCAATACGCGCGTCTATATGCGCGTCTATATGGGCGTATAACTCTGGCTATAAGCGCGCTTTTAGATGCAAAATTGTAGACGCAACAGTAGACATGGTAATAAACGCGCTCGACTTTTTTTATCACAGTTCAAATATTGCGTCTATGGAGCCTTTTTGTTGTAGTATCTTACACTTTTTCTTGTGCGCCTTTCTCGTTGATTTAGGACTCTTCTGTGCTTCTTGTATTCCTATATTTTTCCTGGCATGCCTTCGTCTTCTGCTTTAGATTTTTCAGATTTTCCACCTTATTCGTCTAAGGGTTAACAGGTTCATTTGATCTTAGTACTTTCAAGGTTATCAAAGGTTTCCTAAATGATGTAGATGTGAAATCATCAAATAATGTAAATCACTCATACTATCAACATCACAAATCATCTAAAGATATCTCATGCTGCATGTAAGAAAGATGTGGAGGTAAGACAATTATGCAATTCCAAAAAAATAGAAGAAATTATGGTATGGAGCATGTTAGCTTACTTGTAGATAAATGATGCACAAATCAAGTATGCATTACAATGCGATTGTTGCTAGAAGAATTGTCTTGTTACATATGGTTATCAAACATTGAAGGCACTCTAATAACCTTATTTTTCTTTGATGTATAGTCAGTAGGATGCTTTTCTTTCATCAATGTTGACACCATGGGTATGTGGAAAGTTTGAGTATTATTTTTATAGCATAGTGGTTTGCAGGATTGCATTTGAAATAGGCTTGAGCCTAGGCATTACTCATCTCGAAAGAGTCAAATCCAAAATGTCTAACTATAATGGATACATACTTGAGCCAAATGTTACTATTGGTCCTCTAGGTAAGGTTGCAGTTTCTTAGATGGAAATGTACTTTAAGGTGGCACAGCGTGAAGTTATGCCAACAATTGGGAGGTTACATCTTGCAGATAACTTTATTAGGACTGAAGTATATTCCATCTACGAGCAAGCTATGCTTCAAAATGTAGATAAGTTTGTTAGCTATCCACATTTCACCATATTGTGAAAGTTGTTCTTCAACAATTTATCAATCCAAAGGAAAGTTGGAATGGGAGTATATAGCATTTGTGAAAATTTAAAAGCTTAACGAAAGAATGCAAGAGATGATGAGGAGCTTGTGATGGCAAAGGAAGCACTACAAATTCATCAGGAAGACCAATAGAGAGAAAGAAGGCCATGCATCATAAGTCTAAGTGTTTTGACGTACCAGAAAGATATATTAGACTTGTCATTGATGGTAAGAACCAAAAGAACTCATGCTTACCTCATTTTTCTTGTCTTCCAAAGGATGTCAATGAAGAAACTCTTGTATAAATGCATTTAATGGGATGCCTTTGTACCATGGAAGAGTTTATCCTAGAGTATTCTTTACTTATCCAAATGTTCATAATGATCCTGACCTTTTTATCACAATTTTAAACATTGTACTCTCTAGTTGGTAGGGTGCTTTATCACTTGTTCTTTATTTGCAGTTGGATAACACACACTACAACAGAAACGAGGCATAGACGCGCATGTTAGACGGGCAAAGTCTATCATCGCGTCTGTATGTGCGTGTAAATGAGCGTGTAAATAGACGCGAATTTTATGTCTATATCTCCGCGCAAATAGACGCGAATATAGACGCGTTTTCAGACGCATCACTACAACAAGCAGCAGTTGTAGACGCACGCACAGACGCGCACTAAAATTTTAAAAAATTTTGAAAAATATAGACACAATTGCGCGTCTATATTTGCGTCTAATTTGCAGGTGAAATCGCATCTATGTACGCATGTATTTGCACATGTATATGCGCATGTATATGCGCATGTATTTGTACATGTATATGCGCATGTATAAGCGTGTGTATAAGCATGTGTATATGCGCATCTATAAGTGTGTTTAACTATGCATATATAAGCGTGTCTATAAGCAATTCCTGCTCTATATACACGCTTATAGATGCGCTTATAGACGCGCAATAAAATTTTAAAAAATTTTGAAAAATATTGCTTGTGTGTCATTATTTTCAAAGTAGTCCCGTCATGCATTTCTTTTGGGTTTTTTTGGCAGGCCCACGACACAAAGAGAGGAGAAAGGAAGAGGCAAAGAAGAAAGGGTAAAGAGAGGAGGAAGCAAGAGGCAAAGAGAAAGGAGAGGGAGGAGAAGGAGTTTGTAGCCCTGTCGCCGTCCATCACAACACCGATTCAAGGTGAGTCCTTCTTCTTGTCTCTCTCACTTACACACACACACACTCTCTCTCTCTCTCTCTCTCTCTCTCTCTCTCTCTCTCTCTCTCTCTCTCTCCCTCTCCCTCTCCCTCTCCCTCTCCCTCTCCCTCTCCCTCCCTCTCTCTCTCTTTCTCTCTCTATCTTTGCTTTGAGTTGTATTTTGCTACCTTCTTAGCTTTTGGTATGTTTGTTGCGATAAGGAGAACAGCCAAAGAGCAAGGAGATGGAGGAGAAGAAGGAGTTTGTAGTTGTGCCGCTGCCCATTACAACAAATATTCAAGGTGAGTCCTTCTCTTCTCTCTCTCTCTCTCTCTCTCTCTCTCTCTCTCTCTCTCTCTCTCTCTCTCTCTCTCTCTCTCTCTCTCTCTCTCTCTCTCTCTCTCTCTCTCTCTCTCTCTCTCTCTCTCTCTCTCTCTCTCTCTCTGTGTGGTTACTCTGAGTTGTATTTTGGTTCCTTCTTAGCTTTGGGTATGTTAGTTGTTGCTTGCTTTTCCTAGTTTTATTTTGTGCTTCACTGCTAATTCGCGTCTACAAGCGCGTCTGATATACAGAGTAGACGCTCTCGTAGACGCACAAGCGTTGAAGATCCATAAAACCTCCTAGGTTTTTTTGAGTTTTGTGGACCTGGCGCGTGTAAGAGCGTGTCTGATCCACAGAGTAGATGCGCCTGTAGACGCGCTCACATTAAACAACCACATCTCCTTTGAGATTTTTTTTAATACACTATTTTCCGCGTCTATAATCGCATCTATGTGCGCATGTATATGCGCGTGTATATGTGCGTGTATGTGCGCGTGTATATGCACGTGTATATCCGTGTGTGTATGCACATCTATAAGTGCGTCTATAGGAGCATCTATCTTCGGGTGTATATGCGCGTCTATATGCGCGTGTAGTTTTCACTATAAGCGCGCTTGTAGACGCGAAATTTTAGACACATAGTAGACACGGTAATAAACGCACCCGATATTTTTAAACACAATTCAAATATTACGTCTACAAGTGCGTCTATGGAGCCTTTTTGTTGTAGTGATAGCAAGCCTAGAACAAAAATCATACAGTTTTGGGCTACCTCGATATGCTTGTACATATGGTGATATTTCAAAAAGTAAAAGTGAATTTTTTGATGATGGGTCATACACATGATCATATTCATCAAATGTTCAGTATATTTACCAAGGGACTATCTTGACATAATGCCTTTAGCTTACTTGAAATGATGTGTATCATACATGATGCTTATACACCAAAAGCAATTGTCATGCACCTAAGAGAAACATATGACTTCAAGCTTTTTGCATATGGCTCCAAGGAAAAAAATGTAAAATCTTTGCACAAGTTAAATGACCCAAGCTGCCAACATTCATTTCTAATAAAGAGGGAAAATGAAGGTGGTAGAGTACATCTATATAGAAAGAAAATCTCTTTCAATAAGAAGTGGTTGCCTTCAAGGGGACTTAAGTTCTTGAGATGTATCCTATAGATACTATAATGCTTGAAACAAAACAAAAACCCTTCGATTCCATCAAAGAAGGAAAAGAAATATGCAAGAAGAGACGAGAGATCGATCATACCAAATGTATACAAGAACGAAGGTAGTTAATTAGAAAAGCAAGAAAGTATGCAAACACATAGGATGTGACTCGATTGGGAAGACTTTTTCTAGGACCAAGAGAAAATACTTACAAAAATACAAAATGATCATTGGCATCTAACAAAACCTTTTGCATGGCCTAAAATTTTGAGTATTGCAAATCCTCTTGCAATGAGCAAATGTACAAATATCAGAGGAGATCCAAAAGATCTTACATCTTAAGGAGTGAGAAATATATATTGGTAGTAGAAGATCAAGAAAAACAATTAAGAAGCTGCAAGAAATATGGCAGGATGATATTAATGATATTAAGGCAGGCTCACTTATAGCAATACTTGTTATTGAAAGGATAATGAGATGGGTCATCCATTTTGGATAGTAAAAGTTTTGGAAGTTAAGAAGGTATTCTCCATACAAGTACATAGGTTCCAAATTAGAAAGCATAAGGATACACTTATAGGTAAATACACACTAGCCATAGACTCTACAAGAAATCCTACAACAAAAAGAAAATGAGTAAAGTGAAGCCGATGCACAAGCATATTGAAACTTGATGAGGTGGATATATTAGTATATGATTTTTTCCTTACAACAATTGGATATATCAAGAAGTTAACTATTGCAATTTTCGAAGACAAAGTTTGTGGTTTGTAGAAAGATCATGATCATGATCATGACAAGTCTAGGAAAATAAGATGTACAAGACGTAGAGCTAAAAATTTGGAAAATCAAAGTCTAAATTTAGATGAAAGTAATGCTCTTGTTGATAGTAGAGAAGAGGATAATCTAGTTGAAAAGGTGCATGGACAAAAGCTAGTGATACTAATGGTGCAACACAAGAGGCAGATGAAAAAGATTGAATCCCTTATAATAATGAAAATTATCCATTTTTTTTAACCTCTTCTTGTTGAAAAATCTATTATTTTTTAATTGGTATAAATTTAGTAACTATTTTAAAATCTCTCGAACATGTGTATATGGAATCTTAGTGACTAGTAAGTTTTATATGATGGATAAAATACGGGTGGAGCGATGCAAGTGTGACCAAGTTGTTCAAGTAAATTCTATGTGCGCTTCATTGATTTCTTTTCGGTACCATTATAAAAAATAATTGCACTTTTTCAAGGTGCTTTATGATGTCTTTTCAAGTTGCTGAAGTATCACATATTATCACTTAAAAATACCATGCGTGAGTCTCGTGATGATGTGTGACATGTTTTACAAAAGCTTGGCATGGACTACAATAGCATCCATACATGTGTCAACGATTGCGTGCTATTTCGAGTAGAGTATGCAACTATGGAGACATGTCCAAAGTGTGGTGCTCACAGGTATCGACAAGACTTGCAAGGGCAAACTATCCCTTAGAAATTTTTTAGACACTTTTCACTTATCCCCCGTATACGTCACATATTTCATATATCAAGCATGGCAAGCTTGACAACATGGCATGGGCAGAATAGACCCATAGATAGAGTCCAACGAATATCAGCAGATTCACACACATGAAGCCACATTGACTCTACCTTTCTAGGCTTTGCACGAGAGCCAAGGAATCTTCAGCTCGGTCTTTCTATGGATGGCATGAACCCATTCTGTCTCCGCTCAACTTTTTACAGTGTGTGGCCTATAGTCCTTGTTAACTACAACATCCCGTCATGGTTTCCTACGAAGAAAGAACACCTGATCCTTAGCTTGCTCATTCCTGGTTGCTACAAAGTCAAGAATATGGATATCTATCTTCGTCCATTAGTCGATGAGCTTAACATTTTATAAGCGGAGGGAATAGCCGTGAAAGATATGAGCAAGCGTGATGGTCAACGGTCCGCCAATATATGAGCCATTCTCATGTGGACCATGCATGACTTTTCAGGATTCGAGGAGTGCTCAGGTAAGTAGACTTCTATTCTCGTTGGTCATATCTATCATAGCTCATTCAAGTCTCTATTCACTAAATAGGGGTATTAAGACAGCTCGATTATCTCAAGTTATCATGCCTGTCCATTGTGTGGTTAGACTCCCGAAGGTCATAAACCATGAAGAATATGGTATATCAAGGACATGCCTCTTTTTTTTCGGAGGGTCATGAATTGAGGAAATGTTTTCTTGGACGACCTTTCGTACGAATGAACGCCCAAAGCTGGTACCAGTTGAAAATGGTCCACACGGAGTCACATCCAAATGGAATGTGACAGTTCTCAGTTTTCTACAAGTTGTCGTATTGGACCTACTTACAAATCAACCACTTGTTGGATCCCATGCATATTTTCAAGAATGTGGACAACATACTATGGGACCACATCACAAGAAAGAGAGATACTATAGGGGCACCAATGGATTTGAAGCTCGGGTAAGTTACTCATGAATATATGTGTGTATCATGTGGTTTCAAAATAATCTATTTTTAAAATACCATTTTTATATACTTTTTACATACAGAAGGGTGTAATATAAAGGGGTTATTTATAAATTGAATAGAAAAATGATATGTTTTATTCAAAAAAAATTCATAGATAAGTATATTTATAAATAGACCTTGAATGCCCATGATGTAAAGAATATACATATAGTAACTTCCCCAAGATTTGAAGGATATAAGCAAGATGGAGGCGCTTTGGCCACATTCGGCCACAGTTGACTATCAATGGTCACCTACAACTACCTCGTGCTCCTTGGGTTTTGTCCACTAAAGAAGAGTACATTGTAAAGCAAATTATCATATCTATCCGCACTCCAATGAGTATAATGCATTCTCTCAAATTCACTTTTTCTAAAGACCAACTATCAGGGCTAAAATCCCATGATTAGCATAAGATATGTCAAATTTGTACTACGAATGGATTGTAAGTGGCTTGTTTATTTTACTATTTGAAGTCTAGTCGGTGCTTGTAATGCTTCTTTATGTGTGGCACTTTGTACTATCAATTGCGATCAGAGGATGCCTCACTCCAAAAATATGTGGGGCGATTTATAGGTTATCAAATTTAGTGCAATGGATCTCACAGAAGGAGATCAAGACATCATCTATTGAATCCACAAGGCGGGGAGTAGTGGAGACAGTTTGTCTCTTTGAGAAGTACCTGCCCACCAGGATGCTCACACTAAAAATCCACCTCCTGGTGCATCTTGTAGATGAAGTGGAGATTGTGGGTCATGTCCATACGTGATGGATGTTTTTCTTGGAGCGCTTCATGAAAACCGGAAAAGGCTTTGTGTGACAACAAGCTCGACCAGAAGGTAGCATGTCTAAAGGTTGGTTAGGGTCAGAGGCATTAGTGCATATTTCACAGTGGGCTACCAACAATGGATTCAGACAACAATATGCTATGGTCATTGAAGGATGATGATAGACTGGCCGAAGATGTGGTGGTTGAAAATGGGGTAGAAAAAAGTATGGATGCTGCAATGGAGAAGAAAGTGAATCGTTTTTGTATGGTATACCATGCATCCATAGCGACATGGCTCGCTAGGTACGAGCAAGCCAAGAAAGATCGAAAAGAAGCACGATCAGAATTTTGACGCAGTACGTGCCACCAACCGATTTGATATCTTGAGGGCATGGAGAAGATGCCGCGGTTTATGTCTATGCGATGGTTACATGGAGCTTTGATCGCAGCCTCTTGCAAAGGGGTGGAAGTCTTTACTAAGAGGAGTGAAAATTATCAAAGGGATATAGTCCAAAGGTGACCACATGTTTTATAAGCTTTCGTATCTAGATTTTATTTGTGATAGCTAATCTAACTGTTTCAATGTTCATACAAAATATACAGTGCAACGTAGTCGCCCGGGTGACATTTTCACATCGGAGCGCATTGACAAAATGTGCTCTACAACAGATTGTGGTGTCATGGCAAAGTTCGAGCAAGAGAGCTGACGATAAACCACAGATCCAAACATCGTTAGAGATGAGATAGAGTACTTTGAAAACTTGCAAAGTGTTATCTCAGTGGATTACCGTAGCTTCTCCATGATCATATTCGATGTGCAGTGGTTCAAAGTGATACTAGAAGGAGCTGGGGTAGCCATTCGACAAGATTCGTCTAGATTTCTAAAAATAGATTTCAAAAAAAGATAGACCGATCTACAAGACACGTTTGTCTTGTTGGCCCATTGTGAACATATGCATGAAGAACTTTTTTAAAAAAAATTATTATAACACAAATATATCACAAATATTGAATCTCTCTTGTATGTGATTTTAAACATGTAAATTTCTATCCAAACCCCCGATAACCTCGATAGTGGTATATTGTGCTTTCAGCTCCCCAAAGTGTGAGAGTGTATGATGAAAGCAATGTTTCCATTGTGGATGAGGATAGTATGCAGATAGAGGGATCGATATTGCTAGGGGGTGGAGGTCGAAGATGGCTTGGAGCATGTAGAGGAGATAGAATCGGGTAATGATGATGGAAAGATAGGAGGCCGAGATTTCTTTGAGAACGAGTTGGACTCATCCTTTTGTGGTGACCTATCTATCGACCTTCCAGTGTATGCGGAGTTATGTCAGGACATTGTTATGGGACCATAGGCTATATCATACTTACAGCATCTGTCTACTCAATTCTTTGATGGATCACTTATAAGGGTACTGTAGAATATGCATTTTAAGTAATATCATTTTTTTCAGAGTTATATTACCATGCTTTGCTTGAATCTTTATATTGATTATGCTAACATTACTTTTCTTTTGTCTATGCAGGTGACCTTTAACGATATTTAGAGAGCACGATGAGTCGAGGGATTAGTGATAAGGAGTTACAGAAGATATTCACGTGCCTGTCTACAGATCAGATGGCTCCATTCAAAGATGTGGCAAACTAGGAGCTGTCTTAGACACCATCAGGTCGTTCCGTTAGATCTACTTTAACACACTCTGTTGCTTCAGTTTACACTAGACAAGGTCGACGCTCCAGACTTCAGCGGATGGAGGAATTGGTTCTAGGGGATGCTGCAGAGATGTGGATGCGGTGAGCCTATGGTCGACTTAAGATACAGGTGCTACTCCTCGCTCTCGTGTAGGTTCGAGAGAGGGTGGCTCAAGTGTTGTGAAGGCACCGATACAATGTCTCCATCTCGTCGTTCTAGTGGAGTTGCATCACCTGTAGGATTTGTCATACCTATGGGGATGTCTACTCCAATGAATCCAGCTTTTGCTCAGTTGTCTGCACATGTGGCACCCCTATGGGTGCTACTCCGAGAGATACCATCCCCATGAGTATACCAGATGTACAAGGATCTCCTGGTGGTTATATCCAAGAGTGCAGTCATAGGTGGGAGAAAACACATCTTAGACATACCCCAGAGGGGTTTGGATACCTTGTAGATGACAAGACAGGAGCCATGATCATGAATGATGAGGGAAGGAGGGTGATGTCTCATACGAGAGAGAGTTGTGCCAACAAGTTTTTCGACATAACATCCTGGACCATTGGAAAAACATACCCGAGGGGAGTAAGGACTAGAGGAAGCTACAGATTCTCCAGGACGTTGGAGATAGCAGTGCGAGGCAGCGAGGGTACAACTGGAGGTAGGGTGGTCCATCATCATGGGAGTGGCGGCCATAGACTTATCTAGAGGACTTTGTAAGTTTTTCTTTTGTTCTTCTCGCTTTCTTTTTTGCAATATTGCTTGTATTGACAATCGTGTTTCTAATAGTTGTATTTTATTTTCTCACTACAACAGAAACGAGGCATAGACGCGCATCTTAGACGCGCAAAGTCGAGTGCATCTATCATCGTGTCTGTATGTGCGTGTAAAAGAGCGTATAAATAGACGCGAATTTTACGTCTATATATCCGCGCAAATAGACACGAATATCGACGTGTCACTACAACAAGTAGCAGTTATAGACGCGCGCACAGACGCACACTAAAATTTTTAAAAAAATTTAAAAAATATAGACGCAATTGCGCGTCTATATTTGCGTCTAATTTGTAGGTGAAATCACATCTATGTGCGCATGTATAAGCACGTGTATATGTGTATCTATAACTGCGTTTAACTGTGCATATATAAGCACGTCTATAAGCAATTCCTGCTCTATATACACACGCTTATAGACGCGCTTATAGACGCGCTTATAGACGCGCACACAGACGTGCACTTAAATTTTAAAAATTTTGAAAAAATATTGCTTGTGTGTCATTCTTTTCAAAGTAGTCCCGTCGTGCGTTTCTTTTGGGTTTTTTTGACAGGCACACGACACAAAGAGAGGAGAAAGGAAGAGGCAAAGAAGAAATTGTAAAGAGAGGAGGAAGCAAGAGGCAAAGAGAAAGGAGAGGGAGGAGAAGGAGTTTGTAGCCATGTCGTCGCCCATCACAACACCGATTCAAGGTGAGTCCTTCTTGTCTCTCTCACTCACTCACACACACTCTCTCTCTCTCCCTCTCCCTCCCTCCCTCTCTCTCTCTTTCTCTCTCTATCTTTTCTTTGAGTTGTATTTTGCTACCTTCTTAGCTTTTGGTATGTTTGTTGCGACAAGGAGAATAGCCAAAGAGCAAGGAGATGGAGGAGAAGAAGGAGTTTGTAGTTGTGCCGCTGCCCATCACAATAAATATTCAAGCTGGTGAGTCATTCTTCTCTTCTCTCTCTCTCTCTCTCTCTCTCTCTCTCTCTCTCTCTCTCTCTCTCTCTCTGGTTACTCTGATTTGTATTTTGGTTCCTTCTTAGCTTTGGGTATATTAGTTGTTGCTTGCTTTTCCTAGTTTTATTTTATGCTTCACTGCTAATTCGCGTCTACAAGCGCGTCTGATATACAGAGTAGACGCTCTCGTAGACGCGCAAGCGTTGAAGATCCATAACACCTCCTAGGTTTTTTTGAGTTTTGTGGACCTGGCGCGTGTAAGAGCGCGTCTGATCCACAGAGTAGACGCGCCTGTAGATGCGCTCGTATTAAACAACCACATCTCCTTTGAGGTTTTTTTTTCATACACTGTTTTCCGCGTCTACAATCGCATCTATGTGCGCATGTATATGCACGTGTATATACGCGTGTATATGTGCATGTATATGAGCATGTATTTGCGCGTATATATGTGCGTGTATATGCGCATCTATAAGTGCGTCTATAGGAGCATCTATCTTTGGGTGTATATGCGCGTCTATATGTGCATGTAGTTTTCACTATAAGCGCGCTTGTAGACGCAAAATTTTAGACGCGCTAGTAGACGCGGTAATAAACGCGCCCGACATTTTTAAACACAATTCAAATATTGCACCTACAAGCGCATCTATGGAGCATTTTTGTTGTAGTGTCTTTGCACCACTCCATTACAAATCGTGATCACACCGGCTTAGAGACTTGATATGCAGAGAGACACGGTCTCACTGCATTGATCGATAGACTGTATGCATACAACGGCCCAATAAGTCACTCATCTTTCTTGTCCGTAGTTACTATTTTTATTAAAATGTATTTTATATGGTGGATTGATGTGTAGTTTTTTTTTTTTTTTTGCAAACTTTGTTCGATGCTCCTTTGTGTCGAGACGAGCTTTCAGATGGCGAGGATCTATAGCTTGCGCTTGGATTCGTTTGAAGCGCACATTCTCTTCCTTTTTGGTACTATGATTTATACATGCATCTTCTATATACTATGTTATTATCATCCTTTTTGTATCTTTTCATGATTCTATGAGTTTTCGTCAACGATCTTGTATTTATTCTATGTATGATTAGTCTTGTGGGTTCAAGTATATTTTGCACTCATTTTGATGACCATTGCACACTTAACATGTAATCCATTTGTAGAATATAAATACAACATATAGTGCTAGCTACCCTATCACAATTATTTTTTTCTCTATAACCATCGCTATTAGCATTGCAATTTTACTGCATCCATCGCTATTAGCGTCACAAACCATCCGCTATTAGGTTCGGTATTTATGTCGGTTTTGCGATGCACATACTAATGCAAATACGATTGCTAATAGCAACGGTTTCATGAAGACGTTAATATCGACGTGTTTAGTGACGACGGGGTAATTTTTTTAATGAACATTTTCGTCGTTTTGAGCGTCAATATATTGCTATGGACCTTCCACAACGACGACAAACTCAATGGAGATGACCACTACTACCGTGCTTATGAATGGTGAGGTGAAGAGAGTTATGGCATGCATGTGCGACTTGTGTGAGTACGTTTCCCACCACAACATATTGGATAAATAGAAGAGCATGCATGCATGAGAAGTTTCTCATACCTCCTGCCATTGATCGTTTTAATATGATCGTTGATGAGAAGAGTACTTCAGTTTGAAGTCATGGCGACGAACGTGAGATTTGTCTTGAAGACCTAGTTGGTCTCACCGTATTATATAAGCCTTCTTAGTACGTCATGAATGAATGACGTGAGTTCTTCAAAAGGTCGTGATGGTTCGGTATTTCAGAGCAGTGCCCAGGTCGATATTCGAAAATGTGGGTGACGATCACCAGTGCACGTGCCACCCACGATCATACTGCTAGATTAACGATCAATCCATGAGTTGGACCGCTTATTATTTCTGCACAGTTTCTGTGCCGATCGATCCTTTGCTGCACCCATTATTTGCGCCACACGCCCGCGCCGTAATTCGACGTAAGAGTTCGTTAATATGGCCAGTAGTAGTAGTAGTCATCGATCTTCAGTTAGGCTTTCATATGCCCATCTTTTCTCGTTTCAAGTAGCCTACAGCAATCATGCAGACAGCAGAGGCTACGCCAATCAGGGTGGATTTGGCTTGATCGGACTGGCCACCAGCCTGGCAGGCAGAAAGGCGAGTAAGCCCGTTATTTCATGTACTTAAAAAATACATTGGCCATGCCCCCAACTGCACTTAGCTAGAAGCTCGCAATGTTATCATAATTCACAATGTGGGAATTTCTCCAGAACTTCTTGTGACATATGATGTTTTATGGGCTTCGCTTAGTTCGTAGAAGACACTAATTCTAAAAGCATATACATGACTGCATCCTATTATTATCATGATTGGACAGAAGGGCGAATGGAAACGAGCGATCCTAGAGTTTGACTTTGTGATGGAAACGATGTTTCTTCAAGATAAGGACCGGATTGTTACTGTGAGATCATGCGCCTCAATAAAACCTGCATGTGCAATGTGTTGCCCTTATACTAGCTCGATCATCGGTTCAGATACATCATGAATCAATATGCCAACTGACATTCTCGACTGATTTCATGTACCGGCGCCGCGGCGCTTGCTGCAAATGTAATCATACGCTGATTCCTTCCAGTCAGCAACCTTCCCAACCTACAGAAGGACTGTGAGTGGAGGTGAGAATGAGGACGACACGCTACTTTCTGTTAGATTCGAGTAAGTAAAAAAGCGGGCGGCAGCAGCTGGATTTACAACGTCGGCGTACTAGGCTGAATACACTAGGATCATCCAAGCTCAGAGAGACTTATCAGATATTCTTTTCATGCATGTTCAATGAATGACAAGGGCGGAGCAGTGGGAGATTTTGGCACAAAACGCGGAGGAGAAGAACACCATCTTGCATCTTCTAGAGGTATAATGCCTTTCAAGCAGCTGTTGCAGCATCATTATATATATGCCTAGCAAGGCCTAAATTTGACGGCTGTTTTTCCTGTCAAGGGCTATTTTGTCTGTCAAAACAAGCATTTTTGAAAATAGCTTGTCATAATACATGCTCAAGCTTAAAATTTACCTGTCATCATGACATATAGTATTACCAGTTACCTGCCATTTGACATGTCGCATCCTAGAATTTACCTTTCATTTTTTAAAGTATATACATATAGCATAAGCATAGATGTAACATACATACATGATACAAAGACTATATAAGTATTAAGCCCGCTGCCCCAACCTTTAAAAAAAACAAAGAAAATTGTTCGCATATCGAGAGGAAAGTATTATGCATAATGCAATTATGCAAGTTTATAAATTATAACTAATAAGTTATAACCATTGACCAAAGACAAGAGTCGCGACTCTCGAGTGTCCACTGGCCAGTCGGTTAGAATTTAGAAATTAGAAATTAGATTTTAGAATCGGTTTTTTTGTGATTTTTCAATTTTAAATACTTGTAACTTAAACTTGCCCGCCATCCCAGGCTCACCAAGTCACGACTCACCACTGCATCAGTGCAATTGTGCACGCAGCACCAGTCTGTGTTCGAGAATCGAGATTCAACAGGCTCCAGCCTCCAGAGTCCATTGCGTTCAAGGCTCTTGGAGGCCTATACAATAGGCATCGTTGGCGCAAGCTATAGCCTACGAGTAACGACACTGCAGAGTCCAGACTCGAGACTGCACTACAGGCGCGACTCGCGACTTGCTAGATTGTGACGAATCTGACAGACCTACCGCCTATTGCCAAGCACGTTGCGTGCAGACTGTGTAGTGCAACTGTGCAGCGTGCAACTGTTGGTAGTTCTGTTGCTTGTATAGCAACAGTAGCTGTGCCACGCGTGGTCTCGACTCTCGACTCCCACTCTCCAGGAGCCCAGGTCCCTCGAGTCTTGACACTGTCTGGACTCCGCATCCAAATTCCACAGTTGCGGAGGGGAGCTGGCGTTGACGTGGAGCTGCAGGCGGGACTCGGGAGGGATGATGTGGCGGAACTGGGCAGGGGCCAGCGTGGACATCGGCAGCTTTATGCACCTTTGAAATTTAGTCTCGACTCCCACTCTCCAATACCCCAGTACCCAGGTCTCTCGAGTCTGTCCGGACTCTGCATCCAGAATCCAGATTCATCATTCCATAGTTGTAGAGGGGAGCTGGCGTAACGCGTTGATGTGGAGCTGCAGGCGAGAGGGATGATGTGGCATAGTGGCGGCACTGGGCAGGGACCAGCGTGGAGTCTGGACTCTGGACGTCGGCAGCACTGAAGTCTGACATGGACCTTTGAACTGTAGTTTGTGACTCGTCACTCGAGTCTCTCTCTAGAGTCTAGAGTCTATGTGTGCAAATAGAGTCTGCAAGTGCAGTTTGTGGTGACGAATCACGAATCACGATCAGGATTCATGGCAGTCAGGTGCACCCTGCCCCTTCCAGCACTATAGCAGTGCGGCCTATCAAGTCTCGACTCTCGACTAGTCAGTGGTCACTAGCTAGTGGCAATCTGCAGCAGGTGATGCTTGACCCTTGTTCACTCCAGTCAACTCATGATCTTCGATTTCAATGGAAATAATTAAATGATGTATTAGCATCAATCAATTAGGTTTCAATGGAAATAATTAAATGATGCATTTCTTGTAGATATTATTGCATTCGATCTTCGGTTGCAAAATCAAACTCAAGAGTTCCTGCAAAATTCAGACTCAAGAGTTCCTTGTGGATTCAACTACCTTACCAATTTATCAGGTACAAATCTATGTCTCATTTGCTTATTGCAATTTTCCATGTCATTTTCTTAATGCCATGCATGATATCTATTCGAAAGTGTTTGTATTAACTTTGATGGAAATACTTATGTAATTCATTATGTATAGATATCTTCTCTTTAAAACCTAATTTAAACCTAGTCTCGACTCCCTTTCATAAGACCAAGGCTTTGGTAGGAGTTCACACTATCACAATACCACTTTGGTATATGGTGAAAATAATTGTGTGATACATTATTACATTGGATACATTTTGAGCTTGCGATTAAGACTTGAAAGTTTCTTGTAGATTCACCTATATATACATATACTTACATATTAGATATATGTTACAAAGTTCTCTTATTATGCATATGCAGCATGTGATTTTTTCAAAGTGCTTATGTATATCAACAAAATGTAATATTTATTATATGGCTTGTTTATGTACAGCTAGATAAATCAAGGATGGATGCATCTGGATCTCAAAAGGGTGCGACTAGAAAAAGAAAGCCTGATCCTTCTATCACATCTTTCTTTGCTAGAAGTCAAAATATTTCTACAAGACAAGAGGATACATTGCTGGGGGGGAATAGTGACAAGTCTCAAGGAGAATCTAGTGTCAATTTTACTCAACAAGGATCTAATGTAGAGAATGTAAATGCAATTGTGGAAAATGAGCAGATGGAGAGTGCATCTCATGCTGATCCTTCTTCTAAAAGGGTCAAAAGAAAGTGGCGACACCAATGGACTCTGCTTCATCCATGGGCTTATATATGCAAAAGCATATGTAATGAAGAAAGGATAAAATGTCAATGGTGTGAAGATGCTGGTAAAGTGAATACCTACACGCAAGCAGGTTCTCAAAGCATCCAACTATCTGCATTAAATGATCACGCAAAAACTTCTGATCATGTTAATGCTTCACGTACTCAAATTGCTAAAACAAAAATTAGAAATGATGGTAAAGGACCTATGGATCATGGACTAGACACAATAGTCCATAGTGAGCAAAAGCGCATTATATCATGCATGAAGCTTGTATACTTTTGTGCATGTGAAGATTTGCCACTAGAGAAATATCCACAATTGTGCAGGTTGCAAAGAGAGCTTTCTACTCCAGATATGCCTGCATCCGATGAATATGGATCATATGTCAATCCAGTTTCAGGAAGAGAGATGTTATTGGCTATGAGAGACCACGTAAGGAAGCAAATGTATGCAGAAGTATGCAAAAGTCCCTTCTTTTCTATGCTCATTGATGAGAGCACTGATCGCACCTTGGAGAAACATTTGATTATTTATATTTTGTATACCAGTGACGGTGGCAAAGGGCATGCATTTTGCAAATTTATGCGATTATTGCCAGTAGATAATGGGACATCACAGGCAATGTATGATGCTATCAATGCATTCTTTCTAGAAAGCAACTTGGATATGTCTAAACTTGTTGCAATAGCAACAGATGGTGCTTCATCTATGACAGGTCGTCGGACTGGAGTTGTGGCACGCTTTCAAACACTAATTCCACGTATTATGGGGATACATTGTATTGCACACCGACAAGCATTAGCAGCAAAGGATGGATTTATTTCACATCCTCATGTCTTTTCTTTTGTAGATAAAGTTGCAAATAAAGTGTATGCATGGTTAGGTAAATCAACAAATCGCCACTTGGAGCTATGGAAGATCATGCATGAGTATGATATAATGGATGCAAAGATGTTGCAAATTCATGCAGTTCGATGGCTCTCTAGAGGTCAAGTCATGGAAAGGTTTGTGAAAATCATGCCTGCTGTCCTTGAGCAATGGAAAAGACACGAAAAGAAGTGGTATGGATATGCTACAACTTTTATGGTGCAATTTATCATACATCTTTCGGCAGATGTGCTTGCAGAGTTAAATAAGTTAAACTCCGAATTTCAAAGGCAAGAGATGGATGTCACTATGATTGGTGCACTTATTGACTTGACTTTTGAAAAATTTAAACGAAGGTATCTTATATGTGAAGATAATCAGTTTGGTATTGGGTCAAAGCATCTTACTGAATTTCTAAAGATGACAAGCAATGGAAAGCTGGAGTATACAGATGCGAATGGTGTCACACATACACATGTATTGAAGTACATTCCAATTCCCAAAGTGTCAAAAAAGAAGGAGAAATCTAAGGCTACAAGTGATTCAGAAAGTGAACATGAGGGATTGAACTTGAATATATCTCTCGAAGGTGATGCAAGTGAAACAGGGTCTCTAGCTGAATGTATCTCTATTGCACGAGCATATGTGCAAAACATTTTGGATGCTCTAACTAGTAGGTTTGAAGATTTATCAGTCTTCAATGCATTCAAGATATTCAATCCTTCTTCATATCCTATGGATCCAATTGACAGGGATAAAATGACTCAACAATGGTTAGAAAGACTTATCAACAAACTTAATGTTGATAGTCAAACAGTTGACATTAAAAGGTGTATGAATGAACGGGAGGATTTCATTGGCATGTTATATCGAGTTGCTCGAAATAGAGGTATGCATGATGCTTGGGAAGTATGCAGCACTACAAAGACATGGTGGGACTTATATCCAGGTATGATGCGTCTATGGCAGACTAGCATGGTTATCCCAGCAAGCACAGCTTCATGCGAGCGTGGATTTTCAAGGCAAAATCTAATAAAAAGTAACTCAAGGTCTAGCTTATGCCTTGACACTTTGGATGCCTTAATGTTGCTATCCATTGATGCATGCGACAGCTCTCAAATTGACTGGAAAGATGTTTGGGACATTTGGATGGGAGCAAAGAATAGGAGGGCAATGCCGCTAGAATGATTGAATGGATTATGGATTCATGTTATTGTTAGTCCACCCATGGATTTTATTGAGTAGATGGATTCATGTTGTTCCTACTAGAATGATTGACTGGATTCATGTTATTGCTACTTATGCAATGGCGCTCATTTAAAAGTCTCAATCATCTAATCTCTATATTGTTATTGAAGTATTAATAGTAAGCTATATAGTTATGCATTCGATGTTATGACCTATGAGCTTTAAAAATTGTGTTTTACTTGGCGTGTTTTACTTATCTTCATTGAACCTTTTTATCGTACTTTTCATTTACATATTTTTCTCGTCATTGGACTAGCATTGGTTGTCTATCATCTGTCATTTGAAAGGCATTTTCAAAAAATGTCTGTCATAAAAAATTTTGAGAAACCCGTCAAATTTAGGCCTTGATGCCTAGCCTACAATTAAGCACCCGTCTCTTCTTTCATCAGTGTATCGGGAACAACTTGTCCGCGGACAAGACCGCCGAACTAGGCAAGCAAAAAGGGCTCATTGGTGTTGTAAGTATTATTTGATTGTTTTGGAAGAAAGAATTTGTTGCTCTCATGCGGAAAAGAAACGACCATTGACGCAGACGAAACAAATAATTAGTAGCCTGTCTACCAACTTACAATATACAATTCGGAGGATGTGCATGAGCAGGATAAACGCATCATGAAGCACGGAGTCCTCCTTCGTAAAGCTAAGACAGCCTACAAGAAGGACGAACGGTATATCGTTGTGGTTCCAGGGAAGCTTCTGCTGTTCATGGTAAATATCATAAGTTCAATCCTCACACACAGACATATGTATACATGATGACAAGTTTGGTCCTGTCGTATTATCACGAGTATCCAAATGCTCATTATTGCACTTTGGATCTGAATGCATGGATGGGTTCTAGACTCCAAATATAGTCGGGAAGCACGTTCGATACGTGACCACTCTAGTCAATGCCCGTGTCCAGGTATTTCCTGAGTCAGTTAGTAACAGACGTTTGTGAATATTTCAAGCAGTGAATAGTAGAAGGTTTGGCTTCATTGGAACGATTATGAATCTATGATAAACAGCTAAGCAGGAGCCAGCTGGTGCTCGAAATTATGGTTCCAAATACCAAGGATCTGGCCTTCAGCGCTGCCTCCATGGTAATCAGGAATAAGCATATCCCTTATTAACGTACGCCTCTAGTTAATTTAGCTGGCCACACGCCACAATCGACTCTGTATAATGCAGTAACATGGCCGCGAGAATATAACTCTTGGAGGATTTTGCAATATGGCTGCATGATACGATATGACCTGAATCAGGAAGGATTGTCATCGTGGGTCAAAACGATTGAAGCATCGGCCAATGGAGAGACGAAGTCGTATCACAGCTCTGGCGACAGCTCGGATTCCGGCGGCAGCAGAAGCAGCAACGATGCGGCTAATTACTCGTCGCCGAGAGGTCGACGGCGAGGCCATCGTCATCATCGTCGTCGACAGGTATCGGGCGAAGGAGTCAGTAATTACATTGAGCCAGACCCTAATTACATGATACAGCAGCAGCAGCAGAAGTTCAGGACTCGGCCTAATCCTCATAACGACAATAATTACATGAGATACGCACACGACGATGATTGGCCGCCAACGTCCATGCAACGAGCTGCAGGGCCACCGATGATGCAGCTAGCTGCAGGCCCAGTATTGCCTCCTGCAGCAGCAACATCAGGTCCATCGAAATCCCCTCCGGCCAATGTTAATGCCATGTACAACAATTATCCTAATATGCAGTTTTACGACGACCAGCAACATCGTCCTCCTTATATCGTGTCCGAACCCGACAGCTGTATCGATGATACCAACACACAAGGTCCAATTCTTTTATGTATCATGTTAGTACGTTGTGTATTCTCTCCCAGACTCTTGTGTGAAAAATGGATGAAGCAGCATTGCGAATACCTAGTAATATCCTGTACCACTTGACAACTGACCAAGAACGCACGTTTGCTCTGCAGGTGGCGTTGATAAGAACGAGACTGCTGGTGACAATATTGAAGCAGGTGCTGATCAATGGGCGACGCAAAAGACGAATTGTAAGAACGTGCAAACAAGAAGAAGATCGGTCCCTCTCCAATGCTTGGACAGTGCGCTGGAAGAGATGACGTTCTCGATTGGGAATATCGGGATCGCCGCCAGCGGCGCCGCTCCAGCTTCACGGCCTCCTGGCGCAGCAGTAGTTATGCAGATCGTGCCAACAGATAACACTGGCCAGCAGCTCAATCTCATGTCCAGTTCCAGCCAGCCTTCCACTAATTATACGCAGTCCCCAGCCAATGTTATAATTGATAGTATAAAATATAAGGGCAACACTATGAAAGCCTCTCCTCCGAATCTGATCCGGGCCGATACGTCAAAGGCCCTCGGTACAGCTATTAGGGATCTCTCGGCGCCCAGCTCGCTGCCTCATCAATCCAAGCCATCGTCGTCTTCGGGTGGTGGGAAAAAGCCTCCTAATTTGACCAGGGCTGATACCAAAGCTTATGGAGCTATTATGCAAAATCGAATACAGCTTCCGGCACTCCCTGGTCATAACGAATATGCAGTAGCTGCAGCTGGGGATGAGGATGATCGATACTATAATACTAGCATGAATCCGTCGACTAGCCCCAATATAGTATCTGACCCTGGCAATAGTACTTATGCAGCTACTACGTCGAACCAGGTAGAATTCTATTTCGTTTGCCGCCGCATAATATTCTTACGGAGTGTAATTGCGATTAGAGTAGAGTTAATAACGTATTTACATAATTCACTTAGGTGGGGAGTAAATTATTGTTGCACTGACCTTGGCAAAAATACAACAGACGTGGCAGATGACATACGTCACTGGTCGCCAAGAATCAAACGAGTTACAAGTCGCTGGTCGACGTTTTCAGCAGGCAAATTACATGCAACAGCAAGAAGCTACATATGATCAAAACGATGATGAGCTACAGGGTATGCATGAGCAACCAGCTCCTGCACGTACTCAGCAATGGGCGCGGTAGTGCAGCTGGCACCGCAGGAATCACACCTGATACCTAATAAAACGTACATTCATCCAGCCAGCATTTTGGAACGCAGGTAACTAGTAGCCTAGCTTGCTGCAAATGTCTGATATTTTCTCTTCTTCTCGAAGATGTACGCCCTCGCATGACAGTCTTCTTGATTTTTGACGTCACTTAGGAATACTCTTTTCTCTTTTCATACATGTCGTTTGCCGAGTTTACTTGGTGTATTACAACGCTAAGATTTTTGACACGAGGTGCGCAGTCCATTTTACAGAAGCTGAAACAATCGATTTCCCAGCACCAACTCCATTGTTTTCTCTATTGCAGCTAGCCCATCCGGCGAAAAAACAGTCGATTGGCGCTATGGAATTTAGAGAACTCGAGATTGTCGACGACTGCCAATTACAAGGATGTCACTAATGATCTTACAACAAGCTGGTAAGGGTCTTAATGTTGTATATTCTAGTTGCAGGCTCAAGCAAACTTTTACCTTTCGGTTGTTCAACACCATTGTGCATGCATGTTATTTTCCATAGTTTGGTAGCTCACTAGGTCTACTACTTACAATGCTGGCGAGCCATTTCGAAGGAACTTAACGTTGATTAGCATAACACACCAAGTTTTCATCGTCTTTGAAAACCTTCCAAGTTTATGTGTTACGAGGGAAAGAAGAGTGCCACATAAATTATTAATTCGAATTGCACATTAACAAACAAAGGGATGCTAATGTTTATGACTAATTTGTAGATTTGATTTCGTCACAAGGACTACGATACATGTGATTATATAGCTTCCTTGTATCAGCCCTTTGACCTTCTTGTAATATGTTTTTAACTTCCCCGCAATATTGTAATAAATTTTTTTATTTCCTCATAGTATTGCCTGTTAGAAACATGTAATGTGAGACTTTAAGCTAAAATCATGCATTCAAAAGTTGGTTTTTACGATCTCACATTGTTGACCTCTTGGATTAACAAGGGTCATCGATATATGCATCATAAAAGAAATGTAAACTATTATAATCACCAAAACAAAACCACCATATCTACATGATTTTACATATCGTTGCCAAAGCAACTGAGTAGTTCATCAAACACAACAAGCCTAGCTAACATTCAAACTAATGGTGTGTGTTGAGTATTTAATCACAAGCAATAATTTGTTTGTCATTTTAACTTTAAGCCTTGTAGTGCCTTAATATTTCTTAGAAATTAATACCGTATTCTTAAAATTTGTGATTTGAGGTAGGTTAATGACTGGCTTTTTGGCACATATAGCTCTTGCTTAGCCATTGATCATTGCTTATCTGCTCTATTCTCAATTGCACACCAACCTTCATCATCTTCTTCTTTAGTTCTTATAGAGAGTTGTTAGCTCAAGCCACCACTCCTAAGATTTCTTTTACTCCTCATCGATCTCCGACTCATATTTTTTAAGCTTAGGACATTCTCTTAAATACTTGCCCCATACATTGCAATGGGTTTTGACTCCCACAAATTTGCTTTGCTAACTTGTTTCGATAGTAATGTGTGTGGATACACTTAGGACTATTGACAAACTTTTTCCCCTCTTGCAGAGGTTTTTTCCCCCCGATCTTGTCTATATGCATGTTCACTTTTAGGGTATACTTAGTCTTGTAAATACTCTCTATTGATACTTCTTAGTATACTTTTTGTGCTCTCATAAGTTTCTCCCTCTCCAAGCTGCACACTTGCTTTCCTGCAACCCTAAATCCAAAAATTGGCATAAGAATGAACTTCAACCTCTTGGGCAGAGTTGTCAACACCCTTCACCCGATTTCCTAAAATCGAAACAAGATTTGACTGCCATTTAGAAGTTGATAAATACTACAAGAGAGCTCTATGGGTACGGTGTGATTCGGATTCATTTCAACCTCTATTTGCACTTTATTAGTAATATTGCATATGCTATTTTGTCATTTTGTGTAGAATGTTAGATATTTGTTAATTCTATACGGTAAGAGCCCTTACAATCTCCTTTATATTGTGCTATATAGCACATATTGATTTTGTGCATATTTTTTCCTATACATGAAAGTTTTGCATCAAGTATAGTTAATAGCCCATGGTTGGCAACAATCATACATTCCATATGCTGGCTGTTGAGGATAAGTTGGATGAAACCAACTATCCATTGTGGGTTTATATCATGTATCATGTATTGAAAGGGGCTTTGGAACATTGTGTATCGAATCGAAAGACATCTTGGTGGTATTCTAAAAGCTACAAGAACAACATAAGTAACAAAAGGAGGTGTTGTTGAGGATGTTATAGGTTCTAGTTTGTTCTAATTGATGCTAGAGTACCACCATCACCTACTCTTAAGTAAATTCATCGAGATGATAGAGATGCAGTGGCTCATACTTTGATTGCATTGGTTGCTAAATATACCATGATCCCACATATTCATTCATGTAAGACAACTAAGGATACATAAGATAGTCTTGGATGTTTGTATCGAGGAAGAAATAAGACATGTGTTACTTATCTACATAAGTAGTTAGAGAGTGAACGTATGGATGAAGGTGACTCCATGGATCTGTAAGATCAAAGACCTTAAAGAGCAGTTGATTGCTACATATAAGATTTTGCGAGACAATTCACTTGTGCAAACTATTCGCAATAGTATTCCTAATTCTTGTCCAAGTTTTGCATCTACTATTTGTGTGATGATGAAAAGCAATCTGAATGCTTTGTCATTTGGTGAATTCATTTTTATTTTACGACAAGAAGAAAATTCTAGGCAAAATAGGTTCATCATGTGTGTTGCAAACCAAGCTTTTGTGGCTAGTTAGAAAGATAAAGAAAACCTTGATTTTCTATTAGCAAGTAGAGATATGCAAATATTGTCTACTTAAACGAAGAAGATTGATAAGGTGCTTGGACAAAGAAGATTGATAATGATAAGAAGAAAAGAGAGTGTTGAATGTTTTGCAGGTATTGTAAGGGAAAAATATCATATCATTAAGGATTGTCTTGAATTGGCTACAAAATAGACTAAGAAGAAATAGCTACTATGGATGTTTGAAGATGCCTCTCCTTCTAAGTTAAAATTTGCAAATTTTGTGTAGAATATAAAAAGGATATTTAGTGTACAATGAAGTTATGACCCTTCTTTACATGATTCTTGCACGTCTATTATGGAATTAGATATATGGTAATTTGACAATGGTAGCACAAAGCATATTATTTATGTACATAATCTATTAGCTTCTTTTGAGCCCATTCCTAAGGGCAGTACTGTGACATGTACCAATAACCCCTCTTATCCTATAAAAGGAGTTAGGAAAATTATACTAACTATTATTAATCATAGTATTTTCATACTTATGGATGCTTTGTATGTACTTAAGATTAAAAAGGATTTGTTGTTAGTTTTTGCACTCACCAATTAGATTGGCTTGATAATGAAGTTTGTGGATGAAAGATACACAATTCATGATCTCTCTTAGGAGGATATGATTGTTGCATTTGATTCACTATGTCATGGGTTGTAAGAGCTCAATAACTATGGATAATGTGTGGAAGACATGGCACATGGTTCATACACAATTTTAGATGCAAAATTTTGGTATGTGGCATGTTTTGGTCATCTATATTTTTCTTTTTCCTTCCACCCACTAAAATCTAATATGATGTCTTCATTACCTACTCTTGAGGGGCATGAAAAATATATTTGTGAAGGCTACATATTGGGTAAACCGTAGGGTGCTTTTTTTTTAGAAGATGGTTCAATGAGAGATTTTTGCAAAAACTACAGCTTATACATAGCGATGTGGTCCAATGGAAACAATAGCTCTTGGCAATTAAATATACATCGTGACTTTCATTGAAGACTAGTCCATGTATGCATAGGTATATTTTTCAAAAGCCAAGTCCAAAGTGTTTTTGTGCTTCAAGTAATTTGTTAGTATGGTTGAAAATTTGTCAAATGTAGAGTGGGCCCTCTCCATTTAGATCGACAAGGGAAATATATGTTTGAAGAATTTAATGTATATCTAGTTAACTATGAGATAAAACACCAATGTATGATACCGTATACACCACAATAAAATATATTTAAGAGAAAAAATAGATCGATCACTCATGGAGGCATGATTAAGAGTCAAGCTTTCCCACATAGTTTCTAGCTTGAGGTTCTTATGTGGGGCCTATGTAGTTAACAAAAGTGTCCCACTGGGGCTTTGTAGTCTATCATTCCATATATGATTTGACATGGTAAAAAGCTATATGTGATCCATTTGCATATTTTTTGGTTGCTTGGCTTATGCTTTGATACCATTGCAACAATGCAAAAAGTTAGATAACAAGGTTGTAAGATGGATTTTTGTTGGGTAAAGTAATGAAGACAAAGATTATAAGTTATGCCACCCATAAAGTAAGTGTATCTTGATTAACTGTAATATTGTATTTTTGGAAGATGTCGCTCAGCTTTTACTTTCCCATACAACTTTTTTAGTCTATGTAGGTTTCTTATGATAACATAAATCAACCTATTTCTCATGATAATATAAATTATGTACTTCTTGATGAGAGAGCAAAGATTGATTAGTCTGGGGCTATGCAAAAATAGCTGGTGCAAACATTTTCTGATAATAGGTTGGATGCAACATTGGCTAGTCATACTCATTTACGTTGCTTATTTAGGGTCTCATAGTGCATGTTATGCAATTATTGCTTCTACTGATGAAGATGAGGCTTTGTCTTTTGGAAAGATACAAAATTCAAACAATTGGATGGTTGCTATGCGATCTGAGCATGATACTATCATCAAAAATAATACTTGGTTCTTATGTGATTTGTCTCTTGGCAAGAAGCTAACTAATACCAAGTGGAGTTTACAATTCGATTTAAGCACAAGCCAAAATAATAGTGTTAATCACTACAGAGAGCTAAACTTGTGACAAGGGGTTATGATCAACAAAAGGGCATCGATTTTAACAAGACCTTTGCTCCCACTTGTAGTATGACAATTATTTGTAGTATATGTACACAAGTAGCTCATAATGGTTAAAATCTACATCATTTGACATCAAAACTCAATTTCTAAATGGTGATTTAAATGAGGAAGTATATATTTTTTAGCCTCATGACTTTTTATAGTACATATAATTTTTTGCTTCTTTTGAGACTATTCCTAAGGGCAGTACTGTGACATGTACCAATAACCCCTCTTATCCTATAAAAGGAGTTAGAAAAATTATACTAACTATTATTAATCATAGTAATTTCATACTTATGGGGATGCTCTGTATGTACTTAAGATTAAAAAAGATTTGTTGTTAGTTTTTGCACTCACCAAGATTGGCTTGATAATGAAGTTTGTGGATGACAGATACACAATTCATGATCTCTCTTAGGAGGATATGATTGTTGCATTTGATTCACTATGTCATGGGTTGTAAGAGCTCAATAACTATGGATAATGTGTGGAAGACATGGCATGTGCCATTGATGGTTCATACGCAATTTTAGATGCAAGATTTTGGTATGTGGCACATTTTGGTCATCTATATTTTTCTTGTTCGTTCCACCTACTCAAATCTAATATGATGTCTTCATTACCTACTCTTGAGGGGCATGAAAAAGATATTTGTGAAGGCTACATATTGGGTAAACTCTAGGGTGCTTCTTTTTTAGAAGATGGTTCAATGAGAGATTTTTGCAAAAACTATAGCTTATACATAGTGGTGTGGTCCAATGGAAACAATAGCTCTTGGCAACTAAATATACAGCGTGACTTTCATTGAAGTCTAGTCCATGTATGCATAGGTATATTTTTTAAAAGCCAAGTCCAAAGTGTTTTTGTGATTCAAGTAATTTGTTAGTATGGTTGAAAATTTGTCAAAATGTAGAGCAGGCGCTCTCCATTTAGATCGACAAGGGAAATATATGTTCGAAGAATTTAATGTATATCTAGTTAAATATGAGATAAAACACCAATGTATGATACCATATACACCACAATAAAATATATTTAAGAGAAAAAATAGATCGATCACTAATGGAGGCATGGTTAAGAGTCAAGCTTTCCCACATAGTTTCTAGCTTGAGGTTCTTATGTGGGGCCTATGTAGTTAACAAAGGTGTCGCACTAAGGCTTTGTAGTCTATCATTCCATATATGATTTGACATGGTAAAAAGCTATAAGTGAGCCATTTGCATATTTTTTGGTTGCTTGGCTTATGCTTTGATACCATTGCAACAATGCAAAAAGTTAGATAACAAGGTTGTAAGATGGATTTTTGTTGGGTAAAGTAATGAAGACAAAAATTATAAGTTATGCCACCCATAAAGTAAGTGTATCTTGATTAACTATAATATTTTATTTTTGGAAGATGTCGCTTAGCTTTTACTTTCCCATACAACTTTTTTAGTCTATGTAGGTTTCTTATGATAACATAAATCAACCTATTTCTCATGATAATATAAATTATGTACTTCTTGATGAGAGAGCAAAGATTGATTAGTCTAGGGCTATGCAAAAATAGGTGGCACAAACATTATGAGATAAACAGTTGGATGCAACATTGGCTAGTCATACTCATTCATGCTCCTTGTTTAGGATATAGTGTTGCATGTTATGCATCACATTGTTATGCAATTATTGGTTCTACTGATGAAGATGATGCTTTGTCTTTTGGAAAGATACAAAATTCAAAGAATTGGATGATTGCTATGCAATCTGAGCATGATACTATCATCAAAAATAATACTTGGTTCTTATGTGATTTGCCTCTTGGCAAGAAGCTAACTGATACCAAGTGGAGTTTACAATTCGATTTAAGCACAAGCCAAAATAGTAGTGTTAATCACTACAAAGAGCTAAACTTGTGACAAGGGGTTATGATCAACAAAAGGGCATCAATTTTAACAAGACCTTTGCTCCCAATTGTAGTCTGACAATTATTTGTAGTATTTCTACACAAATAGCTCATAATGGTTAAAATGTACATCATTTGACATCAAAACTCAATTTCTAAATGGTGATTTAATGGAGGAAGTATATATTCTTTCGCCTCATGACTTTTTGTAGAAAGGGAAAGAAAACAAAGTGTTCTGATTGAAAAAGCTTTATATAGTCCAAAGCAAGCACCCCAAGCTTGGTATGGAAGATACATGTATACTTAACTAAACATAGTGTTTTGAATAGTCCAACTAAAAGCACCTCATATGTGCCTCCAATCATTGTGGTTTATGTCAATGACATATTGCTCACTATTCCTAATGAGACATACATTAGTGATTTTAAGGTTGAGTTGAAGTCAACTTTTGACATGTCAAAATTGGGCCTATTGTATCATTATTTGGGCATTCAATTCAAGTAGAGTGATGGAGATATTGCTTTGTGTCAAACAAAGTATGTTGAAACCTTACTACAAAGATTTGGTCTTAAGGACTGCAAGCCTATTGCTACTCCTATAGAGATAGGTTTGAAGTTGAGCCTTCATGGTATTGGAGGCTACTTTAATGTTTTTCTCTATTTGCAAGCTATTGGATGCTTGATTTATGTGTGCATTATGAGGCTTGACATTCAATTTGCAGTCTCATAGATAAGCGGGTTTATGCATATCCTAAGCATTAAGCATTGGTAAATAATAGAACATATCTTTTGCTACAGTTTGAGTGGTACTCGCTTCCTTGGGCTATCTTATCCCGAGGGATCATTACTGCTAGATTCTCATGCTTTTTCAAATTTTGACTTACCTATTGCTAAAACATTTACGTATCCACAAGTGGTTCTTGCTTCACGTTTGGTAGCTCATGCATGCCATGGTTGAGCAAGCAGTAGCCCATTGTGGCCACTTCTAGTAGTAAAGCTGGCCAGGTACAAGGTAGCTTTCAAGACTATGGTTGAGTATGCTCAGTAGATCCCTTAGCTAAGAACTTTCTATGTAGCATCCCTATTACTAAAAACGATTTCATAAAATCCTATCCTACCATCGTAAATTTGCTCAATGTGCCCAACATCCTTAAGAATTGCATTAAACCATGAGGCCAATTCCATGGCCTTGAGAGATTATTATTTAATTATGTCATTAATTAAAAATAATTAAGCTATGCCATTAATGAACAATATTTGATCCTTAACTAAAGGGCTTTTATACCATCACTACTACAATCCATGAGTATAGTTATGTCAATTTGCATTACTTAAACAACTCATTGGACGTCGCTATCGATGTCATTATGACCATGTCACATAAGAGATATTTTTAGATATGCTCTTTACGTCAATTAAATTATGCATACTGTTTAAGATGTCACATAAGCAACGCTCAATTTTTCAAAAAGAAAAAGATGACAAATTCATAGAATAAAGCTCTCTCTTCCATGCTCTGGTGTTTCTTTCTACTTAATTAATAGTCATCATTTTGAATATCAAACTTGCACAAAATAAACTCGAAGAGACAAGAACATGTGAAATAGAGTGAATATGTGAATATAAATGCGTATGTATACAATGTCAACATGTACAAAATAAGATTTATATAATCTAAAAGCAAGTTGTATGGTTGTATATACGAAATATCAACAAAAGCCACTAAGGGCTAGCTGCTTCCACTGTCATCATCATCATCATCATCACTATGTCATGTGAATCATCAAGAGAGGTAGTTGTTGTGAGGATATATTGGCTCAAGTTCGCTCCTTGTCTATTTGTCTACCTTGCTCCTCCTCTCTAGCAAACACATCAAGATCTCTCTCCCCATGAATCTCTTGCATTAATAAGAGCAAAGTTAGATTAGTTGATGATTAAAAAGTTATTTTCAAATCAATTTAGCTTGAAAAGATATCTAAACATTACAAAAAATACTCACAAAAGGGCATGTTGGTAAAAGTGTCATTTGTGTCGCTCTGTATTCTAGGTATGTGGCCATCTAGATCTCAGTTGGAATGGGGGCATGTCTATAGTCTTTGATCTATATAAGAACAGATCCAAAGTTATACTCTTTTTCCATTCTATCAATTCTATAGCTAGTATCTTTATACTATGAGAATTTGTAAGCATAGACTTACAAAAGTGGCTATAAAGCCACGTCTCGCCATGCAACCCAAGCAGAGTATGTGACCACTCACCGCCCTAGACTATCCTGCCTCCTTAATAAATTTAAGCGAAATTAAAATGACATGAAAGTTACATTAAATATGAATGCATATAATAGTAATTTGATACTAGATTTAGATTGCATAGTAAATTATTGCAATGACAAAAGGCATACTTTCTACTGTGAGAATGTCACTCATAGTCACATCTCTCATCAAAATAAGATCCAGGACTCCTCATGGAATCCCTCAAATCTCTTATTTTCAAGAATCATGGCACGCTTGCTATTTGTATGCATATAAGAAGAAATAATGTAGTATGTTATTTTTTTATTGATCACACTTGTATGTTCTAGTACTAGTAGTGAGAATAAGATTCGACACAATGTGATGAGAGTATTGAGGGTTTTTTAACAGCAATCTTAAGAAAAGTGTATCAAAGTTTAACTTCTTTATTTGTACAAATTTAGACTCCTCTCGTGCACCATCACCTCCGTATCATAGCCATGGAGGTCGTACTACCATGATGAGACATGGAGAAGAGCCACTTGCAACTTCATCTTACTATGAAGAGGAACATATTCCATGTTGGTGTGATAGGTGTCGAGGCTTACATCGAAGGTCATGACGTGAATGTCATTCACATGAGTCTTCTTGGGGTGTTTATGCTCTTACATACTAAGATTAGTCTATGATTAGTATACTTTACTCTTATGTTTATTGTTTTGGATTCTTATAGCTAGGTATGTTTGTTTCTTACATCTTGAATGCTCATAATCATGCCAATGTGATAGCTTCGATATTATGATGTAGAGAACAATGTACATCTACCCTCTCATGGCATCTCTCATATGTCAATTGAATGCATGCAACTCTTTTGGAGGAGTGATTCAAGCAATTATGCCAAATTGAAGAAACTATCTGACTTGCAACTTGACAACAAGGATGATGACATCGATGATGATGATGATGATGATGATGATGATGATGATGATGATGATGATGATGATGATGATGATGATGATGATGATGATGATGGCATGGATGATTTTATTAATGATTGGTACAGAGAAAGTGGCACACATGATAAATACTTTTTTCTTAGGGTGAATTGCTTAATCAAATCTACAAAGGCTCAAAATTGACACTTCTAAACATGTGTTTGCTTATTCCTAACCTCCAAAATCATTATGCTTGGAGTAATGTATTTGTTTTAGCAATAATAAAGTAAGTGACTTCTTGATTGTCAATATTAATTGAGATATTTTTAAATTTCTTAATACTTAAATCTAAATGTGGTGTTTGTTTCAAATGTTGCATGTTACTATCTCAAAAAAAATTTTACCCCCACCACAAACAATGTCCTTCCTACATCAAGAGATGAAAAAGATACTAACCAAGCTTGGACTCTCGACTATAACACAATACACCCATGTCCCAAGGATTGTATTTTGTACAGAGGCAATTATAAGAATGAAAAGAGGTGCCCAAAATGTGAAACACCTCATTATAAAGATATGAGTGGAAAGAGTCCTCGCAAAGTACTTTGGCATTTTCCATTGGCATCCTATATACAACACATATTTCAAAACCCAGACTTAGCAAGATTTATGGATTGGGGAGCAAAGGATGTAAGTATAGATGGGATTATGCGCATTCCCATGGATTGTCTTGCCTTGAAGCATATCAATTCAAAATTGTTAGAGCTTGAACAAGGTCCACAACAAATTGAGATGGGTGTTGCCTTGGATAGCGTAAATCAATTATCCATGTGCTCAAGTATATTGTCTACTTGGCCAGTAACTACAACTTGCCACCTTTTATTTACTTTAAGACCTATAATTGTTTCTCATAATTCCAAGAAAACACCAAGCTAGAGATGTTAACATATATTTGGCACTTCTTATCGATGATTGCCAAGAGTTGTGGAGATACATAGGCGTGGTTGACATGTCAAAACAAGGTGATGAAAGAGGATTTAAAGTTTGTGGAATTCTAGCCTAGACTATACACAACTTGCTTGGCTATGGATTTTGTGTAGGTACTGAGTTGTTATTAAGTAGCATGAATATAGTTTTAATTTTTAATTTTGTATGCTCATGCTAAACATTTTACGATGGATGCAAGGTACTCAACAAAGCAAGCCTTGAAGGCACTACACTAGAGTGGCGAGAGGGATAGCACAAATGATGTAGTTTATTAAGTTAATTTATTATAAGTATATCAAAGGGCTAACCAATTGTTTGAGAACTAAGATAATTAAGGATTAGAAGTTTCTTGACAATCTTAATCATGATGTCATTAGGTTACAAGAAATCAAAAATGGATCTAACTATTTAAATATATTAAGAGTATCTCTTATTATTTGAAGTGGATATTCACTACTCATAACCCTGGATGTAAAGCCCTAATATTTGAGAATAGATCCATTAATCTTGGTCTCAAAACCTCTATTGACCTAGAGACTAGGTGGGTAGTCTATCAACCTACAATGTAAGAGGTAATAGTGGAGTCTCTTAACATTCTAGTCTTGTTAGGACTAGAACTCACATGTGGGAGTCCTTTCTAGTTCTAAGATGCCCCATTATTTGCATGGGTGACTTTAACATGGTTTAAGAAGTAGAATAGAGGTTCAAGGGAATGAGTTCCATCATCTTGGGTAAATAAAGAAATGCTTGTCTCAATTTTATTGTTATTAACTCTCACAATGGCTTTATCTGGTCCAATAACCTAAAGGGCCTTCATATTAGAAATGCTAGATTGGATAGGATATATGCTTCTACTCAAATCCTTTGCTTTTTCATAAATAATAGCTTTAAGGTGAACAATAACACAGTGTTGTCTAAGCATATGCCTAATGATCAAGAGTTAGGGTGTGTTGGTGTCATATTGATTCTAATGTGTTCATGTTTGAGTACATCTAATAATGTATCTCCAAAATCTAGATAGATTTTTCAATATTCATTTTTCCTCAACTAGAGCTGGGATCTAAGCTATCTAGAAGTCTCAAGCCTTTCTAAAAGTGGCTATGCATAATGTTGTTAAAGTGGTGAGAGGTAATAAGGACCAAGATCTACTAGAACTATCAAGCCTTTTTGAAAGAGGATAAGCACAAGACTATTAGTAGGCAAAAATGAGAATTAAGATCTAAGAGATTTCCCTTTAAACTAAGCTAGTGAGACCTAACCGAACATGAAGAAAAAAGAGTTGATATGTGTTGAAGGCCTACAAAAGTTTATCGAATGGAAAGTAAGAGGAACAAGAAAGTCAGAGTTGGAGTGGTTAACATATTTTTTATTTCCATACTGCTAATAACAACCATAATAATCCAAACAACAAGTCACAACATGGAAACAAAATGCCAAAGTAAATGTACCATGGTCCATGTAGCATGGACCATGTTGCATGAATTACCCTATTGAGATAAATTGTGAGCATCCAAGGACACAAGACTCGTATTTAATAACTTATAATTGACTGGTAAGGAGTCATGAATCCCCTTGAACAATGAGAGCTTGTGATTGTAAGTGATGAATGTGAAACATTGGGGCAATGTTGAAGCATGCAAGGATGGCATGGTAGTTTAATGATGTGTTAGATGTTAAGTTGATGACTCAAGGCCCCATGTATAAATTTAATATGTTTCTCTGGTAGTACTATGAATCTAAGCTAAAGCATCAACAATGAAGGCTCCATGGCTCCTAACTCCCCATGACATAATAGAGTGGGAGGAGAGCAATGAAATGTTCTTAAGACATGAGTCCTTGGACCTTAACACCACATGAAAACTAGTAAGAATTATGAATCCTTGCACTATTGTTGCATTCATGCATATTATGAAAATTCTTGCATAGTAGCTCTTATTTTTATAAAAATAAAACATGAACCTTGATGCTTGGAGGAAAAAGTGGATTATATATGATAGACCATTTGTGCTTAAGCATCTCCTACTATGCCAATGGAGGATCGTATCTAACCACCCACTAGTGAGTGCTAAACTCTATGAGGTTGGAATGGTATTATTAATGATGAAAACATTAAAAATACATGAGGTATGTGCATCATTATAGGTGACATGGATAGCCACTTGTTACTCTAGTGGTTTACTTGCCATTTGGTGGAGTTCTCTAGAGAACACCAATAAAAATGGAAACATATCACACAAAATTGTATCACCTACAACCGCCACATTCATCTCTTTCATAAGCAAAATCATGGAAAAATATCTAGAAACAACCATAAGAACTTTACTTGGGGGTTGACTATATCTATACACTCTACATCACGTGCATTCAAGGCATATTCATAAATACCCTTATCTATGAATTTTTCCTAAATAAAACACACCCCTTTCCATTCAATTTTTAAATAAGCCCTTTATATAGCACATGTATTTATGGCTCCCAAGAGCTTTCCAGAACAAAGTATCACACCTTCATTGATTCTCTGATGGGTTTAACTTGAAACATCATATCGAGTCCATATTTATAAAAGCGTCCTCTTCATAGTCTTCATAGATATAATGCTTTTGCCAAATTTGTTGTCTTTTCTCTCACAAGCACTCAAACAACAATAATACATGAAAAGTACAAATAGAATAATCAACAATCAATGTTCCCATATTTTGACTACCAATGCACCTTTATTTCCTCAGTTCCACCCCCTCGGCTTTCTAGAACAAACTTAGTTCTTGTAAATCTTGTATATTTATACTTCTTGATACACCTTGTATTGTATGCTCTCAAGCTTTTTCTTCTCTAATTTGTGTAAGTGCATTCTTGCAACCCTAAATCCACATTTGGCTCGAGCATAGTTATTGACACCTATCACTTCATGTTTTCCAATTGGGATAGATCTGATGAGAATTTATGTTAACTTGTAATGTGGGTTTCACATCAAATATTCATTTGATGATGATGGGAAACCCCGATGCTTTGTCATTTTTCATTGTAATACAATGAGATTTTGCCAAACAATTTACATGTGAAGACTATTCTTAATTACTTCTTAATGCATATCATAGTTTTGCATCTACCATTTGTTCAATGATGAAAGATAATCCCAATGCATATAGCAATTTTTTGATGACGAAAGACAATCCTAATGCTTTGTCATTTGAGGAGTTTGCTTTTGTTTTATTATAAGAAGACTAATATTGGCAAAATAGGTCCCTTACATATGTCACATATCAAGCTTTTGTGGCTAGTCACAAAGGTACAAAAAATGGTTCATATTCTACTCGCAAGCTAAAATATACACATATTATTGACAAATAAGGTTCATAGGGATAAGAATAAAATTGAGATTAAAATATTTGTCAAGTTGCTACTATAGGATAAGAGATTATGCCATTAAGGATTGTTCTAAACTGGCTATGAAAGAGACTATGAAGAGAGAAGCTATGAGAGATATTTATTTGCATAGATTTCTAGGAGGCATTTATTTAGCTTCAAAGAAACATGCTCATGAGAAACCTTTATTTGGCATGAGAGCCATATGTCCGCAAGAGGGATCTATTTAAATTGAGAGGCATACACCCATGAGAGGCGTATAGCTTGAGAGGCATGTGTCCATGTGAGAGACATGTGCTTGTGAGAAGTGTTTAGCTTCAGAGGATTATATCCATGAGAGGCACATTTTTCTTTTCCATGAGAGGTGTATTTAATATCCCATGAGAAGCAAATGCCCAAGAGAGGAAATGCATTGGTTGGGGGATATTATCAGTCAAGTTTGACTATTTATTTTGGTGAAAATCGATGTTGGATCATTTATATTTTAGTATAATAGAAAATGCTTTGTTTATCATGATTGTCATGCTAATTTTTTTATTATTAGTCTCGGTTGATGTGTAGAGACATGTGAGGATATGTCTACAATGGTATTAGGCCAAGCATTAGCCAATTTAAGGTTATTCACATTTATTTACAGATGTCATTAGGCATAATGCCATTAGTATTGGCATGGATATTTATTTAGATATAGAATTATATTACTGATGCAAAAAGGATCAATAACCTTAGTTTAAATAAGCAAGAAAAAATCTTGCATTATTTTTGTAAAGAGGGATAATTTGGGCATGAGCATAATCAAAACATTAAATACATGCATTAAGGAGAGCCCTATCAATGCATGGAGAAGATTGTACCCAATGTTGGTGCCATGAACTCTCTCTTATTTTTCCTATGTTTATATCGTCTTACTAATCCTCGCCTCCTTATGTTGAGGTTGGATATCAAATGTAGCAACCACATAGCAAGGTAATTTGATTTAAATCTTCACTGCACAATCTCTTGAGTGTAGTGAGTTACTCCTATAGTCGTATGTGCTCCTTGTATTTATCTTCTATCGACATCAGTGAAAGATCAACACTTTGCTCCATGGTAGATGATGGTGGTGAAGAATCAAAATCTTTGGGTAGTATAGGTGAGTATGGAGTCTAATCTCCCAAGGGAATAGTTTGTTGTGAAAGTTATTGCTTGTATTGATAGCCCAAATATTGATCTCAATGTGATTCCTCAATCACTATCCCTTTGAGTTCCTTTGAGTTCTCTCTACACATGAACAAAATTTTAAGCTTTAAAATGGACCTTAGTTAACATTAAGGGAAGCCATTAACAACAAATTTCTCTCTTTTTTCAAATAAATATGTATACTAGTAGAACTTTAAAAAAGTAAAGCCTCATTGGTTCCTACAACTACATCATCCAGATAGGCTACTAGAGTCTCATCACACTGAATTTGTGGGCTTGAAATGTAGCCTATAGGCTATAATGATGGTGGAAAAGAATGATGAACAATGACATTCACCCCTCTCCTCCCCTTCCCTTTCATGCTTCTTTGGCAAGAGACTACAGTAACATGCAAGCCTTAGTAGCTTGTTTATAAGGCTTCTCCTCCCTTATATATATGGATGATGGTGATGGTGAAAATAGCTCACAACCCTTCTATATGAGATTTTTTAATATATTTAAAACTTTATATATAGAATAAAGTATCAATGCCTTATGTATTAGCCTCCTTATTGTGTTAGGAACCAAGCTAAAATAACTAAAGAGAAGCCTATTCTTTCGTGATAGCACCAAGTTAAAAGGGAGGTGAAGAGAAATTGTAGTCTTGATCCATGAACTTTTGTGTGGTAGTATTATCCAATAGGCAAAATCTTGATCCCCAAGGTTATCCTCTCACCACAACTTAAGCTTCTATATACAAGAAATTCACAAGAGACATAGTAAAAAGTAAGAGAGCATGTACGACACCATCATTGGGTATGTACAATCTCCCCACATGCTGTGAGAAGGCTCTCAATGTATGTAATTAGTGATTTGGTTATGATTGTGCCCAAAGTTATCCCTCTTTACAAAAATAATTGAAGCGTTTTGCTTGGTTACTTGCACTAAGGTTCTTGAACTTTTTCACTTGAATAATAATATAACTCTATCACCAAATAAATAATTGTCCTATGATAATGGTATCATGATTTGCAATTGACAATTACCAATAATGTAGGCCACACCATAGAAATAAACGCATCCATTGGCATACTGTATCAAGTAAATAAATATGTTGGCATCCATAAATAAATGTGAATAATCTAGAATAGGTTGATGCTAAGCCCAACATTATCGTAGACATATATTCACTTATCTTTAAACACCAATTGAGTCTAACAATATATATTAAGTTAATGTGAGAATCGTTATAAACAAATCATTTTCTATAACATGAAAATATAAATGATCAAACATTGGTTAATTTCACAACAATAAATAGTCAAACTTAACTAATAATATCCCCAAGCCAATGAATACGCCTCTCATGGGATATTAAATACACCTCTCATCCAAATTTGCCTCTCATGGGGGCAAGCATAATATGCCTCTCATGGACATGAACCCCTCAAGCTAAACCTCTCACATAGGCATATGCCTTTTAGGGTAAATAGTATGCCTCTTACAGATATACACCTCTCAGGTCAAATGCCTCTCATGGATATATGTCTCTTAGACTCAACAGATGCCTCTCATGAACATACGCCTCTTAGGCCAAATAAATGCCTCTCACTAACATATATCTCTTAGGCTAAATAAATGTGTTTGGGCAATAGGTCATAGTCCTTCTAGCTCTCATACTTTGTTTATACATTAGATTATTAGGCACAAAGTAATATGTGATGAAGGTGAGCCTCTTTGTTTTAAAGAGCCACAAAATTCAAAAATTGGATGGCCACTATGCAGTCTAGGTACAATGCTATTATTAAGAATGACAGTTGGTTCTTATATGACTTGCCTCCTAGCAAAAAGAAATTGGTACTAAGTAGGTTTACAAATTAATACGTAAGTTAGATAGTAGTATTGATTGCTATAAGGCTAGACATAACAAATGGTTTTGTTTAGGTAGCTTTGATGAGACATTTGCTCATGCTTGCCATATGATGACAATTCATGTACACTAGTAGGTCAAAATCATTGGAAGTATATTCATTTGGTATTAAAAATACATTTTTTATAGTGATTTTTGTGAGGGAGTATATGCATTTCAATCTCATAGTTTTATTTAAAAAGTTTAAGAAAGAAAAATACGTAGATTAACAATATTGTATCATTTGAAGCAAGTACCTTGGGCTTGGTATGAGATAATTTATCCATTCTTGACTACATGTGATTTTCATAATAGTTCAATTAAGAGCACCTCATATCTCAAACATGTGGATATAATGCACCTTTAATCATTGTGGTTTATACTAACAACATGCTACTCGTTGATCTTAATGAGATACGTATTGCTAATTCTAATGTAAATTTGAATTTGGCTTTTGATATGCCAAATTTGGGCTTTTTGCATTATTCTTTGGACATTCTATTCAAGCACGATGGAGGCATTGCTTTGTACCAAGAAAGGATGCTGAGACATTGTTCCAATGATTTGATCTTAAGGACTACAAGCAAGCTACAAGCCTATTACTACTTCTAATGGAGATAAGTTTGAATGAGCCTTCATTAAGCCAAAGATTGCTTTTATGTCTTTCTCTATCAACAAGTCTTTGGGTGCTTAATGTATGGGTTATGAGTTTGACATTGAGTTTGCTATCTCACAAATGAGTAGGTTTATGCATAGTCTAGGCACCAAGCATGGGCAAGCAATGAAATGCATCTTTTACTATTTGAGTGGAGCAAGGAACCTTACATTATTTTATCCCAAGAAGGATCTTTCTTGATAGATCTAGCTGTTTTTTTGGATTTTGATTGGCTAATTGTCATTATACTTTGTTTCCATAAATGATTTTTCGTTTATGTTTGGCAACCCATGTGATTGAGTAAGAAGTAACCCTTGTGGCTACTTCTAGTTGTGAAGTTCAGTATAAGGTAGCATTGACAACCATGGTCAAGTGTATTTTGCTTAGACACCTTCTGATTTATTCGAGTGATGGACAACAATTAGTCAACACCATCTTTTTTCTAACTATGTTGAGTGTCTTGGCATAACCAAGGTGTCTTAAACATGGGATATTGTGTGCCTCCCAAAGTGTGTTCTTCTTGAACTCTTGATTGGCTGGATGTACGGTCTTTTTTTTATGTACACAAGCTCTCCCTCAACAAAGAAGTCTTGGTATTTAAGCCATACTTTAGGATTGTGTTCTTTAAGTTGAACATCTTTTTTTGGCTATTGACATTTTGGATTGTAGGTAAATTCTACTAAGTCTAGATATTGCATCGACCACTTAGGTTTCTTGTAGCAATATGCTCTTATATGATTTGATTGACTCGTTCTATTTGACCATCAATTTGGGATGGTAATCTATATTGAAGTATAGGTGGGGTTCCAATAGTCTTAAATAAGCTCTTCTAAAATAGAGAACTAAATAGGGAATCTTGATCACTAAATGTCTTTTCTTGTGAACCATAAAGCTTGAAGATCTCCTTAAAAAATAACCTTGGAATGTCTGAATTCTTATAGTTTGTCTTCACAAGAAGAAGGTGGGCATCCTTGGTTAGCACATTCACAATTGCCATGACAGAGTTATATCCTTCTTAGACCAAGGAAAATCCTACCACAAAACCCATGCTAATGAATTTCCACTTTATTTGAGGAACATCAAGTGATTGAAGCTTTCTTGGCATCTTGACATGCCTTGCTTTCACTCTTTGACAATTTAGGCATTTAGTGACATATTTAAGTACATCAACTCTTAGCTTCTCCTAACGTTTGCTCTTTCTAAGTGTGTTGAGTAACTTGATATAGCAAGGTTGTCTTGAAAATATGGAATCATGTGCCTCCCGCAGTATCTTCTTCTTTAACTCTTGAGTAGCTAGGATACATAGCCTTTGTTTTAAGTACACAAGCTCTTTCTCTCAATAGAGAAGTCTTGGTGTTAAAGCCATAATTTAATATCTTATTCATTAAGTTAAACATCTCTTCTTAGTTATTGATACTATGGATTGTAGCAAAATTCTACTAAGGGTAGGCATTTCATCCATCACTTAGATTTCCAACAACAATATGCTCTTAGTATGTCTTCGATGACTTGATTGACTCATTTTGTTTGACCATCAGTATCTCATCAGTATACGGGTGGTAAGCCATACTAAACTACAACTAGGGTTTCAATAGCCTTAAATAAGCTCTTCCAAAATGCAGAACTGAATAGGGAATCTTGATCCTTCTTGGTAAACTTTTCATGAAGCTTGAAGGCCTCTTTGATAAACAATCTTGTAATGTTTGAAGCCTTGTAGTTTGTCTTAACTGGAAGAAGATAGGAAAACTTGTTAGCATGTCCAGAATCAACAACATATTTTTATTGCCATACATGCAATGCTCACATATAGAAAGATTTGAAAATTTAAAGGAAGGAATATATTGCAAGCTAGAAAGGATTTGTGTTCGTTATACACATCTAACATAATGGTGATGCCAAAGAGGTACAAATGACTACTTTATCACAGCTATGGCATGATCTTTGACACTAGAAACATGCAAAGAATAAAAAGTACTAGACTCGAGCCCTTTAGAAAAACAAGAGACTCTTTGTAAACCCTCTACAAATGATTGCAAAAAATAACTTGGTAGTCATCCAACTATTCAACATTGATCAAGCTCTTATTAAGATGTGGATGCCTTATATTCTTAAGAACAAAGAAAGAAACTGTTTACAAGAGATAAATACATCTCCTACTCTTTAACAATATCACATGCACAGTCATTACCCAACCAAACACCACCTTTCCTACTTGCATCATATGACATGGACCACTCCATATGTGGAGTGACAATTTGCATAAGTCTACCTCCAAATGCAATATGATTAGCATATGATACATTCTCTCAACTTATCAAAGGTTTCCATCAAACAACCTACAAGAAATTGGGTAGCACTCCACTATGTGATTTACATTTCAAAACACACCTACTATAACTCGTGATTAGTGGCACCTATTGATGCTAACAATGGCTAAAAAATATGAGTTGTTGCTAGCCTGTCTTACTACCAAAAATTCATCTCCTGCAACTACTAATTAATGGTGCTTGTTTTTACTAATGATGGTTGGAAAAATATATACTAGTAGTGGCCTAGATATGCATCCTGAACACAACTACAAGTTGGCTTTAAAAACACGATTATCTTAGCTAAAATTTTCTTGAAACCCGAGTAGAATAACACCCTCACATGGTAGAAACTCACATAGTAGCTTATAAGCACACACTACCCTTTCTATATAGCAACTCATGGTTGCCTCAAAGGTGTGACCACATAATAGATAACAACCCAATGAGAAGCTCTTGCGGCTTCTCTCTAGTGCATCTCCAATAGCTCCTATTAATAGGACACATCTTGTATAGCTAGCTTAAAGGCCAACTAAGAAGGGAAGATGTTGAGAACAAAGATAAAGGGATGCATGGCAACTGCTTAAGTTCTCAACTTTGTCACATTGATGCTTCTTCTTTACTTCCTAAGCTTTCCAAGGTACATAGAGACATATGTATCCACAAGTGTGTGCATGCATGCATATGTGCATCTTTGTGTGTGTGTGCGTGCGTGCGCGCGTGCGCGTGTGTGAGTGCTTCAAGGCCTAGTTTGCTTGTTCGACCCTAAGATTCGATCAATCTTTTCTATCACATGATAAATTCTCATGGTATATGGATCAATTCATTGCTTCATTTTGGTAGATAGGTCCTATTTGGGGGTATAGAGGCATGGTCCGTTTTCCAAGAAAATGCATATACTTATTCTTGTGAATATGAGATTCATCATGCATTTGCCTTTAGAGTTGAATTGCAACATTTGCACTCTTTGCCAAAGCATTCCATGACCTTGCAACAAGTTGGGGACACATCCAATTAATCGACTACTTATTCAAAGTGGTTGAAATGTAGATTCCAGACTCTTTAAGATGAGTGATATGCAAAATATAAATTGTTGGCTAACTTGGATGCTTTGCATGATAATAATCTCGTCATTTTTTTGCTTGACTTCGCCAAAAAGTACACATGAGAATATTAAGTCCTTATTGGATTCGCCTATCTTTATGGTCACTAAGCCTCAATCTATCATTCAATTGTATTTGAACTACTATAAATCTTTGTTGGGTCCACAAGAAAGTCTTAATAATGTAGTTCATGTTGCCTTTGTGTTTGAACTACTATAAATATTTGTTGAGTCCACAAGAAAGCCTTTGTAATGTAGTTTATGTTGCCTGTTAGTATATCTTAGATATGGTGCATTTGAATCTTGAGTGTGTGAATTTTATGGAAGTAGATATTAATAATGCTAAGGTCAAGGTCAATGAAGTATTGTCCCATTTTCCATGCAGGAAAAGCCTTGATTGGGATGGCTTGCCTGATGAACTATTTTTAGCTTATGCTGATCAACTTAAGGAACCATTGACTCATCTTTGAGAGCATGTTTGGAGATCATGTTGCATGCAATTCTAGTGCTTTGTTTGTTACCAAAGGTTTCTTCTTCCTTTGAACTTTGAAATGGTGGAGGCCCATTTTTGTTATATGATCCTTGTATAGAATCTTTTGTAAGATCATTGTTAACATGCTATAGAGGGGATAGATTATGTTGAAGCCTTAAGCTAGCAAGTTGTTATGATCCATCTTGATATTGAAAAGGCTTTTGATCATGTTAGCTAGTTCTTTCTTCAACCATTAATTTCTCTTTGATTTTTAAGCTCAAGGAGGGCTTGTTTGAAGAAAGAGTGATTTGCATACTTTGGGTTGGCAAGGAGGGCTTGTTTCTCAAGAAGAGATAATTAGACACTTGGATTATCCCATCATGGTGGATGTGGATCCTTGTGCATTGCTTCATTGGATACCTTCACATATTCATGATAAGTTTATGTATCGAAAATCCTACAATTAGCCTCTATATGTGTGATTAAAAGTTAAATGATCATGGTAAGTATGATCTCTTATTTCTTGCCTTTGCTTCCTTGGCCACACAAATCATTGTTAGAATTGGTACAACCCAACCACTTTATGCTATGGAAGAAGTTGGGCAATGGTCTAGGTAAGCGAGGGTGTCTTAACAACATTTTACTATGCCAAAATGTTTGGATGATGTTGCCTTGTTGGATGTCAAGATTTGTATGATAGCTTTGTAATTGGCTCTCTTGCAATCCCTTTTATGTATATTATGTCATCCTTGGATAGACATTGCTAGGTATTTTATTAAGGAGATTGGCATCTCTCATAGCCACACTACTATACATGCCTCATGTTGGAATGTTTTGAATTCAACATAGCCTCTCAAAACTCCACAATCTTTTCTTATTTTCCACTTTATTATCTCATGGTAAGAAATTCTCCACTTCACTGTTTGGCACCCCCTGATTCTAGTAAGGAAGCTAATTCCTTGCAAGCCAAGGTTTTGGCCACAATTGAGTTGCTTGATTGACTTGAGAAGCACATGGTAAGAGATAAGTCAAATTCCATGGCAAGATTAAGTTTAAAGATTGTGTAGGATACTATCATTCCATGTCATACTTCGGTTTTCTCTTTCAATTGCATTTGTCAATACTTCAAAGTGTCTCGAGCTTACAATCTGATTTGGTCAAATTCAAAGGACCTACTTAAGCAACTTTCCCCTTTGCTTGCTTTTTAATCTTCATCCTCGTGATTGGATTGGGTTTTTGTAAAGCCAAAGGATTTTCTAAAATGATTGGCTAATATAATTTACCATAAAATAGTTGAGGATAAGAGATGGGTTATTGGAAAAGCAAAGTTTGGTCTATTTATGGCGATAGAGCTAAGTGGCATGATTGGCTACTTCGACTATCAACTATGAAAATTTAAGCTTCCTTATTAGGGAAAAGTGTTCATATGGAAGCTTCTTATGTGTCTTCCCACAAGTATGTGTTTGTGGTCGTAAGATCTCCCACTATAGATGTGTCTTGTACATCATGTGATGAAACCCTTCCTCACCCTTTTATATCTTGCCCAAGAACAAGCGAGATTTGGGATATCATTCTCCTATATAGAACCTCTATCACTTGTTAGCACAGCAAACGATTACCCATTCTTGGATTTTTGGCAAGTTGACATCCACAACCACATCATCTGTCTTTCATTTTATACAATGGATTGGTCTTTCGCACACCTATGGTGCTCATAATGCTCCTATTTTTTACTCAACCTCGGGTATCCATGGTCATGTAGGTTGTGTGCACTAAATTGTCGTTATGGTAGATTACTTCCATGGTTTTGGCTAGTCTAATACTTAGAGAGGTGGTTGCTCCATGTCTAGATATTATTCCCACCACCCCTATTGTGCCCACTTTGTGAGCCTCTTCTTGTTCTTGTCACTTTTCCTTTGTCGCTTCTTGGCTTCATCCATATTTGTTACTTGTTTCTAATTTTGCTTGGCTAGCTTGAAGGCCCATTGTAAATATCGTCTCATTAATTCAAATATCTTCACACACGCACACACACGTGCGAGAGAGAGAGAGAGAGAGAGAGAGAGAGAGAGAGAGAGAGAGAGAGAGAGATTTACGGAAAAAAAAAGAGAGACACAAACAGACAGACAGACAAAGAAAGAGGACCTTTTGTGGATATTTGACACCCTTATTTTCTATTATCTCCACTTAATTTATAAATGGTACATTATATAGTTCTACACAAGGTACTGGCTAGACCTTAGGCCGTGACGTTAGGCCATTGGCCTTTACCCCAACATTATGTCATCCCATGTTGTCTTGAATTATAACAATTTAAAGAAACTAGATGATATTTGTTGTTGCTCCATATCATAGCATACTCCTAAGTGTAAGATAGAAGTACAAGTAGATTTAAACCCAATCAACGTAAGTGTTGCCAAGGTTTCAAGAAAGGAATGCTTCATATGAGATTCATACACCAAAACCTATTTTATAAAACTTTAGAAATGACAAGAAGTAAGTTTCATGCGAAAACTTTACTACATGCAATGTTAGTATTACATTAGCTCGAAACATGCTAATCAAGGGAGTCCAAACTTGAACTTACAAATAAAATTCATGTGACCCAAAGTGAACTTGAATTAAGAGACATTCAACTCTAACCTCGATTCTAGAAGACGAATATTAAGGAGTAACTTGTAAAGTTTGTCAATCATAAGAGTAATATTCAAGTATACAAGTCATAGACCATCCACTTGAGTGTAGTAATAGGGGTGGTTTATGAACGTGACGCTAAGTGTATTAAGAGGCGCACACTAAAGAGTTCAAGTAGTCACATAGGTGATTACGCTATACAACTTACACCCAATGCAAGCTCCGTCCTATAGATGGCGAATTGTAGACCCTTCTTGCCAACATCCATTCAACATTTAAATGATATGTAATCACTGACAAATCCATAATATGAGTCGTCTGGACTCTGCAACAGCCTAAAACAAGCAGCAATTCCAAGGCAAGGGTGCAAGCCGTGGCCTCTCAAGATCTTTGACAGCAAAAGAAATTAGTAGTCTACTGTCTTGGACATCCAAGCTTGACAGTTGTTCTTATCGAAATTCAAAGGCGGTGTGTTATTAGACATTGTCTACATGCACAGACTCTGATTCTGCAATCCGACGCAGAAAATGACCACATGCTCTGTTACACTCCAAAATGAATAAAAATCTTGCAGAATGATCCTTCTACAACCACAAACATGCATCCAATCCTTCAAGTCTATGCACAGCAAGCACAATATCAGGAAATGGCCCAAATGGCCAAAATTGTGGATATTTGAGATCTTCCCGTCCAAACATTGTACAGCCTACAAAAGCTTCAGTATTTTGACCGACAAATGAAATAATCTCCATTTGATATCTCACACACACCGCATATCCACCCACATTCTTGGGTTCAATTACTGCTTTTTATTCCCATCACTGGATCACCACGTTCATAGGACATGTGCTCACCCTACCAATTGAGCCACACTGGTTTACATTGGGATAAAGTTTCCACTGTATCCATCTCAGGGCTCGGCAGTTCTTTCTTAGGTTCTTTTAGTTTGGATACAGAGAACATAGAAGTTAGGTGATGAATCAACATAGATAAGTTGTAGACAGAGGCATAACAAGTCGGAAGTATTGGACATGTGGATCTGTTGTCGAGAATTAGTCGAAACGGAACTAGTTTGAATCTATAGCTTCTAGTGCTTCGGATAAAGATATTTGGCCCAAAATACAAGTTTTAGAGAACGTTATATCCAATGCCCAAGTATTGCAGGGCTTAAAGATACACGAATTGAGCTACAAGACTTGGCCCATACAGAAGATTGAAATCACCAAAAATGTTACTGGTGTTAGATTTCGAAGAGTGACCATTGAAATTACCTTCAGAGAATTGCGAAGACTTGCTAAAAATAGTCTGCCTTGATCAGATATAGTAGAACCATTAGAACACTCCCTCTAGCTCCCCAGCTTGTAGCATAACTTTACCAGTGCTTTCTTCCAAATCCTATGCACAGGAGAAGCTGAAACCAAGAGAAAAGGAACACTTACTATACAAAACACGATTGACATCCTTTCCCCTCGTGAATTTTGCATAAAAGTTTACTCACCAGAGTATTGGCTCCTTTCTGCATATAAAGGGTGGCACATGCGTGCATGCCCATCTTCATACACGAGGAAATATTTCAGGTCAGCATACTCAAGTAAAACTTCATGTTGCTGTAGTCATCCAACAAAGGATTGAAGCCATCTTTTGTCCTGGTCCTCGAAACTTCAGCATGCTGGACCATGAACTGAGCAGAAGACATCTGAAAAAGGAAAAGGAAACTCTTCAAACCTTCAAAAACCTGTTTGGTCCAAAACATTCCCACCTCAGGGGAAGAGAATTTGCAGGAAAATATCTGAAAGTCCTTTTAAACACACACACACACTCTCCCTCTCCAAAACAACCCCGCCTTGGGATCAAGCTTACTATAGAGGATTTGCGTGGTCCTTTGCAAACTGGTCCAGAGGTAAACGTATGATGACAATACTGATCCAGGTCTCTTAACAGCCGAAAATCTGTTGGGAAAAATATGTCTGCATCTCCCTGGGGTTTTAACATGACAGCCGACAGAATCGTCTTTGTAAATCCAAACCTTAACTTCAGAAGTTTTTAAAGCCAGATTAGGTGGCAAAACAATCACCTGTACATCAAGATACGTTGAGAGATCCCTGGTGACACCATCTTTCTGCGACAGGCAAACCAGGTTTGATCTTCAACCACAAGAAACGTGCCAAACAAGAGCGAAGCCAATAGAAAAACATACAGAACGTGCATGCCTTTCTAGCCACCAAGGGAGCGCCATCCCCTTCAACCTTCACATCTGGAAGTATGCTGAAGTCACTGGCAATCAGAGCCATGTTGGGTCGTACCGCATACAATGCCTCCAAGAGTTTCTGCCATTTTATGACAGGCAATGTAAAAAGACAAAAGCAAAGAAGCAGAAGATTTTTAAATGGATTCTCTTGAGAAGCATGGGTCTTTGCGATATTTGGCACTTACCAAGCTGCCCGTAGGAATCCAAGTCTTCTGTGAGCTGAAGAAAAGCCTAGAAAATAAGTGTTTAAAGACCCTGGTCCACGGCAAAGCAACCTTGGACTTCTTCTCCATGATATCGATGCAACGTTGTATCAGAGGATCTTGCAACGGCTGGTAAGTTTCAGCATAAGTTACACAGCTGGACCTACTTGCCAAACAAGATGGACATTCATTAATGTAAGAACAAAGTGAGAAGATGCTGAGGAATGAAGTGCAGAAGAAACAAACTCTGCCCTTTATTGTATGTACCAATTGTTGAGAAGAGTCAGAAAAGGGTAAGAAAAGAGAGAAGGATTCTAAGGAAATTTTTTAAGGCAGTGGAAGAGACTATGACATGCCCTAGAGTACCTAGTGTTCTAAAAACCCAAAGAAACTTTCCATTTTTTTGTTGATCTAAACAGTCCTTGGGGTTCAAGAGGAAGGACAACCTTTTTTCTTCTTTTATGCGAGTCTCGAGCCAAGGACTACTGAAGGTTTCCTTATAAATAAGGTCATGCGGTTGGTTATCTAGCACCTGTAGACACAAGCACATCAACCTCTTTTACTTATCTAGTACCTGTAGACAAGAGCACATCAACCTCTTTTACTTTTAAAAGTAAGCATGTAAAAAGGATCTTTTAGATTGTTTATATGGATGTACAATTTTGGCTTTAACTATTCACACAAAAGTCGAAACTTGAAAGGGCAAGTTGAACCTTTGACACCATGTGTTTGGGGAGATCTGATTCACTATTGATATAATCTGTTTTATCAGAAACAATATCCTCCCGGTTGCATCTGCTCAAGAACTCCCAAATTCTTGCACAAAATGATCAATACATTTGCCTTTTATCTTCTCAGATTATCTGGTGGATTCTGGCACATTTGTGATTGTGAAACTTTTAGAACGTTCTTCTTGTGAGTAGAATGCGATAGATGAAAACAAGCCATATCTTGCTCATCCAAAAGCTTTACCACACACACCAAGTATGGCTCACTCTATTGGCTTGATGTCAAGAAGCCCCATTCCTGCTCCTAAACCTGGTGGCTTGCTGGCCCAAAGAGGAAGAAATCCGAAGATTATGAGATGACTATCTTTAGGAGGTTTTAACAATCCACATAAAAATACAGACTGCACTCGAGAATTTAATTAATTAATTATAGTAACTGCTTAGGCTGGAAGAAAGTGGCTAATCCCATGCAAACTGTATTTACATCTTGGTACATCAACTTGCACAAGATCATAGAATCGATGCAAATTATATTTATATGCGGTACAATGACTTGCATAGCATAATAAACTGGATAGACCTCACCATGCATAATGCCATATCCATGAAAGCCCGATCTCTTTTGCATTTGGCCACAACATTATGCTTGAGCTGTGTATGAAAACAATCATGCATTTTGCACATGTCATCCAAGAACTGAAGTGAAGGATTTGAGACAGAGCTTCCTCTACACTTCAATGGAGATGCAGTAGGTTGAGAGAGAAGAGAGAAGACACAGCATTTGTGGGTACAATGACTTGTACCTCTTTAGGTTTTTCAAATAGATATATGAAACATAGTACAATACCCATAAAGGGTATGTTCACCCGTGTAGGGTGCAGGCACAATGGCCCTTTATTCCCAACAACCTCCCACCTAAATGCAACATGCCTGAAGGTAGAAGAAAGCATCAGCAAAGTCTAAGTATGTACAAAGCTAAAAACACCTATACCTATCCAACTCCCATCATCTCGCAGCAATGAGCCAACCGCTCTGTTGGAAGACCCTTCGTGAGAAAGTCCACAGGGTTATCATCTGTATGTACCTTGACAAGCTCAATGCTCTTGTTGTCGAGTACATCCCTCATAAAATGATACTTCATTGTATGTGCTTTGTCTTTGCATGAAAGATAGGATTCCGTGCTAGCATGATAGCACTCTAACTATCACAATGGAGGATAGGAACCTCTGTAATGCCAAGCTCTCCCACCAGATGTGAAACCCATAAAGCCTCCTTGCATACCTCAGTGGCAACCACATACTTTGCCTCTGTAGTAGACAATGTGACACGCTTCTACATCCTGGATATCCAAGAGACTAATCCCCTTGTGAAGGTGCTTGAAGTATACTTCCTGCAGTCAGAATGACCAGCGTAGTCTGCATCCATAAATCCAATGACAGATCCTGCAGTCAAAATGACCAACATAGTCTGCATCCATAAAGCCAACGACAGATGCCTTATGCTTTCCAAAGCAGACGCACAAATCCTTTGTGCCCTTAAGATATCTCATGATACCCTTCACTGCTTCCCAATGCTTTTTGCCAGGATGTGCCATGTACCTACTAACCACTCCCACCGCAAATACTATGTCAGAACGTGTAGCAACCATAACATACATCAAGCTACCAACAGCTCAGGCATACAAAATCTTGGTCATTTCAGCCTTTTCATCATCAGATGTAGGGCTGTCCTCTACACTAAGTTTCACATATGGAGGCAATGGTACACCAATCGCTTTCCCTACCTCCATATTGAAACGCTGCAAAATCTTGGAGACATACTCCTATTGTGACAGATAGAGAAGACCCTTCGATCTATCCCTAAGTATATGCATCCCAAGAATATGATTTGCCTCACCGAGATACTTCATGTCAAAACTATTGTATAGGCTTTGTTTCAAGGTGTCCAAAGCATGAACATCCTTGCCTGCAATCAACATGTCATTCACATACAAAACCAAGAGAATAAAGCTGTCATCTACTGCCTTCTAGATGTGTAAGCAATGATCCACTTGACTCCTGTTGTACCCTTGAGACTGCATGAATGTATCAAACTTATGATACCATTCTCGTGGTGCCTATTTAAGTCCATACAAACTCTTGTTGAGTTTACATACTATCTTTTATTTTCCCTTTGTAACAAAACCCTCAAGCTGCTACATATAGATGCCCTGATGCAAATCACCATATAAGAAAGCAATCTTTACATCCATCTATATATGTTCCATATCCTCAAATGCAACCAAACCCAAGATGGTCCGTAAAGTAGTCATTTTGACTACAAGAGAGAAGATTTCATTAAAATCAATCCCATGTTTTTGCTTGTACCCCTTTGCAACAAGCTGTGCTTTGCACTTTGATGAGGAACCAAAAGTGACTTTCATCTGATAAACCAATTTGAATGGAAGTACTTTCTGCCCTTTATGCAAATGCACCGAATCTCAAGTGCCATTATTCTCTAGAGATTCCATCTTTGACAACATACCCTTATGCCATTTCTTATTGTTCTATATGTCCATTACTTCCTCGAAACATGACGCTTCACCACAGTCTATCACCATGACATAATCAGCAGCATACTGAGCACCAGGAACAAACCTATCCAGTTGTCTTGGTATTCGAGTCGACCTATGGACCGAAGGTTCAGGTTTTCCAAGCTATTGGGTGTACAAATCTGCATTTACAACTTGCTGTCCAAAAATTTCAGCATGCTGTCCTGCCAGTTCCGGCTATCCTAATTGCATGTTTTCCTAGTAAGACTGTGGTATATCATGGGCAACTTCTTGCTAATCATTTTCAGTATCAACCCTTCTGACCTCCTCTGTCTTTTCAAGCTGTTTATGCATGCGGTCTTCCCAAAAGATAACATCATTGCTACGTACAACTTTCCTTTTCTCAGGATCCCATAATCTATATCCCATTTCACCCTCGTCACCATATCCTAGGAAAATGCATTTACAAGACTTTGGTTCAAGTTTGCTACATTATTCCTTGTGAATGTCCACAAAGGCCTCGCAGCCAACCACTCTCAAATGAGCATATGAAGGTGGCTTCCCCGACCACACTTCCTGCGGGGCTCTTGCCTCCAAAGACATGTTCGGTAACCGATATACCAAATGTATGGCTATCATAACAGTCTCTGCCCGAAATCCATGAGGTGATGCAACATGAGACACCATAGTATGGACCTTGCCCTAAATGGTCATGTTCATATACTCTACAACACCGTCTTGAAGCGGATTATGAGGGGCACTGGGCTCTCTCTTTATCCCTTACTGTCACAAAAGTCCTGAAAAGCTTCAAACACATTCCCCACTATTTTCAGTACAAAGGCATTTTAATGTCTTACCAGTTATATTTTTAGCAAATGACAAGAATTTCTTGAATTTATCCAAGGCCTTGTCCTTACAACAGATAGGATACGCCCATATTTTGCATGTAGCATCATCAACAAGAGTGATAAAGTACTTCTTTTTCCTAGAGACAACTTTGGCATTTGACACATCTGAATGTACCAACTCTAAGGGAGAAGACTTCAATAAAGAGACTTCTTATGTAATGCTTGAGCATGTTTACCATAGACACAATGATCACAATGGTCAAAATCAACATACCTCAAACACAACAAATAACCCAAATGAGAAAACACTTTCATTCCAATTTGACTCATGTGTCCCAACCGGCCATGCCACAAAGAAACACTTGGTTGCTCGGTCATGGCGACTATATGGTCACACCCACTAGACACATACAATAGATACAGAGTATCACTCTTAGAGCCTCTAGCAATGATTCTAGATCCCTTACGTATCTTCCATTTGCCATCCCCAAAAGTAGTGTGATAGCCTTCGTCATCTAGCTACCCTGTGCTTAATCAAACTCTTCGAGAGCTGGGATACAAACGTCACATGATGCAAGGTGAATATTGAACAGTGCTGAAATTCCAGCTGCATATACTGCCAATCCCTGCAATATCACATGCATAGTTGTCCCCCAAGTGGACAATACCATGTCTGCCACCACTATAGTCATAGAACCACTCATGGTGTGGTATTACGTGGAATGAAGCACTTGAATTAAGAATGCAAGTGTGCAATCTACAATCAAATATAGTGCACTAAAAGAAAAAGTAAAGAGGACATCACTACCACTATCACTCTAATGACTGACTACATTGGCTTGCTCTATCTTGACATTGCTCTTCTTTGAAAATTGGCTATCCTTTTTCTCATCCTTGCTATCATCAGTCTTTTTACCCTTGCCCTTCTCTTTCTTTCACTTATAGCAATCACACTTAAAGTGTCCTTTCTTGCCACAATGATAGCACTCAACATCTTTCCCACGAGACTTGTTGCATCCTTTATTTTCAAATTTTCCCTTCTGCTAGGATTTGCCTCTAGTATGCAATGCACTGGAAGACTTGATGGCAGCATTATTTTGTCTATTTAACTCTTCCATAAGCAAAGAGATCTCCACATCAGAGAACATCAGCATGGCATTGGAGTTACTCATGGCTGTCCTGAATGTATCCCAGTTTTCAAGCAAAGTGCATACCAAGAAAGTGGCTTTGAACTCATCATCAAGGTTAAACTTCAAAGCAACCAGCTAGCTGAAAATTGAGTTAAACTCATTGAGATGTACAGGCATGGCTATACCTTCCTTCATGCAAAGGTCCATCAATTTCTTCAATCAATAAACCTTGCTAGCACACAACTCCTCAAGTCTAGTCTACATAGCATATGCAGAATCCAACTTCTGAGCACACAACTCCTCAAGTCTAGTCTACATAGCATATGCAGAATCCAACTTCTCTATATTGAACAACAAAGAGTCTAAAACTGAAAGCTCTATTGTAGAGCATGCAAGCTCATCTAGATCTTCCCAATTCTCTTTCTCTGTGTCTACTAGTCGTACTCCCTTTGTCTTAATGCGCTTCACCTGTTTCTTACGCACCAAGACATTGTACCATTGCTTTTGCCATGTGGCAAAGTTATGTACACCCTCAAGCTTCTAGATGTGCAAAAGGTTGCTTCCATCACTGCTGCCAGCATTGCAGCCCAAAGATGACTCAAATGTCACCAAATACAAGCCCAATCTATCACGCAAATGACCAAGATGAAAGACAAATACCAACCAACAATATTTCTAAAATCTTCAGCTTAGTACCACCTATTGATCATATCCAAGCATAGTCAAGCATATGGGCTCAAAAACATACATCAGTACATTACCAAATAGCATTTGATAGCATTATGGATAACCTGTCTGCATCTAAGACCTGTCCATAGTACACAGCATGAGAATCTTTGCAAAAACTGATATATTTCAGCCTAAAACTGAGGCACAAAGCATGTGCAATCACTGTCTAAGCATATGCCAATGATTCAATACCAAATCAATACCCGAAGACATCAATAGGAACTCCCAAATATTGTACCTACAACCTGCAATTTTACTACAGCCAATGACAATGTTGGCAAGCCCAAATCCAGCTCAACATATCCCCATAACCATATCGGAGTGCATAGCATCAATGGCATACATCAATACATCATGTAGAGCACCCAAATCATAGCCATAAGCAATAGACATAAGGATAATGCCTATAAAGTACATTCAGCCTTGTGTATTCCAACAGCTATATCACTATCAAAACTGAGTAAATGAAGCCTCAAAACATGTCCAAAGACATCTCAAAGCAATGACATAGGATCCCTGAATATTATAGCATCAAAACATAACCATTCGGGCACCAAAAGGAGCATGCCACTGATCATGAGGCATCAAAGACAAGAGCTGCCCTGTTATTTCAGACTGCATACTGTGTGATTCACAGTCAAAGGACTAAATATAATCAGCTCCAATCCAATGTCAAGCTAAAGGGCCAATGCCAATGTCAATGGGTGTGACCATGCATGTATCCAAGCTGTAGATGAGCTACCAATGAGAACCAATGAGTGAGAATCAACTATGTGGGCTGAAGACAGGGTGCTGCAGATCAACATGATTTGAGCCTAACAGGCTGTTGGCTTAGGCAGCAACTAATGACATCAAGAAGCCTCTGGTAAGGCTCAACCAAGGCTCTAGAAGCCTTAAACCAAGTTTCAATGCAAGCTGCGGTGAGTAGGCCAATGGAGTTTGCTTTCTACGAGCTGTCAATCACTGACCCTGAAACTGAGGTGAATGCCCTCTGAAATGAGCTTATCGCAGGCTCAATAATGCCCTGAGCAAGCTCCAAGAAGCCTCAATGAGTGCTCAAGCAATTGATGACCAATACAAACCTCAAATGGTGTGGATATGGCTGCCAAGAATGAAAACCTTGCAAGTATTGAACTGTCTACTGAAGTAATGCCGGGGAGCTCCTCCAAATGTCCAACTCTCATACCAGTTTGAAGTGAAGGATTCGAGACGGAGCTTCCTCCATGCTTCAATGGAGATGCAGTAGGTTGAGAGAGAAGAGAGCAGACACAGCATGTGTGGGTACAATGACTTGTACCTCTTTAGGTTTTTCAGATAGATATATGAAACATAGTATAATATCCGTAAAGGGTATGTTCAGCCGTGTAAGGTGGAGGCATGGTGGCCCTTTATTCCCAACAAGAACTGCACCTAATACTCATGAACAGCAATTGCAAAGTTGACATGCATGACTGCCGCTTGATCTCACTGGCTATGCATGTGCTGCATTCCTGAATAACATGGCTAGGCTCCCTAAAATAACCACATTTATCTTTCTTTTGAAAGTGATCAACATTTCAGCTCTAAGGATCAGAAATTTGAGCTTTGCCCTTAGGCTTACCAGTAAATAAAGATCTTGGCCTGGAAGCAAAGGCTTTCTCACCTAAAGCTCATACAAGCATGGTTAATGTATGTCTACTCCTCATAGAGCAACACAAACAACAACTCATCAAAATAGAAAAGTTGGCACCATGTTTTGCAAATGGCAAGTGCAAAGGTCCAAAATGAGTCAACAAAGCACACTAGACACAAGTGTTGCATAAAGAATACTCACATTAATATATGTAAGATATTCCCTCCAATCTTTGACACGAAAGATGTGTCCATTCCGTGGCTGATCCACATATCTATGCCCACAGTGGATATCATCCAACTTGTCATCAGATGCAAAGCATGCCAAACAAATCAAGGTGGAAAAAATGTAATAGCTGCTAAATGCGGCATCGAATCAACCAACTAACTGCATGAATGTGAAGAGGACTTTGAAGAACCCAAGGGTCAGATCTGCAGAAAATTGAGGGCAATGCCCCAGAAAACTGGTTTACAGGCAGTTAGGCAAAGCCCAAATTAATGGGCAGCACCAATTTCAATCCAGCAAAAAACGCAGGCACAAAACCCTCGCCAAAGGCTATACTTGACACAATTCTGATATTAAAATCATGTTCTCAAAGGAAACAACAATACAATTACTCATGTTAAGAAATGTAACATTGGGAAGTATGAGCCGTTGTTGGTACCTTAAAGGATTACAGAGTCTGAAACATAAGTATTTTCAGATCTCAATATATTGACATTATCACCTTTCAACAAAACTTTTGTTCACCCGTCTGCATCACATAAATCTACTGTTATGCCTCCAGAAAAACAACCTGAAGTCCCAATGATGTCTTTTGGAATCAATACGGGTGATTTAAATGAAACATATTCATTCATGGAATCAGATGAGGCTAAAGTGAGAAACATGACAAATCACATGACTAGGCATGACCTTCAGGGGGCTGCAGACAGCATAACCTACATGTAGGTAGAAGTGAACTGTGCATACAATGCCTTCATGACTTGTCTCATTGCTCGAACTGCTGCTTGCGTCTCAAGATGTCTTCGTGAGGTTGCAAGGCTACTCAAACCAAGCATGACATGTTAATTTAATTCTACTGATGTTCTCTCTCTCCCTTTTGCTTCTTCCTATAGCTCTTCTCAAAATAGAACTTCTGGAAATTGCAGAGATGGAGCAAAAAGAGAATTGCTAAAGAGAGCTTGAGAAGTGCAAAGAAATTAAACCATGAGACACCCAGGCAAGATCTCCTGCTCTAATTCCGATTTCCACTCAGGACACAATTGAAAAGCACATGCGCACACACTTTCATAGAGAGAGTGTGTATGAGGTGTTTACCAGTGAAGTCCTCTGCCAGGTGGTGAAGCTCCATTGTCGGTCCAAGAAAAAAGAGGGTCAATGAGTACTGTGGAAAGGCATAGCTACAAAGAAATCCCATTGCAGTGAAGCCACTGTATCAAGGGAGCATGTAGATAACCCCCGTCCCCAAAGACTACTGTGGAGTTACCCCACAACTCCCAAGCAGTTTCTGGTGTTCAAAGCCCAACCATCAGGTTGCCCTATCTCATAAGAATAGGCTCAACTATTTGCATGGTGCCAATGGGGAGGGCTGGAGTGAAGCTAGTCAAGAACCTGTCCACATGAGGGGCAATGGCCCCACCACCTGTCCAAAGGAAACTTATTTGGAGTATTCTGATCTTTGTGCGAATTGTAGCTGCTCAATATAGAGGTTAACTGAAGGCCACAGTTTTGGAGTACTACTCCAATGCTCATACAGATTGGAGCTGTTCATTTGAGAGACTGATACACAAGATAGAAGGTTGGGGGCCAACAGTAGGCTAATCCAATGCTGGACTGATGGTTTCCATTGCATGAATGAGAAGCCTGTTCACAATCTACGTTTCAAAGACAGAAGGCTGTTGCAAACACAGGGAGCAACACAAAAAAACGGCCACAGAGGGAGGGCAAACATTGCGCTAAACATGGTCAGATGGAGAGGAAACACATAGATGGAACAAAATTCCTTTTCAGAACAGGAACAAGGGCACTATATATTTGGGAGCACCATGTCACTGTGACATATTGACAAACTTTGCAGCATAAGATTAGACGATGGCCCAAACATAACAACATTTAAATGTATCATTGCACAACATGCTCATATGACTAAGAAGTGATTTAAGTTTAGGATTTTACTGATATACACCCTAAGAGATCTTCATCACACTCGCATGTTTGTCGAAGGGGAATGGGAACAGTGATGCTTGTAGAACATGTTCCCAAGTTCCTTAAGCCATGGAATGGAATCCCACGTCACTATGATGTGAAGGGAGAAGACATGAGATGGACAACACAGCAGCAAGGAGTGAGATGCAAGCTGGCAACAGTTGAGACATGGGTGATGGCAGTGATGTGAGCAAAGCAGCAGCAAGAACTGCATGGACATGGAACAGGCAGAGGCAGCAGCTAGCAGAGGGGATGCCACATGCAAGGAAGAGGCGTTGGTGAACAGCAAGCAGCCATGAGGAGGGGGAGGGTTGGCAATGCACAGGCAGCAAATTGGGGGGAGCAGTTCAATCCAAACTACTTCGTCGCAAGGTAACAGAACTAACATTGCATGATTGGTTTTACATTTGAGGGTAGTTGGTCAGTGAAACGGGAATAATGTTCTAGCTATCGAGACAATACCAGTTATTAAAGCACCTGCTGGGTGAACATTAGTTTGTTAAGAGACTGCATTAAATAAAAGCTCACTCCAGTGAATTAACTTACCTCAAGCATGATAACAAAACATGGACACTTGTCGACTTTTCCTGCAACCACCAAACTGAATGCATCATTTCTCACAACATTAGGAAAATATTGCAATAAATTACTTTTTGAGACTGGGAAAAACCAAGTCACACTCTTACCACAAATTTCAATTCACCTTTATGTTTCACCTTAGAACTACTGGGCCCCCTAACACTTTGGCCAAAAGATATCATAATCTGACACATGAGGCTGAATTCTTACAGAAAAGCCAATGGTGGTATAATAGAGCCAATCCCTTGCTAAAAAGGACAGCCTCCTCACCATTAATCTCATAGCAAGCAAATCATTCAAATGGGTATGCTCCTGTATCACCACCTTCCTCTAGCATGCCAAACATATCCTATCCTCTCATGCTTCTCGAAGTTTGGGCTAATGGCAATCAGAGCTTCTAAAGCCATCCAAAATCTCATCAGTGGACATGTTCATGGTTGTGGAGAGGTTGATCAAAAGATGAACAAGGAGTTCTGCACACACTTCCCAAGAGTGAAGGGTTGATTGGGAAGGTAAAGAAGGGAAAAAGTCACTCTCCTTACACACATGGTTTTAGGGAATAGTTTATGGACTAACATGATTGTGCTAGTGAAGGGACTGAAACCATGTACAGTTCTGTGTAGAGGTGAATACATGTTGAGAAAATCATTGATTGTTGGGATTTTTCCGTACACCCAATTATGCAATTACAGTGATATTGCATCCACCATAATCAAGAGAAGAACAGCACCTTAACCAAGAGCTGGAGGCTGAATGGATAGAATACATAAAGGGCTTCATAGATGGAGTACAAGGCATTTTGATGGTCAACCACATCACTTAGGAAGAGGTAATTACAATCTTTCCCTTAGTGCAATTCAGCTCCCAACTTGATAATTCCTATTGCATGAACATCATGGTCCATAAGTTCAATCCCGAGAATTCACGATTCTCATATGATTGGGGATGGTCAAAGGTGAGAGACGTGCTTCATAACAAGAGGTCTCACCTTATGACGCGCGCCAAGAAGTCACTGCGGAGACAAGAGCAGGGGCGCCCTGGATATGGCCAACCACCCAATTGCCACCGCAGGGAGTGGAAAGAGGCCAAGAAGAGAGCAGCAGAGAAAATCACAAGTTGCCAGCATGTAGAGGCGCAACGTATCCAGATGGCAACCATGGGATCGTCACATTATGGATCGGGTGGCAGGGAGTCATGGGAGGCTGAGTTTGTAAGTATTATTTGATTTCTTTTTTAATTAAATTTTATAATTTGTTTCACTTCATTATGTAGTGTGTTCTAATACGTTGTATGTTCAAATTGTTTTGTAGTATCATATCGTTGGTAGGATGCCTACTCCTAGAGAGGTAGGCTACCATCGAGGTCATAACCGGGCATCCACTTGGCAACATTTCTACGAGGAGGGACTCATCACGGAGGAGCAATATAGTCATGCCATGAGGATTCCACAACCAGAAGAGGTATGTTTTATTTTTTACATGAAAAGTATAGGTAACTCTAATTTATTGTTTGTAATGGTATTTATATACCTTAATCCTTTGTGTAGGCGAACCCTGATGCTGTTGGGGATAGCGAAGGGGGGACTAGCAGTAGTGGTGGCGACAACGGCAGCAGCACAGGCAGCAGTGGTGGTAGTGATGATGATGCCTCTTCTGAGGAGATGTAAAGGAGCCCCATACATGCATGCCTCCCCTTGGCTTGTAATTTTCATTTTTGGTATGTATTACTTTCAGCTAGTGCTTGCAACCATGACCATGCTTGAGGTCACAAGCACTAGAACTCATCATGTAAAAACGTTTCATCTATATATATGAAATTTCGTGTTCTACATACATTGTTTTGTTTTCAGTACAAAAATTTTCAAAATAATCTTTCTCTGTTTTCCCTAAGCATACAATTTGATATTGATGGGGAAAAAAAACCAGAGAGCATGTTACAAAGCCACATGCTCTCTGGTTTTTTTTTCATATCTCTGTTTTGCGCGTCTATCAGCACGTCTAATTTGCAGGATAAATGTGCATCTATTCTCGTCAAAAACTTGCAGAGTAAACACTTTTTTAGATGCGTAGATACACGCGTGTATAGACGTACAATATGAATATATCCACTTTTTTATAAATATGATTATATATTTACATAGCGTGTCAATACGCGCGTCTATATGCGCGTCTATATGGGCGTATAACTCTGGCTATAAGCGCGCTTTTAGATGCAAAATTGTAGACGCAACAGTAGACATGGTAATAAACGCGCTCGACTTTTTTTATCACAGTTCAAATATTGCGTCTATGGAGCCTTTTTGTTGTAGTATCTTACACTTTTTCTTGTGCGCCTTTCTCGTTGATTTAGGACTCTTCTGTGCTTCTTGTATTCCTATATTTTTCCTGGCATGCCTTCGTCTTCTGCTTTAGATTTTTCAGATTTTCCACCTTATTCATCTAAGGGTTAACAGGTTCATTTGATCTTAGTACTTTCAAGGTTATCAAAGGTTTCCTAAATGATGTAGATGTGAAATCATCAAATAATGTAAATCACTCATACTATCAACATCACAAATCATCTAAAGATATCTCATGCTGCATGTAAGAAAGATGTGGAGGTAAGACAATTATGCAATTCCAAAAAAATAGAAGAAATTATGGTATGGAGCATGTTAGCTTACTTGTAGATAAATGATGCACAAATCAAGTATGCATTACAATGCGATTGTTGCTAGAAGAATTGTCTTGTTACATATGGTTATCAAACATTGAAGGCACTCTAATAACCTTATTTTTCTTTGATGTATAGTCAGTAGGATGCTTTTCTTTCATCAATGTTGACACCATGGGTATGTGGAAAGTTTGAGTATTATTTTTATAGCATAGTGGTTTGCAGGATTGCATTTGAAATAGGCTTGAGCCTAGGCATTACTCATCTCGAAAGAGTCAAATCCAAAATGTCTAACTATAATGGATACATACTTGAGCCAAATGTTACTATTGGTCCTCTAGGTAAGGTTGCAGTTTCTTAGATGGAAATGTACTTTAAGGTGGCACAGCGTGAAGTTATGCCAACAATTGGGAGGTTACATCTTGCAGATAACTTTATTAGGACTGAAGTATATTCCATCTACGAGCAAGCTATGCTTCAAAATGTAGATAAGTTTGTTAGCTATCCACATTTCACCATATTGTGAAAGTTGTTCTTCAACAATTTATCAATCCAAAGGAAAGTTGGAATGGGAGTATATAGCATTTGTGAAAATTTAAAAGCTTAACGAAAGAATGCAAGAGATGATGAGGAGCTTGTGATGGCAAAGGAAGCACTACAAATTCATCAGGAAGACCAATAGAGAGAAAGAAGGCCATGCATCATAAGTCTAAGTGTTTTGACGTACCAGAAAGATATATTAGACTTGTCATTGATGGTAAGAACCAAAAGAACTCATGCTTACCTCATTTTTCTTGTCTTCCAAAGGATGTCAATGAAGAAACTCTTGTATAAATGCATTTAATGGGATGCCTTTGTACCATGGAAGAGTTTATCCTAGAGTATTCTTTACTTATCCAAATGTTCATAATGATCCTGACCTTTTTATCACAATTTTAAACATTGTACTCTCTAGTTGGTAGGGTGCTTTATCACTTGTTCTTTATTTGCAGTTGGATAACACACACTACAACAGAAACGAGGCATAGACGCGCATGTTAGACGGGCAAAGTCTATCATCGCGTCTGTATGTGCGTGTAAATGAGCGTGTAAATAGACGCGAATTTTATGTCTATATCTCCGCGCAAATAGACGCGAATATAGACGTGTTTTCAGACGCATCACTACAACAAGCAGCAGTTGTAGACGCACGCACAGACGCGCACTAAAATTTTAAAAAATTTTGAAAAATATAGACACAATTGCGCGTCTATATTTGCGTCTAATTTGCAGGTGAAATCGCATCTATGTACGCATGTATTTGCACATGTATATGCGCATGTATATGCGCATGTATTTGTACATGTATATGCGCATGTATAAGCGTGTGTATAAGCATGTGTATATGCGCATCTATAAGTGTGTTTAACTATGCATATATAAGCGTGTCTATAAGCAATTCCTGCTCTATATACACGCTTATAGATGCGCTTATAGACGCGCAATAAAATTTTAAAAAATTTTGAAAAATATTGCTTGTGTGTCATTATTTTCAAAGTAGTCCCGTCATGCATTTCTTTTGGGTTTTTTTGGCAGGCCCACGACACAAAGAGAGGAGAAAGGAAGAGGCAAAGAAGAAAGGGTAAAGAGAGGAGGAAGCAAGAGGCAAAGAGAAAGGAGAGGGAGGAGAAGGAGTTTGTAGCCCTGTCGCCGTCCATCACAACACCGATTCAAGGTGAGTCCTTCTTCTTGTCTCTCTCACTTACACACACACACACACTCTCTCTCTCTCTCTCTCTCTCTCTCTCTCTCTCTCTCTCTCTCTCTCTCTCTCTCTCCCTCTCCCTCTCCCTCTCCCTCTCCCTCTCCCTCTCCCTCCCTCTCTCTCTCTTTCTCTCTCTATCTTTGCTTTGAGTTGTATTTTGCTACCTTCTTAGCTTTTGGTATGTTTGTTGCGATAAGGAGAACAGCCAAAGAGCAAGGAGATGGAGGAGAAGAAGGAGTTTGTAGTTGTGCCGCTGCCCATTACAACAAATATTCAAGGTGAGTCCTTCTCTTCTCTCTCTCTCTCTCTCTCTCTCTCTCTCTCTCTCTCTCTCTCTCTCTCTCTCTCTCTCTCTCTCTCTCTCTCTCTCTTTCTCTCTCTCTCTCTCTCTCTCTCTCTCTCTCTCTCTCTCTCTCTCTCTCTCTCTGTGTGGTTACTCTGAGTTGTATTTTGGTTCCTTCTTAGCTTTGGGTATGTTAGTTGTTGCTTGCTTTTCCTAGTTTTATTTTGTGCTTCACTGCTAATTCGCGTCTACAAGCGCGTCTGATATACAGAGTAGACGCTCTCGTAGACGCACAAGCGTTGAAGATCCATAAAACCTCCTAGGTTTTTTTGAGTTTTGTGGACCTGGCGCGTGTAAGAGCGTGTCTGATCCACAGAGTAGATGCGCCTGTAGACGCGCTCACATTAAACAACCACATCTCCTTTGAGATTTTTTTTAATACACTATTTTCCGCGTCTATAATCGCATCTATGTGCGCATGTATATGCGCGTGTATATGTGCGTGTATGTGCGCGTGTATATGCACGTGTATATCCGTGTGTGTATGCACATCTATAAGTGCGTCTATAGGAGCATCTATCTTCGGGTGTATATGCGCGTCTATATGCGCGTGTAGTTTTCACTATAAGCGCGCTTGTAGACGCGAAATTTTAGACGCATAGTAGACACGGTAATAAACGCACCCGATATTTTTAAACACAATTCAAATATTACGTCTACAAGTGCGTCTATGGAGCCTTTTTGTTGTAGTGATAGCAAGCCTAGAACAAAAATCATACAGTTTTGGGCTACCTCGATATGCTTGTACATATGGTGATATTTCAAAAAGTAAAAGTGAATTTTTTGATGATGGGTCATACACATGATCATATTCATCAAATGTTCAGTATATTTACCAAGGGACTATCTTGACATAATGCCTTTAGCTTACTTGAAATGATGTGTATCATACATGATGCTTATACACCAAAAGCAATTGTCATGCACCTAAGAGAAACATATGACTTCAAGCTTTTTGCATATGGCTCCAAGGAAAAAAATGTAAAATCTTTGCACAAGTTAAATGACCCAAGCTGCCAACATTCATTTCTAATAAAGAGGGAAAATGAAGGTGGTAGAGTACATCTATATAGAAAGAAAATCTCTTTCAATAAGAAGTGGTTGCCTTCAAGGGGACTTAAGTTCTTGAGATGTATCCTATAGATACTATAATGCTTGAAACAAAACAAAAACCCTTCGATTCCATCAAAGAAGGAAAAGAAATATGCAAGAAGAGACGAGAGATCGATCATACCAAATGTATACAAGAACGAAGGTAGTTAATTAGAAAAGCAAGAAAGTATGCAAACACATAGGATGTGACTCGATTGGGAAGACTTTTTCTAGGACCAAGAGAAAATACTTACAAAAATACAAAATGATCATTGGCATCTAACAAAACCTTTTGCATGGCCTAAAATTTTGAGTATTGCAAATCCTCTTGCAATGAGCAAATGTACAAATATCAGAGGAGATCCAAAAGATCTTACATCTTAAGGAGTGAGAAATATATATTGGTAGTAGAAGATCAAGAAAAACAATTAAGAAGCTGCAAGAAATATGGCAGGATGATATTAATGATATTAAGGCAGGCTCACTTATAGCAATACTTGTTATTGAAAGGATAATGAGATGGGTCATCCATTTTGGATAGTAAAAGTTTTGGAAGTTAAGAAGGTATTCTCCATACAAGTACATAGGTTCCAAATTAGAAAGCATAAGGATACACTTATAGGTAAATACACACTAGCCATAGACTCTACAAGAAATCCTACAACAAAAAGAAAATGAGTAAAGTGAAGCCGATGCACAAGCATATTGAAACTTGATGAGGTGGATATATTAGTATATGATTTTTTCCTTACAACAATTGGATATATCAAGAAGTTAACTATTGCAATTTTCGAAGACAAAGTTTGTGGTTTGTAGAAAGATCATGATCATGATCATGACAAGTCTAGGAAAATAAGATGTACAAGACGTAGAGCTAAAAATTTGGAAAATCAAAGTCTAAATTTAGATGAAAGTAATGCTCTTGTTGATAGTAGAGAAGAGGATAATCTAGTTGAAAAGGTGCATGGACAAAAGCTAGTGATACTAATGGTGCAACACAAGAGGCAGATGAAAAAGATTGAATCCCTTATAATAATGAAAATTATCCATTTTTTTTAACCTCTTCTTGTTGAAAAATCTATTATTTTTTAATTGGTATAAATTTAGTAACTATTTTAAAATCTCTCGAACATGTGTATATGGAATCTTAGTGACTAGTAAGTTTTATATGATGGATAAAATACGGGTGGAGCGATGCAAGTGTGACCAAGTTGTTCAAGTAAATTCTATGTGCGCTTCATTGATTTCTTTTCGGTACCATTATAAAAAATAATTGCACTTTTTCAAGGTGCTTTATGATGTCTTTTCAAGTTGCTGAAGTATCACATATTATCACTTAAAAATACCATGCGTGAGTCTCGTGATGATGTGTGACATGTTTTACAAAAGCTTGGCATGGACTACAATAGCATCCATACATGTGTCAACGATTGCGTGCTATTTCGAGTAGAGTATGCAACTATGGAGACATGTCCAAAGTGTGGTGCTCACAGGTATCGACAAGACTTGCAAGGGCAAACTATCCCTTAGAAATTTTTTAGACACTTTTCACTTATCCCCCGTATACGTCACATATTTCATATATCAAGCATGGCAAGCTTGACAACATGGCATGGGCAGAATAGACCCATAGATAGAGTCCAACGAATATCAGCAGATTCACACACATGAAGCCACATTGACTCTACCTTTCTAGGCTTTGCACGAGAGCCAAGGAATCTTCAGCTCGGTCTTTCTATGGATGGCATGAACCCATTCTGTCTCCGCTCAACTTTTTACAGTGTGTGGCCTATAGTCCTTGTTAACTACAACATCCCGTCATGGTTTCCTACGAAGAAAGAACACCTGATCCTTAGCTTGCTCATTCCTGGTTGCTACAAAGTCAAGAATATGGATATCTATCTTCGTCCATTAGTCGATGAGCTTAACATTTTATAAGCGGAGGGAATAGCCGTGAAAGATATGAGCAAGCGTGATGGTCAACGGTCCGCCAATATATGAGCCATTCTCATGTGGACCATGCATGACTTTTCAGGATTCGAGGAGTGCTCAGGTAAGTAGACTTCTATTCTCGTTGGTCATATCTATCATAGCTCATTCAAGTCTCTATTCACTAAATAGGGGTATTAAGACAGCTCGATTATCTCAAGTTATCATGCCTGTCCATTGTGTGGTTAGACTCCCGAAGGTCATAAACCATGAAGAATATGGTATATCAAGGACATGCCTCTTTTTTTTCGGAGGGTCATGAATTGAGGAAATGTTTTCTTGGACGACCTTTCGTACGAATGAACGCCCAAAGCTGGTACCAGTTGAAAATGGTCCACACGGAGTCACATCCAAATGGAATGTGACAGTTCTCAGTTTTCTACAAGTTGTCGTATTGGACCTACTTACAAATCAACCACTTGTTGGATCCCATGCATATTTTCAAGAATGTGGACAACATACTATGGGACCACATCACAAGAAAGAGAGATACTATAGGGGCACCAATGGATTTGAAGCTCGGGTAAGTTACTCATGAATATATGTGTGTATCATGTGGTTTCAAAATAATCTATTTTTAAAATACCATTTTTATATACTTTTTACATACAGAAGGGTGTAATATAAAGGGGTTATTTATAAATTGAATAGAAAAATGATATGTTTTATTCAAAAAAAATTCATAGATAAGTATATTTATAAATAGACCTTGAATGCCCATGATGTAAAGAATATACATATAGTAACTTCCCCAAGATTTGAAGGATATAAGCAAGATGGAGGCGCTTTGGCCACATTCGGCCACAGTTGACTATCAATGGTCACCTACAACTACCTCGTGCTCCTTGGGTTTTGTCCACTAAAGAAGAGTACATTGTAAAGCAAATTATCATATCTATCCGCACTCCAATGAGTATAATGCATTCTCTCAAATTCACTTTTTCTAAAGACCAACTATCAGGGCTAAAATCCCATGATTAGCATAAGATATGTCAAATTTGTACTACGAATGGATTGTAAGTGGCTTGTTTATTTTACTATTTGAAGTCTAGTCGGTGCTTGTAATGCTTCTTTATGTGTGGCACTTTGTACTATCAATTGCGATCAGAGGATGCCTCACTCCAAAAATATGTGGGGCGATTTATAGGTTATCAAATTTAGTGCAATGGATCTCACAGAAGGAGATCAAGACATCATCTATTGAATCCACAAGGCGGGGAGTAGTGGACACAGTTTGTCTCTTTGAGAAGTACCTGCCCACCAGGATGCTCACACTAAAAATCCACCTCCTGGTGCATCTTGTAGATGAAGTGGAGATTGTGGGTCATGTCCATACGTGATGGATGTTTTTCTTGGAGCGCTTCATGAAAACCGGAAAAGGCTTTGTGTGACAACAAGCTCGACCAGAAGGTAGCATGTCTAAAGGTTGGTTAGGGTCAGAGGCATTAGTGCATATTTCACAGTGGGCTACCAACAATGGATTCAGACAACAATATGCTATGGTCATTGAAGGATGATGATAGACTGGCCGAAGATGTGGTGGTTGAAAATGGGGTAGAAAAAAGTATGGATGCTGCAATGGAGAAGAAAGTGAATCGTTTTTGTATGGTATACCATGCATCCATAGCGACATGGCTCGCTAGGTACGAGCAAGCCAAGAAAGATCGAAAAGAAGCACGATCAGAATTTTGACGCAGTACGTGCCACCAACCGATTTGATATCTTGAGGGCATGGAGAAGATGCCGCGGTTTATGTCTATGCGATGGTTACATGGAGCTTTGATCGCAGCCTCTTGCAAAGGGGTGGAAGTCTTTACTAAGAGGAGTGAAAATTATCAAAGGGATATAGTCCAAAGGTGACCACATGTTTTATAAGCTTTCGTATCTAGATTTTATTTGTGATAGCTAATCTAACTGTTTCAATGTTCATACAAAATATACAGTGCAACGTAGTCGCCCGGGTGACATTTTCACATCGGAGCGCATTGACAAAATGTGCTCTACAACAGATTGTGGTGTCATGGCAAAGTTCGAGCAAGAGAGCTGACGATAAACCACAGATCCAAACATCGTTAGAGATGAGATAGAGTACTTTGAAAACTTGCAAAGTGTTATCTCAGTGGATTACCGTAGCTTCTCCATGATCATATTCGATGTGCAGTGGTTCAAAGTGATACTAGAAGGAGCTGGGGTAGCCATTCGACAAGATTCGTCTAGATTTCTAAAAATAGATTTCAAAAAAAGATAGACCGATCTACAAGACACGTTTGTCTTGTTGGCCCATTGTGAACATATGCATGAAGAACTTTTTTAAAAAAAATTATTATAACACAAATATATCACAAATATTGAATCTCTCTTGTATGTGATTTTAAACATGTAAATTTCTATCCAAACCCCCGATAACCTCGATAGTGGTATATTGTGCTTTCAGCTCCCCAAAGTGTGAGAGTGTATGATGAAAGCAATGTTTCCATTGTGGATGAGGATAGTATGCAGATAGAGGGATCGATATTGCTAGGGGGTGGAGGTCGAAGATGGCTTGGAGCATGTAGAGGAGATAGAATCGGGTAATGATGATGGAAAGATAGGAGGCCGAGATTTCTTTGAGAACGAGTTGGACTCATCCTTTTGTGGTGACCTATCTATCGACCTTCCAGTGTATGCGGAGTTATGTCAGGACATTGTTATGGGACCATAGGCTATATCATACTTACAGCATCTGTCTACTCAATTCTTTGATGGATCACTTATAAGGGTACTGTAGAATATGCATTTTAAGTAATATCATTTTTTTCAGAGTTATATTACCATGCTTTGCTTGAATCTTTATATTGATTATGCTAACATTACTTTTCTTTTGTCTATGCAGGTGACCTTTAACGATATTTAGAGAGCACGATGAGTCGAGGGATTAGTGATAAGGAGTTACAGAAGATATTCACGTGCCTGTCTACAGATCAGATGGCTCCATTCAAAGATGTGGCAAACTAGGAGCTGTCTTAGACACCATCAGGTCGTTCCGTTAGATCTACTTTAACACACTCTGTTGCTTCAGTTTACACTAGACAAGGTCGACGCTCCAGACTTCAGCGGATGGAGGAATTGGTTCTAGGGGATGCTGCAGAGATGTGGATGCGGTGAGCCTATGGTCGACTTAAGATACAGGTGCTACTCCTCGCTCTCGTGTAGGTTCGAGAGAGGGTGGCTCAAGTGTTGTGAAGGCACCGATACAATGTCTCCATCTCGTCGTTCTAGTGGAGTTGCATCACCTGTAGGATTTGTCATACCTATGGGGATGTCTACTCCAGTGAATCCAGCTTTTGCTCAGTTGTCTGCACATGTGGCACCCCTATGGGTGCTACTCCGAGAGATACCATCCCCATGAGTATACCAGATGTACAAGGATCTCCTGGTGGTTATATCCAAGAGTGCAGTCATAGGTGGGAGAAAACACATCTTAGACATACCCCAGAGGGGTTTGGATACCTTGTAGATGACAAGACAGGAGCCATGATCATGAATGATGAGGGAAGGAGGGTGATGTCTCATACGAGAGAGAGTTGTGCCAACAAGTTTTTCGACATAACATCCTGGACCATTGGAAAAACATACCCGAGGGGAGTAAGGACTAGAGGAAGCTACAGATTCTCCAGGACGTTGGAGATAGCAGTGCGAGGCAGCGAGGGTACAACTGGAGGTAGGGTGGTCCATCATCATGGGAGTGGCGGCCATAGACTTATCTAGAGGACTTTGTAAGTTTTTCTTTTGTTCTTCTCGCTTTCTTTTTTGCAATATTGCTTGTATTGACAATCGTGTTTCTAATAGTTGTATTTTATTTTCTCACTACAACAGAAACGAGGCATAGACGCGCATCTTAGACGCGCAAAGTCGAGTGCATCTATCATCGTGTCTGTATGTGCGTGTAAAAGAGCGTGTAAATAGACGCGAATTTTACGTCTATATATCCGCGCAAATAGACACGAATATCGACGTGTCACTACAACAAGTAGCAGTTATAGACGCGCGCACAGACGCACACTAAAATTTTTAAAAAAATTTAAAAAATATAGACGCGATTGCGCGTCTATATTTGCGTCTAATTTGTAGGTGAAATCACATCTATGTGCGCATGTATAAGCACGTGTATATGTGTATCTATAACTGCGTTTAACTGTGCATATATAAGCACGTCTATAAGCAATTCCTGCTCTATATACACACGCTTATAGACGCGCTTATAGACGCGCACACAGACGTGCACTTAAATTTTAAAAATTTTGAAAAAATATTGCTTGTGTGTCATTCTTTTCAAAGTAGTCCCGTCGTGCGTTTCTTTTGGGTTTTTTTGACAGGCACACGACACAAAGAGAGGAGAAAGGAAGAGGCAAAGAAGAAATTGTAAAGAGAGGAGGAAGCAAGAGGCAAAGAGAAAGGAGAGGGAGGAGAAGGAGTTTGTAGCCATGTCGTCGCCCATCACAACACCGATTCAAGGTGAGTCCTTCTTGTCTCTCTCACTCACTCACACACACTCTCTCTCTCTCCCTCTCCCTCCCTCCCTCTCTCTCTCTTTCTCTCTCTATCTTTTCTTTGAGTTGTATTTTGCTACCTTCTTAGCTTTTGGTATGTTTGTTGCGACAAGGAGAATAGCCAAAGAGCAAGGAGATGGAGGAGAAGAAGGAGTTTGTAGTTGTGCCGCTGCCCATCACAATAAATATTCAAGCTGGTGAGTCATTCTTCTCTTCTCTCTCTCTCTCTCTCTCTCTCTCTCTCTCTCTCTCTCTCTCTCTCTCTCTCTCTCTCTCTCTGGTTACTCTGATTTGTATTTTGGTTCCTTCTTAGCTTTGGGTATATTAGTTGTTGCTTGCTTTTCCTAGTTTTATTTTATGCTTCACTGCTAATTCGCGTCTACAAGCGCGTCTGATATACAGAGTAGACGCTCTCGTAGACGCGCAAGCGTTGAAGATCCATAACACCTCCTAGGTTTTTTTGAGTTTTGTGGACCTGGCGCGTGTAAGAGCGCGTCTGATCCACAGAGTAGACGCGCCTGTAGATGCGCTCGTATTAAACAACCACATCTCCTTTGAGGTTTTTTTTTCATACACTGTTTTCCGCGTCTACAATCGCATCTATGTGCGCATGTATATGCACGTGTATATACGCGTGTATATGTGCATGTATATGAGCATGTATTTGCGCGTATATATGTGCGTGTATATGCGCATCTATAAGTGCGTCTATAGGAGCATCTATCTTTGGGTGTATATGCGCGTCTATATGTGCATGTAGTTTTCACTATAAGCGCGCTTGTAGACGCAAAATTTTAGACGCGCTAGTAGACGCGGTAATAAACGCGCCCGACATTTTTAAACACAATTCAAATATTGCACCTACAAGCGCATCTATGGAGCATTTTTGTTGTAGTGTCTTTGCACCACTCCATTACAAATCGTGATCACACCGGCTTAGAGACTTGATATGCAGAGAGACACGGTCTCACTGCATTGATCGATAGACTGTATGCATACAACGGCCCAATAAGTCACTCATCTTTCTTGTCCGTAGTTACTATTTTTATTAAAATGTATTTTATATGGTGGATTGATGTGTAGTTTTTTTTTTTTTTTTGCAAACTTTGTTCGATGCTCCTTTGTGTCGAGACGAGCTTTCAGATGGCGAGGATCTATAGCTTGCGCTTGGATTCGTTTGAAGCGCACATTCTCTTCCTTTTTGGTACTATGATTTATACATGCATCTTCTATATACTATGTTATTATCATCCTTTTTGTATCTTTTCATGATTCTATGAGTTTTCGTCAACGATCTTGTATTTATTCTATGTATGATTAGTCTTGTGGGTTCAAGTATATTTTGCACTCATTTTGATGACCATTGCACACTTAACATGTAATCCATTTGTAGAATATAAATACAACATATAGTGCTAGCTACCCTATCACAATTATTTTTTTCTCTATAACCATCGCTATTAGCATTGCAATTTTACTGCATCCATCGCTATTAGCGTCACAAACCATCCGCTATTAGGTTCGGTATTTATGTCGGTTTTGCGATGCACATACTAATGCAAATACGATTGCTAATAGCAACGGTTTCATGAAGACGTTAATATCGACGTGTTTAGTGACGACGGGGTAATTTTTTTAATGAACATTTTCGTCGTTTTGAGCGTCAATATATTGCTATGGACCTTCCACAACGACGACAAACTCAATGGAGATGACCACTACTACCGTGCTTATGAATGGTGAGGTGAAGAGAGTTATGGCATGCATGTGCGACTTGTGTGAGTACGTTTCCCACCACAACATATTGGATAAATAGAAGAGCATGCATGCATGAGAAGTTTCTCATACCTCCTGCCATTGATCGTTTTAATATGATCGTTGATGAGAAGAGTACTTCAGTTTGAAGTCATGGCGACGAACGTGAGATTTGTCTTGAAGACCTAGTTGGTCTCACCGTATTATATAAGCCTTCTTAGTACGTCATGAATGAATGACGTGAGTTCTTCAAAAGGTCGTGATGGTTCGGTATTTCAGAGCAGTGCCCAGGTCGATATTCGAAAATGTGGGTGACGATCACCAGTGCACGTGCCACCCACGATCATACTGCTAGATTAACGATCAATCCATGAGTTGGACCGCTTATTATTTCTGCACAGTTTCTGTGCCGATCGATCCTTTGCTGCACCCATTATTTGCGCCACACGCCCGCGCCGTAATTCGACGTAAGAGTTCGTTAATATGGCCAGTAGTAGTAGTAGTCATCGATCTTCAGTTAGGCTTTCATATGCCCATCTTTTCTCGTTTCAAGTAGCCTACAGCAATCATGCAGACAGCAGAGGCTACGCCAATCAGGGTGGATTTGGCTTGATCGGACTGGCCACCAGCCTGGCAGGCAGAAAGGCGAGTAAGCCCGTTATTTCATGTACTTAAAAAATACATTGGCCATGCCCCCAACTGCACTTAGCTAGAAGCTCGCAATGTTATCATAATTCACAATGTGGGAATTTCTCCAGAACTTCTTGTGACATATGATGTTTTATGGGCTTCGCTTAGTTCGTAGAAGACACTAATTCTAAAAGCATATACATGACTGCATCCTATTATTATCATGATTGGACAGAAGGGCGAATGGAAACGAGCGATCCTAGAGTTTGACTTTGTGATGGAAACGATGTTTCTTCAAGATAAGGACCGGATTGTTACTGTGAGATCATGCGCCTCAATAAAACCTGCATGTGCAATGTGTTGCCCTTATACTAGCTCGATCATCGGTTCAGATACATCATGAATCAATATGCCAACTGACATTCTCGACTGATTTCATGTACCGGCGCCGCGGCGCTTGCTGCAAATGTAATCATACGCTGATTCCTTCCAGTCAGCAACCTTCCCAACCTACAGAAGGACTGTGAGTGGAGGTGAGAATGAGGACGACACGCTACTTTCTGTTAGATTCGAGTAAGTAAAAAAGCGGGCGGCAGCAGCTGGATTTACAACGTCGGCGTACTAGGCTGAATACACTAGGATCATCCAAGCTCAGAGAGACTTATCAGATATTCTTTTCATGCATGTTCAATGAATGACAAGGGCGGAGCAGTGGGAGATTTTGGCACAAAACGCGGAGGAGAAGAACACCATCTTGCATCTTCTAGAGGTATAATGCCTTTCAAGCAGCTGTTGCAGCATCATTATATATATGCCTAGCCTACAATTAAGCACCCGTCTCTTCTTTCATCAGTGTATCGGGAACAACTTGTCCGCGGACAAGACCGCCGAACTAGGCAAGCAAAAAGGGCTCATTGGTGTTGTAAGTATTATTTGATTGTTTTGGAAGAAAGAATTTGTTGCTCTCATGCGGAAAAGAAACGACCATTGACGCAGACGAAACAAATAATTAGTAGCCTGTCTACCAACTTACAATATACAATTCGGAGGATGTGCATGAGCAGGATAAACGCATCATGAAGCACGGAGTCCTCCTTCGTAAAGCTAAGACAGCCTACAAGAAGGACGAACGGTATATCGTTGTGGTTCCAGGGAAGCTTCTGCTGTTCATGGTAAATATCATAAGTTCAATCCTCACACACAGACATATGTATACATGATGACAAGTTTGGTCCTGTCGTATTATCACGAGTATCCAAATGCTCATTATTGCACTTTGGATCTGAATGCATGGATGGGTTCTAGACTCCAAATATAGTCGGGAAGCACGTTCGATACGTGACCACTCTAGTCAATGCCCGTGTCCAGGTATTTCCTGAGTCAGTTAGTAACAGACGTTTGTGAATATTTCAAGCAGTGAATAGTAGAAGGTTTGGCTTCATTGGAACGATTATGAATCTATGATAAACAGCTAAGCAGGAGCCAGCTGGTGCTCGAAATTATGGTTCCAAATACCAAGGATCTGGCCTTCAGCGCTGCCTCCATGGTAATCAGGAATAAGCATATCCCTTATTAACGTACGCCTCTAGTTAATTTAGCTGGCCACACGCCACAATCGACTCTGTATAATGCAGTAACATGGCCGCGAGAATATAACTCTTGGAGGATTTTGCAATATGGCTGCATGATACGATATGACCTGAATCAGGAAGGATTGTCATCGTGGGTCAAAACGATTGAAGCATCGGCCAATGGAGAGACGAAGTCGTATCACAGCTCTGGCGACAGCTCGGATTCCGGCGGCAGCAGAAGCAGCAACGATGCGGCTAATTACTCGTCGCCGAGAGGTCGACGGCGAGGCCATCGTCATCATCGTCGTCGACAGGTATCGGGCGAAGGAGTCAGTAATTACATTGAGCCAGACCCTAATTACATGATACAGCAGCAGCAGCAGAAGTTCAGGACTCGGCCTAATCCTCATAACGACAATAATTACATGAGATACGCACACGACGATGATTGGCCGCCAACGTCCATGCAACGAGCTGCAGGGCCACCGATGATGCAGCTAGCTGCAGGCCCAGTATTGCCTCCTGCAGCAGCAACATCAGGTCCATCGAAATCCCCTCCGGCCAATGTTAATGCCATGTACAACAATTATCCTAATATGCAGTTTTACGACGACCAGCAACATCGTCCTCCTTATATCGTGTCCGAACCCGACAGCTGTATCGATGATACCAACACACAAGGTCCAATTCTTTTATGTATCATGTTAGTACGTTGTGTATTCTCTCCCAGACTCTTGTGTGAAAAATGGATGAAGCAGCATTGCGAATACCTAGTAATATCCTGTACCACTTGACAACTGACCAAGAACGCACGTTTGCTCTGCAGGTGGCGTTGATAAGAACGAGACTGCTGGTGACAATATTGAAGCAGGTGCTGATCAATGGGCGACGCAAAAGACGAATTGTAAGAACGTGCAAACAAGAAGAAGATCGGTCCCTCTCCAATGCTTGGACAGTGCGCTGGAAGAGATGACGTTCTCGATTGGGAATATCGGGATCGCCGCCAGCGGCGCCGCTCCAGCTTCACGGCCTCCTGGCGCAGCAGTAGTTATGCAGATCGTGCCAACAGATAACACTGGCCAGCAGCTCAATCTCATGTCCAGTTCCAGCCAGCCTTCCACTAATTATACGCAGTCCCCAGCCAATGTTATAATTGATAGTATAAAATATAAGGGCAACACTATGAAAGCCTCTCCTCCGAATCTGATCCGGGCCGATACGTCAAAGGCCCTCGGTACAGCTATTAGGGATCTCTCGGCGCCCAGCTCGCTGCCTCATCAATCCAAGCCATCGTCGTCTTCGGGTGGTGGGAAAAAGCCTCCTAATTTGACCAGGGCTGATACCAAAGCTTATGGAGCTATTATGCAAAATCGAATACAGCTTCCGGCACTCCCTGGTCATAACGAATATGCAGTAGCTGCAGCTGGGGATGAGGATGATCGATACTATAATACTAGCATGAATCCGTCGACTAGCCCCAATATAGTATCTGACCCTGGCAATAGTACTTATGCAGCTACTACGTCGAACCAGGTAGAATTCTATTTCGTTTGCCGCCGCATAATATTCTTACGGAGTGTAATTGCGATTAGAGTAGAGTTAATAACGTATTTACATAATTCACTTAGGTGGGGAGTAAATTATTGTTGCACTGACCTTGGCAAAAATACAACAGACGTGGCAGATGACATACGTCACTGGTCGCCAAGAATCAAACGAGTTACAAGTCGCTGGTCGACGTTTTCAGCAGGCAAATTACATGCAACAGCAAGAAGCTACATATGATCAAAACGATGATGAGCTACAGGGTATGCATGAGCAACCAGCTCCTGCACGTACTCAGCAATGGGCGCGGTAGTGCAGCTGGCACCGCAGGAATCACACCTGATACCTAATAAAACGTACATTCATCCAGCCAGCATTTTGGAACGCAGGTAACTAGTAGCCTAGCTTGCTGCAAATGTCTGATATTTTCTCTTCTTCTCGAAGATGTACGCCCTCGCATGACAGTCTTCTTGATTTTTGACGTCACTTAGGAATACTCTTTTCTCTTTTCATACATGTCGTTTGCCGAGTTTACTTGGTGTATTACAACGCTAAGATTTTTGACACGAGGTGCGCAGTCCATTTTACAGAAGCTGAAACAATCGATTTCCCAGCACCAACTCCATTGTTTTCTCTATTGCAGCTAGCCCATCCGGCGAAAAAACAGTCGATTGGCGCTATGGAATTTAGAGAACTCGAGATTGTCGACGACTGCCAATTACAAGGATGTCACTAATGATCTTACAACAAGCTGGTAAGGGTCTTAATGTTGTATATTCTAGTTGCAGGCTCAAGCAAACTTTTACCTTTCGGTTGTTCAACACCATTGTGCATGCATGTTATTTTCCATAGTTTGGTAGCTCACTAGGTCTACTACTTACAATGCTGGCGAGCCATTTCGAAGGAACTTAACGTTGATTAGCATAACACACCAAGTTTTCATCGTCTTTGAAAACCTTCCAAGTTTATGTGTTACGAGGGAAAGAAGAGTGCCACATAAATTATTAATTCGAATTGCACATTAACAAACAAAGGGATGCTAATGTTTATGACTAATTTGTAGATTTGATTTCGTCACAAGGACTACGATACATGTGATTATATAGCTTCCTTGTATCAGCCCTTTGACCTTCTTGTAATATGTTTTTAACTTCCCCGCAATATTGTAATAAATTTTTTTATTTCCTCATAGTATTGCCTGTTAGAAACATGTAATGTGAGACTTTAAGCTAAAATCATGCATTCAAAAGTTGGTTTTTACGATCTCACATTGTTGACCTCTTGGATTAACAAGGGTCATCGATATATGCATCATAAAAGAAATGTAAACTATTATAATCACCAAAACAAAACCACCATATCTACATGATTTTACATATCGTTGCCAAAGCAACTGAGTAGTTCATCAAACACAACAAGCCTAGCTAACATTCAAACTAATGGTGTGTGTTGAGTATTTAATCACAAGCAATAATTTGTTTGTCATTTTAACTTTAAGCCTTGTAGTGCCTTAATATTTCTTAGAAATTAATACCGTATTCTTAAAATTTGTGATTTGAGGTAGGTTAATGACTGGCTTTTTGGCACATATAGCTCTTGCTTAGCCATTGATCATTGCTTATCTGCTCTATTCTCAATTGCACACCAACCTTCATCATCTTCTTCTTTAGTTCTTATAGAGAGTTGTTAGCTCAAGCCACCACTCCTAAGATTTCTTTTACTCCTCATCGATCTCCGACTCATATTTTTTAAGCTTAGGACATTCTCTTAAATACTTGCCCCATACATTGCAATGGGTTTTGACTCCCACAAATTTGCTTTGCTAACTTGTTTCGATAGTAATGTGTGTGGATACACTTAGGACTATTGACAAACTTTTTCCCCTCTTGCAGAGGTTTTTTCCCCCCGATCTTGTCTATATGCATGTTCACTTTTAGGGTATACTTAGTCTTGTAAATACTCTCTATTGATACTTCTTAGTATACTTTTTGTGCTCTCATAAGTTTCTCCCTCTCCAAGCTGCACACTTGCTTTCCTGCAACCCTAAATCCAAAAATTGGCATAAGAATGAACTTCAACCTCTTGGGCAGAGTTGTCAACACCCTTCACCCGATTTCCTAAAATCGAAACAAGATTTGACTGCCATTTAGAAGTTGATAAATACTACAAGAGAGCTCTATGGGTACGGTGTGATTCGGATTCATTTCAACCTCTATTTGCACTTTATTAGTAATATTGCATATGCTATTTTGTCATTTTGTGTAGAATGTTAGATATTTGTTAATTCTATACGGTAAGAGCCCTTACAATCTCCTTTATATTGTGCTATATAGCACATATTGATTTTGTGCATATTTTTTCCTATACATGAAAGTTTTGCATCAAGTATAGTTAATAGCCCATGGTTGGCAACAATCATACATTCCATATGCTGGCTGTTGAGGATAAGTTGGATGAAACCAACTATCCATTGTGGGTTTATATCATGTATCATGTATTGAAAGGGGCTTTGGAACATTGTGTATCGAATCGAAAGACATCTTGGTGGTATTCTAAAAGCTACAAGAACAACATAAGTAACAAAAGGAGGTGTTGTTGAGGATGTTATAGGTTCTAGTTTGTTCTAATTGATGCTAGAGTACCACCATCACCTACTCTTAAGTAAATTCATCGAGATGATAGAGATGCAGTGGCTCATACTTTGATTGCATTGGTTGCTAAATATACCATGATCCCACATATTCATTCATGTAAGACAACTAAGGATACATAAGATAGTCTTGGATGTTTGTATCGAGGAAGAAATAAGACATGTGTTACTTATCTACATAAGTAGTTAGAGAGTGAACGTATGGATGAAGGTGACTCCATGGATCTGTAAGATCAAAGACCTTAAAGAGCAGTTGATTGCTACATATAAGATTTTGCGAGACAATTCACTTGTGCAAACTATTCGCAATAGTATTCCTAATTCTTGTCCAAGTTTTGCATCTACTATTTGTGTGATGATGAAAAGCAATCTGAATGCTTTGTCATTTGGTGAATTCATTTTTATTTTACGACAAGAAGAAAATTCTAGGCAAAATAGGTTCATCATGTGTGTTGCAAACCAAGCTTTTGTGGCTAGTTAGAAAGATAAAGAAAACCTTGATTTTCTATTAGCAAGTAGAGATATGCAAATATTGTCTACTTAAACGAAGAAGATTGATAAGGTGCTTGGACAAAGAAGATTGATAATGATAAGAAGAAAAGAGAGTGTTGAATGTTTTGCAGGTATTGTAAGGGAAAAATATCATATCATTAAGGATTGTCTTGAATTGGCTACAAAATAGACTAAGAAGAAATAGCTACTATGGATGTTTGAAGATGCCTCTCCTTCTAAGTTAAAATTTGCAAATTTTGTGTAGAATATAAAAAGGATATTTAGTGTACAATGAAGTTATGACCCTTCTTTACATGATTCTTGCACGTCTATTATGGAATTAGATATATGGTAATTTGACAATGGTAGCACAAAGCATATTATTTATGTACATAATCTATTAGCTTCTTTTGAGCCCATTCCTAAGGGCAGTACTGTGACATGTACCAATAACCCCTCTTATCCTATAAAAGGAGTTAGGAAAATTATACTAACTATTATTAATCATAGTATTTTCATACTTATGGATGCTTTGTATGTACTTAAGATTAAAAAGGATTTGTTGTTAGTTTTTGCACTCACCAATTAGATTGGCTTGATAATGAAGTTTGTGGATGAAAGATACACAATTCATGATCTCTCTTAGGAGGATATGATTGTTGCATTTGATTCACTATGTCATGGGTTGTAAGAGCTCAATAACTATGGATAATGTGTGGAAGACATGGCACATGGTTCATACACAATTTTAGATGCAAAATTTTGGTATGTGGCATGTTTTGGTCATCTATATTTTTCTTTTTCCTTCCACCCACTAAAATCTAATATGATGTCTTCATTACCTACTCTTGAGGGGCATGAAAAATATATTTGTGAAGGCTACATATTGGGTAAACCGTAGGGTGCTTTTTTTTTAGAAGATGGTTCAATGAGAGATTTTTGCAAAAACTACAGCTTATACATAGCGATGTGGTCCAATGGAAACAATAGCTCTTGGCAATTAAATATACATCGTGACTTTCATTGAAGACTAGTCCATGTATGCATAGGTATATTTTTCAAAAGCCAAGTCCAAAGTGTTTTTGTGCTTCAAGTAATTTGTTAGTATGGTTGAAAATTTGTCAAATGTAGAGTGGGCCCTCTCCATTTAGATCGACAAGGGAAATATATGTTTGAAGAATTTAATGTATATCTAGTTAACTATGAGATAAAACACCAATGTATGATACCGTATACACCACAATAAAATATATTTAAGAGAAAAAATAGATCGATCACTCATGGAGGCATGATTAAGAGTCAAGCTTTCCCACATAGTTTCTAGCTTGAGGTTCTTATGTGGGGCCTATGTAGTTAACAAAAGTGTCCCACTGGGGCTTTGTAGTCTATCATTCCATATATGATTTGACATGGTAAAAAGCTATATGTGATCCATTTGCATATTTTTTGGTTGCTTGGCTTATGCTTTGATACCATTGCAACAATGCAAAAAGTTAGATAACAAGGTTGTAAGATGGATTTTTGTTGGGTAAAGTAATGAAGACAAAGATTATAAGTTATGCCACCCATAAAGTAAGTGTATCTTGATTAACTGTAATATTGTATTTTTGGAAGATGTCGCTCAGCTTTTACTTTCCCATACAACTTTTTTAGTCTATGTAGGTTTCTTATGATAACATAAATCAACCTATTTCTCATGATAATATAAATTATGTACTTCTTGATGAGAGAGCAAAGATTGATTAGTCTGGGGCTATGCAAAAATAGCTGGTGCAAACATTTTCTGATAATAGGTTGGATGCAACATTGGCTAGTCATACTCATTTACGTTGCTTATTTAGGGTCTCATAGTGCATGTTATGCAATTATTGCTTCTACTGATGAAGATGAGGCTTTGTCTTTTGGAAAGATACAAAATTCAAACAATTGGATGGTTGCTATGCGATCTGAGCATGATACTATCATCAAAAATAATACTTGGTTCTTATGTGATTTGTCTCTTGGCAAGAAGCTAACTAATACCAAGTGGAGTTTACAATTCGATTTAAGCACAAGCCAAAATAATAGTGTTAATCACTACAGAGAGCTAAACTTGTGACAAGGGGTTATGATCAACAAAAGGGCATCGATTTTAACAAGACCTTTGCTCCCACTTGTAGTATGACAATTATTTGTAGTATATGTACACAAGTAGCTCATAATGGTTAAAATCTACATCATTTGACATCAAAACTCAATTTCTAAATGGTGATTTAAATGAGGAAGTATATATTTTTTAGCCTCATGACTTTTTATAGTACATATAATTTTTTGCTTCTTTTGAGACTATTCCTAAGGGCAGTACTGTGACATGTACCAATAACCCCTCTTATCCTATAAAAGGAGTTAGAAAAATTATACTAACTATTATTAATCATAGTAATTTCATACTTATGGGGATGCTCTGTATGTACTTAAGATTAAAAAAGATTTGTTGTTAGTTTTTGCACTCACCAAGATTGGCTTGATAATGAAGTTTGTGGATGACAGATACACAATTCATGATCTCTCTTAGGAGGATATGATTGTTGCATTTGATTCACTATGTCATGGGTTGTAAGAGCTCAATAACTATGGATAATGTGTGGAAGACATGGCATGTGCCATTGATGGTTCATACGCAATTTTAGATGCAAGATTTTGGTATGTGGCACATTTTGGTCATCTATATTTTTCTTGTTCGTTCCACCTACTCAAATCTAATATGATGTCTTCATTACCTACTCTTGAGGGGCATGAAAAAGATATTTGTGAAGGCTACATATTGGGTAAACTCTAGGGTGCTTCTTTTTTAGAAGATGGTTCAATGAGAGATTTTTGCAAAAACTATAGCTTATACATAGTGGTGTGGTCCAATGGAAACAATAGCTCTTGGCAACTAAATATACAGCGTGACTTTCATTGAAGTCTAGTCCATGTATGCATAGGTATATTTTTTAAAAGCCAAGTCCAAAGTGTTTTTGTGATTCAAGTAATTTGTTAGTATGGTTGAAAATTTGTCAAAATGTAGAGCAGGCGCTCTCCATTTAGATCGACAAGGGAAATATATGTTCGAAGAATTTAATGTATATCTAGTTAAATATGAGATAAAACACCAATGTATGATACCATATACACCACAATAAAATATATTTAAGAGAAAAAATAGATCGATCACTAATGGAGGCATGGTTAAGAGTCAAGCTTTCCCACATAGTTTCTAGCTTGAGGTTCTTATGTGGGGCCTATGTAGTTAACAAAGGTGTCGCACTAAGGCTTTGTAGTCTATCATTCCATATATGATTTGACATGGTAAAAAGCTATAAGTGAGCCATTTGCATATTTTTTGGTTGCTTGGCTTATGCTTTGATACCATTGCAACAATGCAAAAAGTTAGATAACAAGGTTGTAAGATGGATTTTTGTTGGGTAAAGTAATGAAGACAAAAATTATAAGTTATGCCACCCATAAAGTAAGTGTATCTTGATTAACTATAATATTTTATTTTTGGAAGATGTCGCTTAGCTTTTACTTTCCCATACAACTTTTTTAGTCTATGTAGGTTTCTTATGATAACATAAATCAACCTATTTCTCATGATAATATAAATTATGTACTTCTTGATGAGAGAGCAAAGATTGATTAGTCTAGGGCTATGCAAAAATAGGTGGCACAAACATTATGAGATAAACAGTTGGATGCAACATTGGCTAGTCATACTCATTCATGCTCCTTGTTTAGGATATAGTGTTGCATGTTATGCATCACATTGTTATGCAATTATTGGTTCTACTGATGAAGATGATGCTTTGTCTTTTGGAAAGATACAAAATTCAAAGAATTGGATGATTGCTATGCAATCTGAGCATGATACTATCATCAAAAATAATACTTGGTTCTTATGTGATTTGCCTCTTGGCAAGAAGCTAACTGATACCAAGTGGAGTTTACAATTCGATTTAAGCACAAGCCAAAATAGTAGTGTTAATCACTACAAAGAGCTAAACTTGTGACAAGGGGTTATGATCAACAAAAGGGCATCAATTTTAACAAGACCTTTGCTCCCAATTGTAGTCTGACAATTATTTGTAGTATTTCTACACAAATAGCTCATAATGGTTAAAATGTACATCATTTGACATCAAAACTCAATTTCTAAATGGTGATTTAATGGAGGAAGTATATATTCTTTCGCCTCATGACTTTTTGTAGAAAGGGAAAGAAAACAAAGTGTTCTGATTGAAAAAGCTTTATATAGTCCAAAGCAAGCACCCCAAGCTTGGTATGGAAGATACATGTATACTTAACTAAACATAGTGTTTTGAATAGTCCAACTAAAAGCACCTCATATGTGCCTCCAATCATTGTGGTTTATGTCAATGACATATTGCTCACTATTCCTAATGAGACATACATTAGTGATTTTAAGGTTGAGTTGAAGTCAACTTTTGACATGTCAAAATTGGGCCTATTGTATCATTATTTGGGCATTCAATTCAAGTAGAGTGATGGAGATATTGCTTTGTGTCAAACAAAGTATGTTGAAACCTTACTACAAAGATTTGGTCTTAAGGACTGCAAGCCTATTGCTACTCCTATAGAGATAGGTTTGAAGTTGAGCCTTCATGGTATTGGAGGCTACTTTAATGTTTTTCTCTATTTGCAAGCTATTGGATGCTTGATTTATGTGTGCATTATGAGGCTTGACATTCAATTTGCAGTCTCATAGATAAGCGGGTTTATGCATATCCTAAGCATTAAGCATTGGTAAATAATAGAACATATCTTTTGCTACAGTTTGAGTGGTACTCGCTTCCTTGGGCTATCTTATCCCGAGGGATCATTACTGCTAGATTCTCATGCTTTTTCAAATTTTGACTTACCTATTGCTAAAACATTTACGTATCCACAAGTGGTTCTTGCTTCACGTTTGGTAGCTCATGCATGCCATGGTTGAGCAAGCAGTAGCCCATTGTGGCCACTTCTAGTAGTAAAGCTGGCCAGGTACAAGGTAGCTTTCAAGACTATGGTTGAGTATGCTCAGTAGATCCCTTAGCTAAGAACTTTCTATGTAGCATCCCTATTACTAAAAACGATTTCATAAAATCCTATCCTACCATCGTAAATTTGCTCAATGTGCCCAACATCCTTAAGAATTGCATTAAACCATGAGGCCAATTCCATGGCCTTGAGAGATTATTATTTAATTATGTCATTAATTAAAAATAATTAAGCTATGCCATTAATGAACAATATTTGATCCTTAACTAAAGGGCTTTTATACCATCACTACTACAATCCATGAGTATAGTTATGTCAATTTGCATTACTTAAACAACTCATTGGACGTCGCTATCGATGTCATTATGACCATGTCACATAAGAGATATTTTTAGATATGCTCTTTACGTCAATTAAATTATGCATACTGTTTAAGATGTCACATAAGCAACGCTCAATTTTTCAAAAAGAAAAAGATGACAAATTCATAGAATAAAGCTCTCTCTTCCATGCTCTGGTGTTTCTTTCTACTTAATTAATAGTCATCATTTTGAATATCAAACTTGCACAAAATAAACTCGAAGAGACAAGAACATGTGAAATAGAGTGAATATGTGAATATAAATGCGTATGTATACAATGTCAACATGTACAAAATAAGATTTATATAATCTAAAAGCAAGTTGTATGGTTGTATATACGAAATATCAACAAAAGCCACTAAGGGCTAGCTGCTTCCACTGTCATCATCATCATCATCATCACTATGTCATGTGAATCATCAAGAGAGGTAGTTGCTGTGAGGATATATTGGCTCAAGTTCGCTCCTTGTCTATTTGTCTACCTTGCTCCTCCTCTCTAGCAAACACATCAAGATCTCTCTCCCCATGAATCTCTTGCATTAATAAGAGCAAAGTTAGATTAGTTGATGATTAAAAAGTTATTTTCAAATCAATTTAGCTTGAAAAGATATCTAAACATTACAAAAAATACTCACAAAAGGGCATGTTGGTAAAAGTGTCATTTGTGTCGCTCTGTATTCTAGGTATGTGGCCATCTAGATCTCAGTTGGAATGGGGGCATGTCTATAGTCTTTGATCTATATAAGAACAGATCCAAAGTTATACTCTTTTTCCATTCTATCAATTCTATAGCTAGTATCTTTATACTATGAGAATTTGTAAGCATAGACTTACAAAAGTGGCTATAAAGCCACGTCTCGCCATGCAACCCAAGCAGAGTATGTGACCACTCACCGCCCTAGACTATCCTGCCTCCTTAATAAATTTAAGCGAAATTAAAATGACATGAAAGTTACATTAAATATGAATGCATATAATAGTAATTTGATACTAGATTTAGATTGCATAGTAAATTATTGCAATGACAAAAGGCATACTTTCTACTGTGAGAATGTCACTCATAGTCACATCTCTCATCAAAATAAGATCCAGGACTCCTCATGGAATCCCTCAAATCTCTTATTTTCAAGAATCATGGCACGCTTGCTATTTGTATGCATATAAGAAGAAATAATGTAGTATGTTATTTTTTTATTGATCACACTTGTATGTTCTAGTACTAGTAGTGAGAATAAGATTCGACACAATGTGATGAGAGTATTGAGGGTTTTTTAACAGCAATCTTAAGAAAAGTGTATCAAAGTTTAACTTCTTTATTTGTACAAATTTAGACTCCTCTCGTGCACCATCACCTCCGTATCATAGCCATGGAGGTCGTACTACCATGATGAGACATGGAGAAGAGCCACTTGCAACTTCATCTTACTATGAAGAGGAACATATTCCATGTTGGTGTGATAGGTGTCGAGGCTTACATCGAAGGTCATGACGTGAATGTCATTCACATGAGTCTTCTTGGGGTGTTTATGCTCTTACATACTAAGATTAGTCTATGATTAGTATACTTTACTCTTATGTTTATTGTTTTGGATTCTTATAGCTAGGTATGTTTGTTTCTTACATCTTGAATGCTCATAATCATGCCAATGTGATAGCTTCGATATTATGATGTAGAGAACAATGTACATCTACCCTCTCATGGCATCTCTCATATGTCAATTGAATGCATGCAACTCTTTTGGAGGAGTGATTCAAGCAATTATGCCAAATTGAAGAAACTATCTGACTTGCAACTTGACAACAAGGATGATGACATCGATGATGATGATGATGATGATGATGATGATGATGATGATGATGATGATGATGATGATGATGATGATGATGATGATGATGATGATGATGATGATGGCATGGATGATTTTATTAATGATTGGTACAGAGAAAGTGGCACACATGATAAATACTTTTTTCTTAGGGTGAATTGCTTAATCAAATCTACAAAGGCTCAAAATTGACACTTCTAAACATGTGTTTGCTTATTCCTAACCTCCAAAATCATTATGCTTGGAGTAATGTATTTGTTTTAGCAATAATAAAGTAAGTGACTTCTTGATTGTCAATATTAATTGAGATATTTTTAAATTTCTTAATACTTAAATCTAAATGTGGTGTTTGTTTCAAATGTTGCATGTTACTATCTCAAAAAAAATTTTACCCCCACCACAAACAATGTCCTTCCTACATCAAGAGATGAAAAAGATACTAACCAAGCTTGGACTCTCGACTATAACACAATACACCCATGTCCCAAGGATTGTATTTTGTACAGAGGCAATTATAAGAATGAAAAGAGGTGCCCAAAATGTGAAACACCTCATTATAAAGATATGAGTGGAAAGAGTCCTCGCAAAGTACTTTGGCATTTTCCATTGGCATCCTATATACAACACATATTTCAAAACCCAGACTTAGCAAGATTTATGGATTGGGGAGCAAAGGATGTAAGTATAGATGGGATTATGCGCATTCCCATGGATTGTCTTGCCTTGAAGCATATCAATTCAAAATTGTTAGAGCTTGAACAAGGTCCACAACAAATTGAGATGGGTGTTGCCTTGGATAGCGTAAATCAATTATCCATGTGCTCAAGTATATTGTCTACTTGGCCAGTAACTACAACTTGCCACCTTTTATTTACTTTAAGACCTATAATTGTTTCTCATAATTCCAAGAAAACACCAAGCTAGAGATGTTAACATATATTTGGCACTTCTTATCGATGATTGCCAAGAGTTGTGGAGATACATAGGCGTGGTTGACATGTCAAAACAAGGTGATGAAAGAGGATTTAAAGTTTGTGGAATTCTAGCCTAGACTATACACAACTTGCTTGGCTATGGATTTTGTGTAGGTACTGAGTTGTTATTAAGTAGCATGAATATAGTTTTAATTTTTAATTTTGTATGCTCATGCTAAACATTTTACGATGGATGCAAGGTACTCAACAAAGCAAGCCTTGAAGGCACTACACTAGAGTGGCGAGAGGGATAGCACAAATGATGTAGTTTATTAAGTTAATTTATTATAAGTATATCAAAGGGCTAACCAATTGTTTGAGAACTAAGATAATTAAGGATTAGAAGTTTCTTGACAATCTTAATCATGATGTCATTAGGTTACAAGAAATCAAAAATGGATCTAACTATTTAAATATATTAAGAGTATCTCTTATTATTTGAAGTGGATATTCACTACTCATAACCCTGGATGTAAAGCCCTAATATTTGAGAATAGATCCATTAATCTTGGTCTCAAAACCTCTATTGACCTAGAGACTAGGTGGGTAGTCTATCAACCTACAATGTAAGAGGTAATAGTGGAGTCTCTTAACATTCTAGTCTTGTTAGGACTAGAACTCACATGTGGGAGTCCTTTCTAGTTCTAAGATGCCCCATTATTTGCATGGGTGACTTTAACATGGTTTAAGAAGTAGAATAGAGGTTCAAGGGAATGAGTTCCATCATCTTGGGTAAATAAAGAAATGCTTGTCTCAATTTTATTGTTATTAACTCTCACAATGGCTTTATCTGGTCCAATAACCTAAAGGGCCTTCATATTAGAAATGCTAGATTGGATAGGATATATGCTTCTACTCAAATCCTTTGCTTTTTCATAAATAATAGCTTTAAGGTGAACAATAACACAGTGTTGTCTAAGCATATGCCTAATGATCAAGAGTTAGGGTGTGTTGGTGTCATATTGATTCTAATGTGTTCATGTTTGAGTACATCTAATAATGTATCTCCAAAATCTAGATAGATTTTTCAATATTCATTTTTCCTCAACTAGAGCTGGGATCTAAGCTATCTAGAAGTCTCAAGCCTTTCTAAAAGTGGCTATGCATAATGTTGTTAAAGTGGTGAGAGGTAATAAGGACCAAGATCTACTAGAACTATCAAGCCTTTTTGAAAGAGGATAAGCACAAGACTATTAGTAGGCAAAAATGAGAATTAAGATCTAAGAGATTTCCCTTTAAACTAAGCTAGTGAGACCTAACCGAACATGAAGAAAAAAGAGTTGATATGTGTTGAAGGCCTACAAAAGTTTATCGAATGGAAAGTAAGAGGAACAAGAAAGTCAGAGTTGGAGTGGTTAACATATTTTTTATTTCCATACTGCTAATAACAACCATAATAATCCAAACAACAAGTCACAACATGGAAACAAAATGCCAAAGTAAATGTACCATGGTCCATGTAGCATGGACCATGTTGCATGAATTACCCTATTGAGATAAATTGTGAGCATCCAAGGACACAAGACTCGTATTTAATAACTTATAATTGACTGGTAAGGAGTCATGAATCCCCTTGAACAATGAGAGCTTGTGATTGTAAGTGATGAATGTGAAACATTGGGGCAATGTTGAAGCATGCAAGGATGGCATGGTAGTTTAATGATGTGTTAGATGTTAAGTTGATGACTCAAGGCCCCATGTATAAATTTAATATGTTTCTCTGGTAGTACTATGAATCTAAGCTAAAGCATCAACAATGAAGGCTCCATGGCTCCTAACTCCCCATGACATAATAGAGTGGGAGGAGAGCAATGAAATGTTCTTAAGACATGAGTCCTTGGACCTTAACACCACATGAAAACTAGTAAGAATTATGAATCCTTGCACTATTGTTGCATTCATGCATATTATGAAAATTCTTGCATAGTAGCTCTTATTTTTATAAAAATAAAACATGAACCTTGATGCTTGGAGGAAAAAGTGGATTATATATGATAGACCATTTGTGCTTAAGCATCTCCTACTATGCCAATGGAGGATCGTATCTAACCACCCACTAGTGAGTGCTAAACTCTATGAGGTTGGAATGGTATTATTAATGATGAAAACATTAAAAATACATGAGGTATGTGCATCATTATAGGTGACATGGATAGCCACTTGTTACTCTAGTGGTTTACTTGCCATTTGGTGGAGTTCTCTAGAGAACACCAATAAAAATGGAAACATATCACACAAAATTGTATCACCTACAACCGCCACATTCATCTCTTTCATAAGCAAAATCATGGAAAAATATCTAGAAACAACCATAAGAACTTTACTTGGGGGTTGACTATATCTATACACTCTACATCACGTGCATTCAAGGCATATTCATAAATACCCTTATCTATGAATTTTTCCTAAATAAAACACACCCCTTTCCATTCAATTTTTAAATAAGCCCTTTATATAGCACATGTATTTATGGCTCCCAAGAGCTTTCCAGAACAAAGTATCACACCTTCATTGATTCTCTGATGGGTTTAACTTGAAACATCATATCGAGTCCATATTTATAAAAGCGTCCTCTTCATAGTCTTCATAGATATAATGCTTTTGCCAAATTTGTTGTCTTTTCTCTCACAAGCACTCAAACAACAATAATACATGAAAAGTACAAATAGAATAATCAACAATCAATGTTCCCATATTTTGACTACCAATGCACCTTTATTTCCTCAGTTCCACCCCCTCGGCTTTCTAGAACAAACTTAGTTCTTGTAAATCTTGTATATTTATACTTCTTGATACACCTTGTATTGTATGCTCTCAAGCTTTTTCTTCTCTAATTTGTGTAAGTGCATTCTTGCAACCCTAAATCCACATTTGGCTCGAGCATAGTTATTGACACCTATCACTTCATGTTTTCCAATTGGGATAGATCTGATGAGAATTTATGTTAACTTGTAATGTGGGTTTCACATCAAATATTCATTTGATGATGATGGGAAACCCCGATGCTTTGTCATTTTTCATTGTAATACAATGAGATTTTGCCAAACAATTTACATGTGAAGACTATTCTTAATGACTTCTTAATGCATATCATAGTTTTGCATCTACCATTTGTTCAATGATGAAAGATAATCCCAATGCATATAGCAATTTTTTGATGACGAAAGACAATCCTAATGCTTTGTCATTTGAGGAGTTTGCTTTTGTTTTATTATAAGAAGACTAATATTGGCAAAATAGGTCCCTTACATATGTCACATATCAAGCTTTTGTGGCTAGTCACAAAGGTACAAAAAATGGTTCATATTCTACTCGCAAGCTAAAATATACACATATTATTGACAAATAAGGTTCATAGGGATAAGAATAAAATTGAGATTAAAATATTTGTCAAGTTGCTACTATAGGATAAGAGATTATGCCATTAAGGATTGTTCTAAACTGGCTATGAAAGAGACTATGAAGAGAGAAGCTATGAGAGATATTTATTTGCATAGATTTCTAGGAGGCATTTATTTAGCTTCAAAGAAACATGCTCATGAGAAACCTTTATTTGGCATGAGAGCCATATGTCCGCAAGAGGGATCTATTTAAATTGAGAGGCATACACCCATGAGAGGCGTATAGCTTGAGAGGCATGTGTCCATGTGAGAGACATGTGCTTGTGAGAAGTGTTTAGCTTCAGAGGATTATATCCATGAGAGGCACATTTTTCTTTTCCATGAGAGGTGTATTTAATATCCCATGAGAAGCAAATGCCCAAGAGAGGAAATGCATTGGTTGGGGGATATTATCAGTCAAGTTTGACTATTTATTTTGGTGAAAATCGATGTTGGATCATTTATATTTTAGTATAATAGAAAATGCTTTGTTTATCATGATTGTCATGCTAATTTTTTTATTATTAGTCTCGGTTGATGTGTAGAGACATGTGAGGATATGTCTACAATGGTATTAGGCCAAGCATTAGCCAATTTAAGGTTATTCACATTTATTTACAGATGTCATTAGGCATAATGCCATTAGTATTGGCATGGATATTTATTTAGATATAGAATTATATTACTGATGCAAAAAGGATCAATAACCTTAGTTTAAATAAGCAAGAAAAAATCTTGCATTATTTTTGTAAAGAGGGATAATTTGGGCATGAGCATAATCAAAACATTAAATACATGTATTAAGGAGAGCCCTATCAATGCATGGAGAAGATTGTACCCAATGTTGGTGCCATGAACTCTCTCTTATTTTTCCTATGTTTATATCGTCTTACTAATCCTCGCCTCCTTATGTTGAGGTTGGATATCAAATGTAGCAACCACATAGCAAGGTAATTTGATTGAAATCTTCACTGCACAATCTCTTGAGTGTAGTGAGTTACTCCTATAGTCGTATGTGCTCCTTGTATTTATCTTCTATCGACATCAGTGAAAGATCAACACTTTGCTCCATGGTAGATGATGGTGGTGAAGAATCAAAATCTTTGGGTAGTATAGGTGAGTATGGAGTCTAATCTCCCAAGGGAATAGTTTGTTGTGAAAGTTATTGCTTGTATTGATAGCCCAAATATTGATCTCAATGTGATTCCTCAATCACTATCCCTTTGAGTTCCTTTGAGTTCTCTCTACACATGAACAAAATTTTAAGCTTTAAAATGGACCTTAGTTAACATTAAGGGAAGCCATTAACAACAAATTTCTCTCTTTTTTCAAATAAATATGTATACTAGTAGAACTTTAAAAAAGTAAAGCCTCATTGGTTCCTACAACTACATCATCCAGATAGGCTACTAGAGTCTCATCACACTGAATTTGTGGGCTTGAAATGTAGCCTATAGGCTATAATGATGGTGGAAAAGAATGATGAACAATGACATACCCCTCTCCTCCCCTTCCCTTTCATGCTTCTTTGGCAAGAGACTACAGTAACATGCAAGCCTTAGTAGCTTGTTTATAAGGCTTCTCCTCCCTTATATATATGGATGATGGTGATGGTGAAAATAGCTCACAACCCTTCTATATGAGATTTTTTAATATATTTAAAACTTTATATATAGAATAAAGTATCAATGCCTTATGTATTAGCCTCCTTATTGTGTTAGGAACCAAGCTAAAATAACTAAAGAGAAGCCTATTCTTTCGTGATAGCACCAAGTTAAAAGGGAGGTGAAGAGAAATTGTAGTCTTGATCCATGAACTTTTGTGTGGTAGTATTATCCAATAGGCAAAATCTTGATCCCCAAGGTTATCCTCTCACCACAACTTAAGCTTCTATATACAAGAAATTCACAAGAGACATAGTAAAAAGTAAGAGAGCATGTACGACACCATCATTGGGTATGTACAATCTCCCCACATGCTGTGAGAAGGCTCTCAATGTATGTAATTAGTGATTTGGTTATGATTGTGCCCAAAGTTATCCCTCTTTACAAAAATAATTGAAGCGTTTTGCTTGGTTACTTGCACTAAGGTTCTTGAACTTTTTCACTTGAATAATAATATAACTCTATCACCAAATAAATAATTGTCCTATGATAATGGTATCATGATTTGCAATTGACAATTACCAATAATGTAGGCCACACCATAGAAATAAACGCATCCATTGGCATACTGTATCAAGTAAATAAATATGTTGGCATCCATAAATAAATGTGAATAATCTAGAATAGGTTGATGCTAAGCCCAACATTATCGTAGACATATATTCACTTATCTTTAAACACCAATTGAGTCTAACAATATATATTAAGTTAATGTGAGAATCGTTATAAACAAATCATTTTCTATAACATGAAAATATAAATGATCAAACATTGGTTAATTTCACAACAATAAATAGTCAAACTTAACTAATAATATCCCCAAGCCAATGAATACGCCTCTCATGGGATATTAAATACACCTCTCATCCAAATTTGCCTCTCATGGGGGCAAGCATAATATGCCTCTCATGGACATGAACCCCTCAAGCTAAACCTCTCACATAGGCATATGCCTTTTAGGGTAAATAGTATGCCTCTTACAGATATACACCTCTCAGGTCAAATGCCTCTCATGGATATATGTCTCTTAGACTCAACAGATGCCTCTCATGAACATACGCCTCTTAGGCCAAATAAATGCCTCTCACTAACATATATCTCTTAGGCTAAATAAATGTGTTTGGGCAATAGGTCATAGTCCTTCTAGCTCTCATACTTTGTTTATACATTAGATTATTAGGCACAAAGTAATATGTGATGAAGGTGAGCCTCTTTGTTTTAAAGAGCCACAAAATTCAAAAATTGGATGGCCACTATGCAGTCTAGGTACAATGCTATTATTAAGAATGACAGTTGGTTCTTATATGACTTGCCTCCTAGCAAAAAGAAATTGGTACTAAGTAGGTTTACAAATTAATACGTAAGTTAGATAGTAGTATTGATTGCTATAAGGCTAGACATAACAAATGGTTTTGTTTAGGTAGCTTTGATGAGACATTTGCTCATGCTTGCCATATGATGACAATTCATGTACACTAGTAGGTCAAAATCATTGGAAGTATATTCATTTGGTATTAAAAATACATTTTTTATAGTGATTTTTGTGAGGGAGTATATGCATTTCAATCTCATAGTTTTATTTAAAAAGTTTAAGAAAGAAAAATACGTAGATTAACAATATTGTATCATTTGAAGCAAGTACCTTGGGCTTGGTATGAGATAATTTATCCATTCTTGACTACATGTGATTTTCATAATAGTTCAATTAAGAGCACCTCATATCTCAAACATGTGGATATAATGCACCTTTAATCATTGTGGTTTATACTAACAACATGCTACTCGTTGATCTTAATGAGATACGTATTGCTAATTCTAATGTAAATTTGAATTTGGCTTTTGATATGCCAAATTTGGGCTTTTTGCATTATTCTTTGGACATTCTATTCAAGCACGATGGAGGCATTGCTTTGTACCAAGAAAGGATGCTGAGACATTGTTCCAATGATTTGATCTTAAGGACTACAAGCAAGCTACAAGCCTATTACTACTTCTAATGGAGATAAGTTTGAATGAGCCTTCATTAAGCCAAAGATTGCTTTTATGTCTTTCTCTATCAACAAGTCTTTGGGTGCTTAATGTATGGGTTATGAGTTTGACATTGAGTTTGCTATCTCACAAATGAGTAGGTTTATGCATAGTCTAGGCACCAAGCATGGGCAAGCAATGAAATGCATCTTTTACTATTTGAGTGGAGCAAGGAACCTTACATTATTTTATCCCAAGAAGGATCTTTCTTGATAGATCTAGCTGTTTTTTTGGATTTTGATTGGCTAATTGTCATTATACTTTGTTTCCATAAATGATTTTTCGTTTATGTTTGGCAACCCATGTGATTGAGTAAGAAGTAACCCTTGTGGCTACTTCTAGTTGTGAAGTTCAGTATAAGGTAGCATTGACAACCATGGTCAAGTGTATTTTGCTTAGACACCTTCTGATTTATTCGAGTGATGGACAACAATTAGTCAACACCATCTTTTTTCTAACTATGTTGAGTGTCTTGGCATAACCAAGGTGTCTTAAACATGGGATATTGTGTGCCTCCCAAAGTGTGTTCTTCTTGAACTCTTGATTGGCTGGATGTACGGTCTTTTTTTTATGTACACAAGCTCTCCCTCAACAAAGAAGTCTTGGTATTTAAGCCATACTTTAGGATTGTGTTCTTTAAGTTGAACATCTTTTTTTGGCTATTGACATTTTGGATTGTAGGTAAATTCTACTAAGTCTAGATATTGCATCGACCACTTAGGTTTCTTGTAGCAATATGCTCTTATATGATTTGATTGACTCGTTCTATTTGACCATCAATTTGGGATGGTAATCTATATTGAAGTATAGGTGGGGTTCCAATAGTCTTAAATAAGCTCTTCTAAAATAGAGAACTAAATAGGGAATCTTGATCACTAAATGTCTTTTCTTGTGAACCATAAAGCTTGAAGATCTCCTTAAAAAATAACCTTGGAATGTCTGAATTCTTATAGTTTGTCTTCACAAGAAGAAGGTGGGCATCCTTGGTTAGCACATTCACAATTGCCATGACAGAGTTATATCCTTCTTAGACCAAGGAAAATCCTACCACAAAACCCATGCTAATGAATTTCCACTTTATTTGAGGAACATCAAGTGATTGAAGCTTTCTTGGCATCTTGACATGCCTTGCTTTCACTCTTTGACAATTTAGGCATTTAGTGACATATTTAAGTACATCAACTCTTAGCTTCTCCTAACGTTTGCTCTTTCTAAGTGTGTTGAGTAACTTGATATAGCAAGGTTGTCTTGAAAATATGGAATCATGTGCCTCCCGCAGTATCTTCTTCTTTAACTCTTGAGTAGCTAGGATACATAGCCTTTGTTTTAAGTACACAAGCTCTTTCTCTCAATAGAGAAGTCTTGGTGTTAAAGCCATAATTTAATATCTTATTCATTAAGTTAAACATCTCTTCTTAGTTATTGATACTATGGATTGTAGCAAAATTCTACTAAGGGTAGGCATTTCATCCATCACTTAGATTTCCAACAACAATATGCTCTTAGTATGTCTTCGATGACTTGATTGACTCATTTTGTTTGACCATCAGTATCTCATCAGTATACGGGTGGTAAGCCATACTAAACTACAACTAGGGTTTCAATAGCCTTAAATAAGCTCTTCCAAAATGCAGAACTGAATAGGGAATCTTGATCCTTCTTGGTAAACTTTTCATGAAGCTTGAAGGCCTCTTTGATAAACAATCTTGTAATGTTTGAAGCCTTGTAGTTTGTCTTAACTGGAAGAAGATAGGAAAACTTGTTAGCATGTCCAGAATCAACAACATATTTTTATTGCCATACATGCAATGCTCACATATAGAAAGATTTGAAAATTTAAAGGAAGGAATATATTGCAAGCTAGAAAGGATTTGTGTTCGTTATACACATCTAACATAATGGTGATGCCAAAGAGGTACAAATGACTACTTTATCACAGCTATGGCATGATCTTTGACACTAGAAACATGCAAAGAATAAAAAGTACTAGACTCGAGCCCTTTAGAAAAACAAGAGACTCTTTGTAAACCCTCTACAAATGATTGCAAAAAATAACTTGGTAGTCATCCAACTATTCAACATTGATCAAGCTCTTATTAAGATGTGGATGCCTTATATTCTTAAGAACAAAGAAAGAAACTGTTTACAAGAGATAAATACATCTCCTACTCTTTAACAATATCACATGCACAGTCATTACCCAACCAAACACCACCTTTCCTACTTGCATCATATGACATGGACCACTCCATATGTGGAGTAACAATTTGCATAAGTCTACCTCCAAATGCAATATGATTAGCATATGATACATTCTCTCAACTTATCAAAGGTTTCCATCAAACAACCTACAAGAAATTGGGTAGCACTCCACTATGTGATTTACATTTCAAAACACACCTACTATAACTCGTGATTAGTGGCACCTATTGATGCTAACAATGGCTAAAAAATATGAGTTGTTGCTAGCCTGTCTTACTACCAAAAATTCATCTCCTGCAACTACTAATTAATGGTGCTTGTTTTTACTAATGATGGTTGGAAAAATATATACTAGTAGTGGCCTAGATATGCATCCTGAACACAACTACAAGTTGGCTTTAAAAACACGATTATCTTAGCTAAAATTTTCTTGAAACCCGAGTAGAACAACACCCTCACATGGTAGAAACTCACATAGTAGCTTATAAGCACACACTACCCTTTCTATATAGCAACTCATGGTTGCCTCAAAGGTGTGACCACATAATAGATAACAACCCAATGAGAAGCTCTTGCGGCTTCTCTCTAGTGCATCTCCAATAGCTCCTATTAATAGGACACATCTTGTATAGCTAGCTTAAAGGCCAACTAAGAAGGGAAGATGTTGAGAACAAAGATAAAGGGATGCATGGCAACTGCTTAAGTTCTCAACTTTGTCACATTGATGCTTCTTCTTTACTTCCTAAGCTTTCCAAGGTACATAGAGACATATGTATCCACAAGTGTGTGCATGCATGCATATGTGCATCTTTGTGTGTGTGTGCGTGCGTGCGCGCGTGCGCGTGTGTGAGTGCTTCAAGGCCTAGTTTGCTTGTTCGACCCTAAGATTCGATCAATCTTTTCTATCACATGATAAATTCTCATGGTATATGGATCAATTCATTGCTTCATTTTGGTAGATAGGTCCTATTTGGGGGTATAGAGGCATGGTCCGTTTTCCAAGAAAATGCATATACTTATTCTTGTGAATATGAGATTCATCATGCATTTGCCTTTAGAGTTGAATTGCAACATTTGCACTCTTTGCCAAAGCATTCCATGACCTTGCAACAAGTTGGGGACACATCCAATTAATCGACTACTTATTCAAAGTGGTTGAAATGTAGATTCCAGACTCTTTAAGATGAGTGATATGCAAAATATAAATTGTTGGCTAACTTGGATGCTTTGCATGATAATAATCTCGTCATTTTTTTGCTTGACTTCGCCAAAAAGTACACATGAGAATATTAAGTCCTTATTGGATTCGCCTATCTTTATGGTCACTAAGCCTCAATCTATCATTCAATTGTATTTGAACTACTATAAATCTTTGTTGGGTCCACAAGAAAGTCTTAATAATGTAGTTCATGTTGCCTTTGTGTTTGAACTACTATAAATATTTGTTGAGTCCACAAGAAAGCCTTTGTAATGTAGTTTATGTTGCCTGTTAGTATATCTTAGATATGGTGCATTTGAATCTTGAGTGTGTGAATTTTATGGAAGTAGATATTAATAATGCTAAGGTCAAGGTCAATGAAGTATTGTCCCATTTTCCATGCAGGAAAAGCCTTGATTGGGATGGCTTGCCTGATGAACTATTTTTAGCTTATGCTGATCAACTTAAGGAACCATTGACTCATCTTTGAGAGCATGTTTGGAGATCATGTTGCATGCAATTCTAGTGCTTTGTTTGTTACCAAAGGTTTCTTCTTCCTTTGAACTTTGAAATGGTGGAGGCCCATTTTTGTTATATGATCCTTGTATAGAATCTTTTGTAAGATCATTGTTAACATGCTATAGAGGGGATAGATTATGTTGAAGCCTTAAGCTAGCAAGTTGTTATGATCCATCTTGATATTGAAAAGGCTTTTGATCATGTTAGCTAGTTCTTTCTTCAACCATTAATTTCTCTTTGATTTTTAAGCTCAAGGAGGGCTTGTTTGAAGAAAGAGTGATTTGCATACTTTGGGTTGGCAAGGAGGGCTTGTTTCTCAAGAAGAGATAATTAGACACTTGGATTATCCCATCATGGTGGATGTGGATCCTTGTGCATTGCTTCATTGGATACCTTCACATATTCATGATAAGTTTATGTATCGAAAATCCTACAATTAGCCTCTATATGTGTGATTAAAAGTTAAATGATCATGGTAAGTATGATCTCTTATTTCTTGCCTTTGCTTCCTTGGCCACACAAATCATTGTTAGAATTGGTACAACCCAACCACTTTATGCTATGGAAGAAGTTGGGCAATGGTCTAGGTAAGCGAGGGTGTCTTAACAACATTTTACTATGCCAAAATGTTTGGATGATGTTGCCTTGTTGGATGTCAAGATTTGTATGATAGCTTTGTAATTGGCTCTCTTGCAATCCCTTTTATGTATATTATGTCATCCTTGGATAGACATTGCTAGGTATTTTATTAAGGAGATTGGCATCTCTCATAGCCACACTACTATACATGCCTCATGTTGGAATGTTTTGAATTCAACATAGCCTCTCAAAACTCCACAATCTTTTCTTATTTTCCACTTTATTATCTCATGGTAAGAAATTCTCCACTTCACTGTTTGGCACCCCCTGATTCTAGTAAGGAAGCTAATTCCTTGCAAGCCAAGGTTTTGGCCACAATTGAGTTGCTTGATTGACTTGAGAAGCACATGGTAAGAGATAAGTCAAATTCCATGGCAAGATTAAGTTTAAAGATTGTGTAGGATACTATCATTCCATGTCATACTTCGGTTTTCTCTTTCAATTGCATTTGTCAATACTTCAAAGTGTCTCGAGCTTACAATCTGATTTGGTCAAATTCAAAGGACCTACTTAAGCAACTTTCCCCTTTGCTTGCTTTTTAATCTTCATCCTCGTGATTGGATTGGGTTTTTGTAAAGCCAAAGGATTTTCTAAAATGATTGGCTAATATAATTTACCATAAAATAGTTGAGGATAAGAGATGGGTTATTGGAAAAGCAAAGTTTGGTCTATTTATGGCGATAGAGCTAAGTGGCATGATTGGCTACTTCGACTATCAACTATGAAAATTTAAGCTTCCTTATTAGGGAAAAGTGTTCATATGGAAGCTTCTTATGTGTCTTCCCACAAGTATGTGTTTGTGGTCGTAAGATCTCCCACTATAGATGTGTCTTGTACATCATGTGATGAAACCCTTCCTCACCCTTTTATATCTTGCCCAAGAACAAGCGAGATTTGGGATATCATTCTCCTATATAGAACCTCTATCACTTGTTAGCACAGCAAATGATTACCCATTCTTGGATTTTTGGCAAGTTGACATCCACAACCACATCATCTGTCTTTCATTTTATACAATGGATTGGTCTTTCGCACACCTATGGTGCTCATAATGCTCCTATTTTTTACTCAACCTCGGGTATCCATGGTCATGTAGGTTGTGTGCACTAAATTGTCGTTATGGTAGATTACTTCCATGGTTTTGGCTAGTCTAATACTTAGAGAGGTGGTTGCTCCATGTCTAGATATTATTCCCACCACCCCTATTGTGCCCACTTTGTGAGCCTCTTCTTGTTCTTGTCACTTTTCCTTTGTCGCTTCTTGGCTTCATCCATATTTGTTACTTGTTTCTAATTTTGCTTGGCTAGCTTGAAGGCCCATTGTAAATATCGTCTCATTAATTCAAATATCTTCACACACGCACACACACGTGCGAGAGAGAGAGAGAGAGAGAGAGAGAGAGAGAGAGAGATTTACGGAAAAAAAAAGAGAGACACAAACAGACAGACAGACAAAGAAAGAGGACCTTTTGTGGATATTTGACACCCTTATTTTCTATTATCTCCACTTAATTTATAAATGGTACATTATATAGTTCTACACAAGGTACTGGCTAGACCTTAGGCCGTGACGTTAGGCCATTGGCCTTTACCCCAACATTATGTCATCCCATGTTGTCTTGAATTATAACAATTTAAAGAAACTAGATGATATTTGTTGTTGCTCCATATCATAGCATACTCCTAAGTGTAAGATAGAAGTACAAGTAGATTTAAACCCAATCAACGTAAGTGTTGCCAAGGTTTCAAGAAAGGAATGCTTCATATGAGATTCATACACCAAAACCTATTTTATAAAACTTTAGAAATGACAAGAAGTAAGTTTCATGCGAAAACTTTACTACATGCAATGTTAGTATTACATTAGCTCGAAACATGCTAATCAAGGGAGTCCAAACTTGAACTTACAAATAAAATTCATGTGACCCAAAGTGAACTTGAATTAAGAGACATTCAACTCTAACCTCGATTCTAGAAGACGAATATTAAGGAGTAACTTGTAAAGTTTGTCAATCATAAGAGTAATATTCAAGTATACAAGTCATAGACCATCCACTTGAGTGTAGTAATAGGGGTGGTTTATGAACGTGACGCTAAGTGTATTAAGAGGCGCACACTAAAGAGTTCAAGTAGTCACATAGGTGATTACGCTATACAACTTACACCCAATGCAAGCTCCGTCCTATAGATGGCGAATTGTAGACCCTTCTTGCCAACATCCATTCAACATTTAAATGATATGTAATCACTGACAAATCCATAATATGAGTCGTCTGGACTCTGCAACAGCCTAAAACAAGCAGCAATTCCAAGGCAAGGGTGCAAGCCGTGGCCTCTCAAGATCTTTGACAGCAAAAGAAATTAGTAGTCTACTGTCTTGGACATCCAAGCTTGACAGTTGTTCTTATCGAAATTCAAAGGCGGTGTGTTATTAGACATTGTCTACATGCACAGACTCTGATTCTGCAATCCGACGCAGAAAATGACCACATGCTCTGTTACACTCCAAAATGAATAAAAATCTTGCAGAATGATCCTTCTACAACCACAAACATGCATCCAATCCTTCAAGTCTATGCACAGCAAGCACAATATCAGGAAATGGCCCAAATGGCCAAAATTGTGGATATTTGAGATCTTCCCGTCCAAACATTGTACAGCCTACAAAAGCTTCAGTATTTTGACCGACAAATGAAATAATCTCCATTTGATATCTCACACACACCGCATATCCACCCACATTCTTGGGTTCAATTACTGCTTTTTATTCCCATCACTGGATCACCACGTTCATAGGACATGTGCTCACCCTACCAATTGAGCCACACTGGTTTACATTGGGATAAAGTTTCCACTGTATCCATCTCAGGGCTCGGCAGTTCTTTCTTAGGTTCTTTTAGTTTGGATACAGAGAACATAGAAGTTAGGTGATGAATCAACATAGATAAGTTGTAGACAGAGGCATAACAAGTCGGAAGTATTGGACATGTGGATCTGTTGTCGAGAATTAGTCGAAACGGAACTAGTTTGAATCTATAGCTTCTAGTGCTTCGGATAAAGATATTTGGCCCAAAATACAAGTTTTAGAGAACGTTATATCCAATGCCCAAGTATTGCAGGGCTTAAAGATACACGAATTGAGCTACAAGACTTGGCCCATACAGAAGATTGAAATCACCAAAAATGTTACTGGTGTTAGATTTCGAAGAGTGACCATTGAAATTACCTTCAGAGAATTGCGAAGACTTGCTAAAAATAGTCTGCCTTGATCAGATATAGTAGAACCATTAGAACACTCCCTCTAGCTCCCCAGCTTGTAGCATAACTTTACCAGTGCTTTCTTCCAAATCCTATGCACAGGAGAAGCTGAAACCAAGAGAAAAGGAACACTTACTATACAAAACACGATTGACATCCTTTCCCCTCGTGAATTTTGCATAAAAGTTTACTCACCAGAGTATTGGCTCCTTTCTGCATATAAAGGGTGGCACATGCGTGCATGCCCATCTTCATACACGAGGAAATATTTCAGGTCAGCATACTCAAGTAAAACTTCATGTTGCTGTAGTCATCCAACAAAGGATTGAAGCCATCTTTTGTCCTGGTCCTCGAAACTTCAGCATGCTGGACCATGAACTGAGCAGAAGACATCTGAAAAAGGAAAAGGAAACTCTTCAAACCTTCAAAAACCTGTTTGGTCCAAAACATTCCCACCTCAGGGGAAGAGAATTTGCAGGAAAATATCTGAAAGTCCTTTTAAACACACACACACACTCTCCCTCTCCAAAACAACCCCGCCTTGGGATCAAGCTTACTATAGAGGATTTGCGTGGTCCTTTGCAAACTGGTCCAGAGGTAAACGTATGATGACAATACTGATCCAGGTCTCTTAACAGCCGAAAATCTGTTGGGAAAAATATGTCTGCATCTCCCTGGGGTTTTAACATGACAGCCGACAGAATCGTCTTTGTAAATCCAAACCTTAACTTCAGAAGTTTTTAAAGCCAGATTAGGTGGCAAAACAATCACCTGTACATCAAGATACGTTGAGAGATCCCTGGTGACACCATCTTTCTGCGACAGGCAAACCAGGTTTGATCTTCAACCACAAGAAACGTGCCAAACAAGAGCGAAGCCAATAGAAAAACATACAGAACGTGCATGCCTTTCTAGCCACCAAGGGAGCGCCATCCCCTTCAACCTTCACATCTGGAAGTATGCTGAAGTCACTGGCAATCAGAGCCATGTTGGGTCGTACCGCATACAATGCCTCCAAGAGTTTCTGCCATTTTATGACAGGCAATGTAAAAAGACAAAAGCAAAGAAGCAGAAGATTTTTAAATGGATTCTCTTGAGAAGCATGGGTCTTTGCGATATTTGGCACTTACCAAGCTGCCCGTAGGAATCCAAGTCTTCTGTGAGCTGAAGAAAAGCCTAGAAAATAAGTGTTTAAAGACCCTGGTCCACGGCAAAGCAACCTTGGACTTCTTCTCCATGATATCGATGCAACGTTGTATCAGAGGATCTTGCAACGGCTGGTAAGTTTCAGCATAAGTTACACAGCTGGACCTACTTGCCAAACAAGATGGACATTCATTAATGTAAGAACAAAGTGAGAAGATGCTGAGGAATGAAGTGCAGAAGAAACAAACTCTGCCCTTTATTGTATGTACCAATTGTTGAGAAGAGTCAGAAAAGGGTAAGAAAAGAGAGAAGGATTCTAAGGAAATTTTTTAAGGCAGTGGAAGAGACTATGACATGCCCTAGAGTACCTAGTGTTCTAAAAACCCAAAGAAACTTTCCATTTTTTTGTTGATCTAAACAGTCCTTGGGGTTCAAGAGGAAGGACAACCTTTTTTCTTCTTTTATGCGAGTCTCGAGCCAAGGACTACTGAAGGTTTCCTTATAAATAAGGTCATGCGGTTGGTTATCTAGCACCTGTAGACACAAGCACATCAACCTCTTTTACTTATCTAGTACCTGTAGACAAGAGCACATCAACCTCTTTTACTTTTAAAAGTAAGCATGTAAAAAGGATCTTTTAGATTGTTTATATGGATGTACAATTTTGGCTTTAACTATTCACACAAAAGTCGAAACTTGAAAGGGCAAGTTGAACCTTTGACACCATGTGTTTGGGGAGATCTGATTCACTATTGATATAATCTGTTTTATCAGAAACAATATCCTCCCGGTTGCATCTGCTCAAGAACTCCCAAATTCTTGCACAAAATGATCAATACATTTGCCTTTTATCTTCTCAGATTATCTGGTGGATTCTGGCACATTTGTGATTGTGAAACTTTTAGAACGTTCTTCTTGTGAGTAGAATGCGATAGATGAAAACAAGCCATATCTTGCTCATCCAAAAGCTTTACCACACACACCAAGTATGGCTCACTCTATTGGCTTGATGTCAAGAAGCCCCATTCCTGCTCCTAAACCTGGTGGCTTGCTGGCCCAAAGAGGAAGAAATCCGAAGATTATGAGATGACTATCTTTAGGAGGTTTTAACAATCCACATAAAAATACAGACTGCACTCGAGAATTTAATTAATTAATTATAGTAACTGCTTAGGCTGGAAGAAAGTGGCTAATCCCATGCAAACTGTATTTACATCTTGGTACATCAACTTGCACAAGATCATAGAATCGATGCAAATTATATTTATATGCGGTACAATGACTTGCATAGCATAATAAACTGGATAGACCTCACCATGCATAATGCCATATCCATGAAAGCCCGATCTCTTTTGCATTTGGCCACAACATTATGCTTGAGCTGTGTATGAAAACAATCATGCATTTTGCACATGTCATCCAAGAACTGAAGTGAAGGATTTGAGACAGAGCTTCCTCTACACTTCAATGGAGATGCAGTAGGTTGAGAGAGAAGAGAGAAGACACAGCATTTGTGGGTACAATGACTTGTACCTCTTTAGGTTTTTCAAATAGATATATGAAACATAGTACAATACCCATAAAGGGTATGTTCACCCGTGTAGGGTGCAGGCACAATGGCCCTTTATTCCCAACAACCTCCCACCTAAATGCAACATGCCTGAAGGTAGAAGAAAGCATCAGCAAAGTCTAAGTATGTACAAAGCTAAAAACACCTATACCTATCCAACTCCCATCATCTCGCAGCAATGAGCCAACCGCTCTGTTGGAAGACCCTTCGTGAGAAAGTCCACAGGGTTATCATCTGTATGTACCTTGACAAGCTCAATGCTCTTGTTGTCGAGTACATCCCTCATAAAATGATACTTCATTGTATGTGCTTTGTCTTTGCATGAAAGATAGGATTCCGTGCTAGCATGATAGCACTCTAACTATCACAATGGAGGATAGGAACCTCTGTAATGCCAAGCTCTCCCACCAGATGTGAAACCCATAAAGCCTCCTTGCATACCTCAGTGGCAACCACATACTTTGCCTCTGTAGTAGACAATGTGACACGCTTCTACATCCTGGATATCCAAGAGACTAATCCCCTTGTGAAGGTGCTTGAAGTATACTTCCTGCAGTCAGAATGACCAGCGTAGTCTGCATCCATAAATCCAATGACAGATCCTGCAGTCAAAATGACCAACATAGTCTGCATCCATAAAGCCAACGACAGATGCCTTATGCTTTCCAAAGCAGACGCACAAATCCTTTGTGCCCTTAAGATATCTCATGATACCCTTCACTGCTTCCCAATGCTTTTTGCCAGGATGTGCCATGTACCTACTAACCACTCCCACCGCAAATACTATGTCAGAACGTGTAGCAACCATAACATACATCAAGCTACCAACAGCTCAGGCATACAAAATCTTGGTCATTTCAGCCTTTTCATCATCAGATGTAGGGCTGTCCTCTACACTAAGTTTCACATATGGAGGCAATGGTACACCAATCGCTTTCCCTACCTCCATATTGAAACGCTGCAAAATCTTGGAGACATACTCCTATTGTGACAGATAGAGAAGACCCTTCGATCTATCCCTAAGTATATGCATCCCAAGAATATGATTTGCCTCACCGAGATACTTCATGTCAAAACTATTGTATAGGCTTTGTTTCAAGGTGTCCAAAGCATGAACATCCTTGCCTGCAATCAACATGTCATTCACATACAAAACCAAGAGAATAAAGCTGTCATCTACTGCCTTCTAGATGTGTAAGCAATGATCCACTTGACTCCTGTTGTACCCTTGAGACTGCATGAATGTATCAAACTTATGATACCATTCTCGTGGTGCCTATTTAAGTCCATACAAACTCTTGTTGAGTTTACATACTATCTTTTATTTTCCCTTTGTAACAAAACCCTCAAGCTGCTACATATAGATGCCCTGATGCAAATCACCATATAAGAAAGCAATCTTTACATCCATCTATATATGTTCCATATCCTCAAATGCAACCAAACCCAAGATGGTCCGTAAAGTAGTCATTTTGACTACAAGAGAGAAGATTTCATTAAAATCAATCCCATGTTTTTGCTTGTACCCCTTTGCAACAAGCTGTGCTTTGCACTTTGATGAGGAACCAAAAGTGACTTTCATCTGATAAACCAATTTGAATGGAAGTACTTTCTGCCCTTTATGCAAATGCACCGAATCTCAAGTGCCATTATTCTCTAGAGATTCCATCTTTGACAACATACCCTTATGCCATTTCTTATTGTTCTATATGTCCATTACTTCCTCGAAACATGACGCTTCACCACAGTCTATCACCATGACATAATCAGCAGCATACTGAGCACCAGGAACAAACCTATCCAGTTGTCTTGGTATTCGAGTCGACCTATGGACCGAAGGTTCAGGTTTTCCAAGCTATTGGGTGTACAAATCTGCATTTACAACTTGCTGTCCAAAAATTTCAGCATGCTGTCCTGCCAGTTCCGGCTATCCTAATTGCATGTTTTCCTAGTAAGACTGTGGTATATCATGGGCAACTTCTTGCTAATCATTTTCAGTATCAACCCTTCTGACCTCCTCTGTCTTTTCAAGCTGTTTATGCATGCGGTCTTCCCAAAAGATAACATCATTGCTACGTACAACTTTCCTTTTCTCAGGATCCCATAATCTATATCCCATTTCACCCTCGTCACCATATCCTAGGAAAATGCATTTACAAGACTTTGGTTCAAGTTTGCTACATTATTCCTTGTGAATGTCCACAAAGGCCTCGCAGCCAACCACTCTCAAATGAGCATATGAAGGTGGCTTCCCCGACCACACTTCCTGCGGGGCTCTTGCCTCCAAAGACATGTTCGGTAACCGATATACCAAATGTATGGCTATCATAACAGTCTCTGCCCGAAATCCATGAGGTGATGCAACATGAGACACCATAGTATGGACCTTGCCCTAAATGGTCATGTTCATATACTCTACAACACCGTCTTGAAGCGGATTATGAGGGGCACTGGGCTCTCTCTTTATCCCTTACTGTCACAAAAGTCCTGAAAAGCTTCAAACACATTCCCCACTATTTTCAGTACAAAGGCATTTTAATGTCTTACCAGTTATATTTTTAGCAAATGACAAGAATTTCTTGAATTTATCCAAGGCCTTGTCCTTACAACAGATAGGATACGCCCATATTTTGCATGTAGCATCATCAACAAGAGTGATAAAGTACTTCTTTTTCCTAGAGACAACTTTGGCATTTGACACATCTGAATGTACCAACTCTAAGGGAGAAGACTTCAATAAAGAGACTTCTTATGTAATGCTTGAGCATGTTTACCATAGACACAATGATCACAATGGTCAAAATCAACATACCTCAAACACAACAAATAACCCAAATGAGAAAACACTTTCATTCCAATTTGACTCATGTGTCCCAACCGGCCATGCCACAAAGAAACACTTGGTTGCTCGGTCATGGCGACTATATGGTCACACCCACTAGACACATACAATAGATACAGAGTATCACTCTTAGAGCCTCTAGCAATGATTCTAGATCCCTTACGTATCTTCCATTTGCCATCCCCAAAAGTAGTGTGATAGCCTTCGTCATCTAGCTACCCTGTGCTTAATCAAACTCTTCGAGAGCTGGGATACAAACGTCACATGATGCAAGGTGAATATTGAACAGTGCTGAAATTCCAGCTGCATATACTGCCAATCCCTGCAATATCACATGCATAGTTGTCCCCCAAGTGGACAATACCATGTCTGCCACCACTATAGTCATAGAACCACTCATGGTGTGGTATTACGTGGAATGAAGCACTTGAATTAAGAATGCAAGTGTGCAATCTACAATCAAATATAGTGCACTAAAAGAAAAAGTAAAGAGGACATCACTACCACTATCACTCTAATGACTGACTACATTGGCTTGCTCTATCTTGACATTGCTCTTCTTTGAAAATTGGCTATCCTTTTTCTCATCCTTGCTATCATCAGTCTTTTTACCCTTGCCCTTCTCTTTCTTTCACTTATAGCAATCACACTTAAAGTGTCCTTTCTTGCCACAATGATAGCACTCAACATCTTTCCCACGAGACTTGTTGCATCCTTTATTTTCAAATTTTCCCTTCTGCTAGGATTTGCCTCTAGTATGCAATGCACTGGAAGACTTGATGGCAGCATTATTTTGTCTATTTAACTCTTCCATAAGCAAAGAGATCTCCACATCAGAGAACATCAGCATGGCATTGGAGTTACTCATGGCTGTCCTGAATGTATCCCAGTTTTCAAGCAAAGTGCATACCAAGAAAGTGGCTTTGAACTCATCATCAAGGTTAAACTTCAAAGCAACCAGCTAGCTGAAAATTGAGTTAAACTCATTGAGATGTACAGGCATGGCTATACCTTCCTTCATGCAAAGGTCCATCAATTTCTTCAATCAATAAACCTTGCTAGCACACAACTCCTCAAGTCTAGTCTACATAGCATATGCAGAATCCAACTTCTGAGCACACAACTCCTCAAGTCTAGTCTACATAGCATATGCAGAATCCAACTTCTCTATATTGAACAACAAAGAGTCTAAAACTGAAAGCTCTATTGTAGAGCATGCAAGCTCATCTAGATCTTCCCAATTCTCTTTCTCTGTGTCTACTAGTCGTACTCCCTTTGTCTTAATGCGCTTCACCTGTTTCTTACGCACCAAGACATTGTACCATTGCTTTTGCCATGTGGCAAAGTTATGTACACCCTCAAGCTTCTAGATGTGCAAAAGGTTGCTTCCATCACTGCTGCCAGCATTGCAGCCCAAAGATGACTCAAATGTCACCAAATACAAGCCCAATCTATCACGCAAATGACCAAGATGAAAGACAAATACCAACCAACAATATTTCTAAAATCTTCAGCTTAGTACCACCTATTGATCATATCCAAGCATAGCCAAGCATATGGGCTCAAAAACATACATCAGTACATTACCAAATAGCATTTGATAGCATTATGGATAACCTGTCTGCATCTAAGACCTGTCCATAGTACACAGCATGAGAATCTTTGCAAAAACTGATATATTTCAGCCTAAAACTGAGGCACAAAGCATGTGCAATCACTGTCTAAGCATATGCCAATGATTCAATACCAAATCAATACCCGAAGACATCAATAGGAACTCCCAAATATTGTACCTACAACCTGCAATTTTACTACAGCCAATGACAATGTTGGCAAGCCCAAATCCAGCTCAACATATCCCCATAACCATATCGGAGTGCATAGCATCAATGGCATACATCAATACATCATGTAGAGCACCCAAATCATAGCCATAAGCAATAGACATAAGGATAATGCCTATAAAGTACATTCAGCCTTGTGTATTCCAACAGCTATATCACTATCAAAACTGAGTAAATGAAGCCTCAAAACATGTCCAAAGACATCTCAAAGCAATGACATAGGATCCCTGAATATTATAGCATCAAAACATAACCATTCGGGCACCAAAAGGAGCATGCCACTGATCATGAGGCATCAAAGACAAGAGCTGCCCTGTTATTTCAGACTGCATACTGTGTGATTCACAGTCAAAGGACTAAATATAATCAGCTCCAATCCAATGTCAAGCTAAAGGGCCAATGCCAATGTCAATGGGTGTGACCATGCATGTATCCAAGCTGTAGATGAGCTACCAATGAGAACCAATGAGTGAGAATCAACTATGTGGGCTGAAGACAGGGTGCTGCAGATCAACATGATTTGAGCCTAACAGGCTGTTGGCTTAGGCAGCAACTAATGACATCAAGAAGCCTCTGGTAAGGCTCAACCAAGGCTCTAGAAGCCTTAAACCAAGTTTCAATGCAAGCTGCGGTGAGTAGGCCAATGGAGTTTGCTTTCTACGAGCTGTCAATCACTGACCCTGAAACTGAGGTGAATGCCCTCTGAAATGAGCTTATCGCAGGCTCAATAATGCCCTGAGCAAGCTCCAAGAAGCCTCAATGAGTGCTCAAGCAATTGATGACCAATACAAACCTCAAATGGTGTGGATATGGCTGCCAAGAATGAAAACCTTGCAAGTATTGAACTGTCTACTGAAGTAATGCCGGGGAGCTCCTCCAAATGTCCAACTCTCATACCAGTTTGAAGTGAAGGATTCGAGACGGAGCTTCCTCCATGCTTCAATGGAGATGCAGTAGGTTGAGAGAGAAGAGAGCAGACACAGCATGTGTGGGTACAATGACTTGTACCTCTTTAGGTTTTTCAGATAGATATATGAAACATAGTATAATATCCGTAAAGGGTATGTTCAGCCGTGTAAGGTGGAGGCATGGTGGCCCTTTATTCCCAACAAGAACTGCACCTAATACTCATGAACAGCAATTGCAAAGTTGACATGCATGACTGCCGCTTGATCTCACTGGCTATGCATGTGCTGCATTCCTGAATAACATGGCTAGGCTCCCTAAAATAACCACATTTATCTTTCTTTTGAAAGTGATCAACATTTCAGCTCTAAGGATCAGAAATTTGAGCTTTGCCCTTAGGCTTACCAGTAAATAAAGATCTTGGCCTGGAAGCAAAGGCTTTCTCACCTAAAGCTCATACAAGCATGGTTAATGTATGTCTACTCCTCATAGAGCAACACAAACAACAACTCATCAAAATAGAAAAGTTGGCACCATGTTTTGCAAATGGCAAGTGCAAAGGTCCAAAATGAGTCAACAAAGCACACTAGACACAAGTGTTGCATAAAGAATACTCACATTAATATATGTAAGATATTCCCTCCAATCTTTGACACGAAAGATGTGTCCATTCCGTGGCTGATCCACATATCTATGCCCACAGTGGATATCATCCAACTTGTCATCAGATGCAAAGCATGCCAAACAAATCAAGGTGGAAAAAATGTAATAGCTGCTAAATGCGGCATCGAATCAACCAACTAACTGCATGAATGTGAAGAGGACTTTGAAGAACCCAAGGGTCAGATCTGCAGAAAATTGAGGGCAATGCCCCAGAAAACTGGTTTACAGGCAGTTAGGCAAAGCCCAAATTAATGGGCAGCACCAATTTCAATCCAGCAAAAAACGCAGGCACAAAACCCTCGCCAAAGGCTATACTTGACACAATTCTGATATTAAAATCATGTTCTCAAAGGAAACAACAATACAATTACTCATGTTAAGAAATGTAACATTGGGAAGTATGAGCCGTTGTTGGTACCTTAAAGGATTACAGAGTCTGAAACATAAGTATTTTCAGATCTCAATATATTGACATTATCACCTTTCAACAAAACTTTTGTTCACCCGTCTGCATCACATAAATCTACTGTTATGCCTCCAGAAAAACAACCTGAAGTCCCAATGATGTCTTTTGGAATCAATACGGGTGATTTAAATGAAACATATTCATTCATGGAATCAGATGAGGCTAAAGTGAGAAACATGACAAATCACATGACTAGGCATGACCTTCAGGGGGCTGCAGACAGCATAACCTACATGTAGGTAGAAGTGAACTGTGCATACAATGCCTTCATGGCTTGTCTCATTGCTCGAACTGCTGCTTGCGTCTCAAGATGTCTTCGTGAGGTTGCAAGGCTACTCAAACCAAGCATGACATGTTAATTTAATTCTACTGATGTTCTCTCTCTCCCTTTTGCTTCTTCCTATAGCTCTTCTCAAAATAGAACTTCTGGAAATTGCAGAGATGGAGCAAAAAGAGAATTGCTAAAGAGAGCTTGAGAAGTGCAAAGAAATTAAACCATGAGACACCCAGGCAAGATCTCCTGCTCTAATTCCGATTTCCACTCAGGACACAATTGAAAAGCACATGCGCACACACTTTCATAGAGAGAGTGTGTATGAGGTGTTTACCAGTGAAGTCCTCTGCCAGGTGGTGAAGCTCCATTGTCGGTCCAAGAAAAAAGAGGGTCAATGAGTACTGTGGAAAGGCATAGCTACAAAGAAATCCCATTGCAGTGAAGCCACTGTATCAAGGGAGCATGTAGATAACCCCCGTCCCCAAAGACTACTGTGGAGTTACCCCACAACTCCCAAGCAGTTTCTGGTGTTCAAAGCCCAACCATCAGGTTGCCCTATCTCATAAGAATAGGCTCAACTATTTGCATGGTGCCAATGGGGAGGGCTGGAGTGAAGCTAGTCAAGAACCTGTCCACATGAGGGGCAATGGCCCCACCACCTGTCCAAAGGAAACTTATTTGGAGTATTCTGATCTTTGTGCGAATTGTAGCTGCTCAATATAGAGGTTAACTGAAGGCCACAGTTTTGGAGTACTACTCCAATGCTCATACAGATTGGAGCTGTTCATTTGAGAGACTGATACACAAGATAGAAGGTTGGGGGCCAACAGTAGGCTAATCCAATGCTGGACTGATGGTTTCCATTGCATGAATGAGAAGCCTGTTCACAATCTACGTTTCAAAGACAGAAGGCTGTTGCAAACACAGGGAGCAACACAAAAAAACGGCCACAGAGGGAGGGCAAACATTGCGCTAAACATGGTCAGATGGAGAGGAAACACATAGATGGAACAAAATTCCTTTTCAGAACAGGAACAAGGGCACTATATATTTGGGAGCACCATGTCACTGTGACATATTGACAAACTTTGCAGCATAAGATTAGACGATGGCCCAAACATAACAACATTTAAATGTATCATTGCACAACATGCTCATATGACTAAGAAGTGATTTAAGTTTAGGATTTTACTGATATACACCCTAAGAGATCTTCATCACACTCGCATGTTTGTCGAAGGGGAATGGGAACAGTGATGCTTGTAGAACATGTTCCCAAGTTCCTTAAGCCATGGAATGGAATCCCACGTCACTATGATGTGAAGGGAGAAGACATGAGATGGACAACACAGCAGCAAGGAGTGAGATGCAAGCTGGCAACAGTTGAGACATGGGTGATGGCAGTGATGTGAGCAAAGCAGCAGCAAGAACTGCATGGACATGGAACAGGCAGAGGCAGCAGCTAGCAGAGGGGATGCCACATGCAAGGAAGAGGCGTTGGTGAACAGCAAGCAGCCATGAGGAGGGGGAGGGTTGGCAATGCACAGGCAGCAAATTGGGGGGAGCAGTTCAATCCAAACTACTTCGTCGCAAGGTAACAGAACTAACATTGCATGATTGGTTTTACATTTGAGGGTAGTTGGTCAGTGAAACGGGAATAATGTTCTAGCTATCGAGACAATACCAGTTATTAAAGCACCTGCTGGGTGAACATTAGTTTGTTAAGAGACTGCATTAAATAAAAGCTCACTCCAGTGAATTAACTTACCTCAAGCATGATAACAAAACATGGACACTTGTCGACTTTTCCTGCAACCACCAAACTGAATGCATCATTTCTCACAACATTAGGAAAATATTGCAATAAATTACTTTTTGAGACTGGGAAAAACCAAGTCACACTCTTACCACAAATTTCAATTCACCTTTATGTTTCACCTTAGAACTACTGGGCCCCCTAACACTTTGGCCAAAAGATATCATAATCTGACACATGAGGCTGAATTCTTACAGAAAAGCCAATGGTGGTATAATAGAGCCAATCCCTTGCTAAAAAGGACAGCCTCCTCACCATTAATCTCATAGCAAGCAAATCATTCAAATGGGTATGCTCCTGTATCACCACCTTCCTCTAGCATGCCAAACATATCCTATCCTCTCATGCTTCTCGAAGTTTGGGCTAATGGCAATCAGAGCTTCTAAAGCCATCCAAAATCTCATCAGTGGACATGTTCATGGTTGTGGAGAGGTTGATCAAAAGATGAACAAGGAGTTCTGCACACACTTCCCAAGAGTGAAGGGTTGATTGGGAAGGTAAAGAAGGGAAAAAGTCACTCTCCTTACACACATGGTTTTAGGGAATAGTTTATGGACTAACATGATTGTGCTAGTGAAGGGACTGAAACCATGTACAGTTCTGTGTAGAGGTGAATACATGTTGAGAAAATCATTGATTGTTGGGATTTTTCCGTACACCCAATTATGCAATTACAGTGATATTGCATCCACCATAATCAAGAGAAGAACAGCACCTTAACCAAGAGCTGGAGGCTGAATGGATAGAATACATAAAGGGCTTCATAGATGGAGTACAAGGCATTTTGATGGTCAACCACATCACTTAGGAAGAGGTAATTACAATCTTTCCCTTAGTGCAATTCAGCTCCCAACTTGATAATTCCTATTGCATGAACATCATGGTCCATAAGTTCAATCCCGAGAATTCACGATTCTCATATGATTGGGGATGGTCAAAGGTGAGAGACGTGCTTCATAACAAGAGGTCTCACCTTATGACGCGCGCCAAGAAGTCACTGCGGAGACAAGAGCAGGGGCGCCCTGGATATGGCCAACCACCCAATTGCCACCGCAGGGAGTGGAAAGAGGCCAAGAAGAGAGCAGCAGAGAAAATCACAAGTTGCCAGCATGTAGAGGCGCAACGTATCCAGATGGCAACCATGGGATCGTCACATTATGGATCGGGTGGCAGGGAGTCATGGGAGGCTGAGTTTGTAAGTATTATTTGATTTCTTTTTTAATTAAATTTTATAATTTGTTTCACTTCATTATGTAGTGTGTTCTAATACGTTGTATGTTCAAATTGTTTTGTAGTATCATATCGTTGGTAGGATGCCTACTCCTAGAGAGGTAGGCTACCATCGAGGTCATAACCGGGCATCCACTTGGCAACATTTCTACGAGGAGGGACTCATCACGGAGGAGCAATATAGTCATGCCATGAGGATTCCACAACCAGAAGAGGTATGTTTTATTTTTTACATGAAAAGTATAGGTAACTCTAATTTATTGTTTGTAATGGTATTTATATACCTTAATCCTTTGTGTAGGCGAACCCTGATGCTGTTGGGGATAGCGAAGGGGGGACTAGCAGTAGTGGTGGCGACAACGGCAGCAGCACAGGCAGCAGTGGTGGTAGTGATGATGATGCCTCTTCTGAGGAGATGTAAAGGAGCCCCATACATGCATGCCTCCCCTTGGCTTGTAATTTTCATTTTTGGTATGTATTACTTTCAGCTAGTGCTTGCAACCATGACCATGCTTGAGGTCACAAGCACTAGAACTCATCATGTAAAAACGTTTCATCTATATATATGAAATTTCGTGTTCTACATACATTGTTTTGTTTTCAGTACAAAAATTTTCAAAATAATCTTTCTCTGTTTTCCCTAAGCATACAATTTGATATTGATGGGGAAAAAAAACCAGAGAGCATGTTACAAAGCCACATGCTCTCTGGTTTTTTTTTCATATCTCTGTTTTGCGCGTCTATCAGCACGTCTAATTTGCAGGATAAATGTGCATCTATTCTCGTCAAAAACTTGCAGAGTAAACACTTTTTTAGATGCGTAGATACACGCGTGTATAGACGTACAATATGAATATATCCACTTTTTTATAAATATGATTATATATTTACATAGCGTGTCAATACGCGCGTCTATATGCGCGTCTATATGGGCGTATAACTCTGGCTATAAGCGCGCTTTTAGATGCAAAATTGTAGACGCAACAGTAGACATGGTAATAAACGCGCTCGACTTTTTTTATCACAGTTCAAATATTGCGTCTATGGAGCCTTTTTGTTGTAGTATCTTACACTTTTTCTTGTGCGCCTTTCTCGTTGATTTAGGACTCTTCTGTGCTTCTTGTATTCCTATATTTTTCCTGGCATGCCTTCGTCTTCTGCTTTAGATTTTTCAGATTTTCCACCTTATTCATCTAAGGGTTAACAGGTTCATTTGATCTTAGTACTTTCAAGGTTATCAAAGGTTTCCTAAATGATGTAGATGTGAAATCATCAAATAATGTAAATCACTCATACTATCAACATCACAAATCATCTAAAGATATCTCATGCTGCATGTAAGAAAGATGTGGAGGTAAGACAATTATGCAATTCCAAAAAAATAGAAGAAATTATGGTATGGAGCATGTTAGCTTACTTGTAGATAAATGATGCACAAATCAAGTATGCATTACAATGCGATTGTTGCTAGAAGAATTGTCTTGTTACATATGGTTATCAAACATTGAAGGCACTCTAATAACCTTATTTTTCTTTGATGTATAGTCAGTAGGATGCTTTTCTTTCATCAATGTTGACACCATGGGTATGTGGAAAGTTTGAGTATTATTTTTATAGCATAGTGGTTTGCAGGATTGCATTTGAAATAGGCTTGAGCCTAGGCATTACTCATCTCGAAAGAGTCAAATCCAAAATGTCTAACTATAATGGATACATACTTGAGCCAAATGTTACTATTGGTCCTCTAGGTAAGGTTGCAGTTTCTTAGATGGAAATGTACTTTAAGGTGGCACAGCGTGAAGTTATGCCAACAATTGGGAGGTTACATCTTGCAGATAACTTTATTAGGACTGAAGTATATTCCATCTACGAGCAAGCTATGCTTCAAAATGTAGATAAGTTTGTTAGCTATCCACATTTCACCATATTGTGAAAGTTGTTCTTCAACAATTTATCAATCCAAAGGAAAGTTGGAATGGGAGTATATAGCATTTGTGAAAATTTAAAAGCTTAACGAAAGAATGCAAGAGATGATGAGGAGCTTGTGATGGCAAAGGAAGCACTACAAATTCATCAGGAAGACCAATAGAGAGAAAGAAGGCCATGCATCATAAGTCTAAGTGTTTTGACGTACCAGAAAGATATATTAGACTTGTCATTGATGGTAAGAACCAAAAGAACTCATGCTTACCTCATTTTTCTTGTCTTCCAAAGGATGTCAATGAAGAAACTCTTGTATAAATGCATTTAATGGGATGCCTTTGTACCATGGAAGAGTTTATCCTAGAGTATTCTTTACTTATCCAAATGTTCATAATGATCCTGACCTTTTTATCACAATTTTAAACATTGTACTCTCTAGTTGGTAGGGTGCTTTATCACTTGTTCTTTATTTGCAGTTGGATAACACACACTACAACAGAAACGAGGCATAGACGCGCATGTTAGACGGGCAAAGTCTATCATCGCGTCTGTATGTGCGTGTAAATGAGCGTGTAAATAGACGCGAATTTTATGTCTATATCTCCGCGCAAATAGACGCGAATATAGACGTGTTTTCAGACGCATCACTACAACAAGCAGCAGTTGTAGACGCACGCACAGACGCGCACTAAAATTTTAAAAAATTTTGAAAAATATAGACACAATTGCGCGTCTATATTTGCGTCTAATTTGCAGGTGAAATCGCATCTATGTACGCATGTATTTGCACATGTATATGCGCATGTATATGCGCATGTATTTGTACATGTATATGCGCATGTATAAGCGTGTGTATAAGCATGTGTATATGCGCATCTATAAGTGTGTTTAACTATGCATATATAAGCGTGTCTATAAGCAATTCCTGCTCTATATACACGCTTATAGATGCGCTTATAGACGCGCAATAAAATTTTAAAAAATTTTGAAAAATATTGCTTGTGTGTCATTATTTTCAAAGTAGTCCCGTCATGCATTTCTTTTGGGTTTTTTTGGCAGGCCCACGACACAAAGAGAGGAGAAAGGAAGAGGCAAAGAAGAAAGGGTAAAGAGAGGAGGAAGCAAGAGGCAAAGAGAAAGGAGAGGGAGGAGAAGGAGTTTGTAGCCCTGTCGCCGTCCATCACAACACCGATTCAAGGTGAGTCCTTCTTCTTGTCTCTCTCACTTACACACACACACACACTCTCTCTCTCTCTCTCTCTCTCTCTCTCTCTCTCTCTCTCTCTCTCTCTCTCTCTCTCTCCTCTCCCTCTCCCTCTCCCTCTCCCTCTCCCTCTCCCTCCCTCTCTCTCTCTTTCTCTCTCTATCTTTGCTTTGAGTTGTATTTTGCTACCTTCTTAGCTTTTGGTATGTTTGTTGCGATAAGGAGAACAGCCAAAGAGCAAGGAGATGGAGGAGAAGAAGGAGTTTGTAGTTGTGCCGCTGCCCATTACAACAAATATTCAAGGTGAGTCCTTCTCTTCTCTCTCTCTCTCTCTCTCTCTCTCTCTCTCTCTCTCTCTCTCTCTCTCTCTCTCTCTCTCTCTCTCTCTCTCTCTCTCTCTCTCTCTCTCTCTCTCTCTCTCTCTCTCTCTCTCTCTCTCTCTCTCTCTCTGTGTGGTTACTCTGAGTTGTATTTTGGTTCCTTCTTAGCTTTGGGTATGTTAGTTGTTGCTTGCTTTTCCTAGTTTTATTTTGTGCTTCACTGCTAATTCGCGTCTACAAGCGCGTCTGATATACAGAGTAGACGCTCTCGTAGACGCACAAGCGTTGAAGATCCATAAAACCTCCTAGGTTTTTTTGAGTTTTGTGGACCTGGCGCGTGTAAGAGCGTGTCTGATCCACAGAGTAGATGCGCCTGTAGACGCGCTCACATTAAACAACCACATCTCCTTTGAGATTTTTTTTAATACACTATTTTCCGCGTCTATAATCGCATCTATGTGCGCATGTATATGCGCGTGTATATGTGCGTGTATGTGCGCGTGTATATGCACGTGTATATCCGTGTGTGTATGCACATCTATAAGTGCGTCTATAGGAGCATCTATCTTCGGGTGTATATGCGCGTCTATATGCGCGTGTAGTTTTCACTATAAGCGCGCTTGTAGACGCGAAATTTTAGACGCATAGTAGACACGGTAATAAACGCACCCGATATTTTTAAACACAATTCAAATATTACGTCTACAAGTGCGTCTATGGAGCCTTTTTGTTGTAGTGATAGCAAGCCTAGAACAAAAATCATACAGTTTTGGGCTACCTCGATATGCTTGTACATATGGTGATATTTCAAAAAGTAAAAGTGAATTTTTTGATGATGGGTCATACACATGATCATATTCATCAAATGTTCAGTATATTTACCAAGGGACTATCTTGACATAATGCCTTTAGCTTACTTGAAATGATGTGTATCATACATGATGCTTATACACCAAAAGCAATTGTCATGCACCTAAGAGAAACATATGACTTCAAGCTTTTTGCATATGGCTCCAAGGAAAAAAATGTAAAATCTTTGCACAAGTTAAATGACCCAAGCTGCCAACATTCATTTCTAATAAAGAGGGAAAATGAAGGTGGTAGAGTACATCTATATAGAAAGAAAATCTCTTTCAATAAGAAGTGGTTGCCTTCAAGGGGACTTAAGTTCTTGAGATGTATCCTATAGATACTATAATGCTTGAAACAAAACAAAAACCCTTCGATTCCATCAAAGAAGGAAAAGAAATATGCAAGAAGAGACGAGAGATCGATCATACCAAATGTATACAAGAACGAAGGTAGTTAATTAGAAAAGCAAGAAAGTATGCAAACACATAGGATGTGACTCGATTGGGAAGACTTTTTCTAGGACCAAGAGAAAATACTTACAAAAATACAAAATGATCATTGGCATCTAACAAAACCTTTTGCATGGCCTAAAATTTTGAGTATTGCAAATCCTCTTGCAATGAGCAAATGTACAAATATCAGAGGAGATCCAAAAGATCTTACATCTTAAGGAGTGAGAAATATATATTGGTAGTAGAAGATCAAGAAAAACAATTAAGAAGCTGCAAGAAATATGGCAGGATGATATTAATGATATTAAGGCAGGCTCACTTATAGCAATACTTGTTATTGAAAGGATAATGAGATGGGTCATCCATTTTGGATAGTAAAAGTTTTGGAAGTTAAGAAGGTATTCTCCATACAAGTACATAGGTTCCAAATTAGAAAGCATAAGGATACACTTATAGGTAAATACACACTAGCCATAGACTCTACAAGAAATCCTACAACAAAAAGAAAATGAGTAAAGTGAAGCCGATGCACAAGCATATTGAAACTTGATGAGGTGGATATATTAGTATATGATTTTTTCCTTACAACAATTGGATATATCAAGAAGTTAACTATTGCAATTTTCGAAGACAAAGTTTGTGGTTTGTAGAAAGATCATGATCATGATCATGACAAGTCTAGGAAAATAAGATGTACAAGACGTAGAGCTAAAAATTTGGAAAATCAAAGTCTAAATTTAGATGAAAGTAATGCTCTTGTTGATAGTAGAGAAGAGGATAATCTAGTTGAAAAGGTGCATGGACAAAAGCTAGTGATACTAATGGTGCAACACAAGAGGCAGATGAAAAAGATTGAATCCCTTATAATAATGAAAATTATCCATTTTTTTTAACCTCTTCTTGTTGAAAAATCTATTATTTTTTAATTGGTATAAATTTAGTAACTATTTTAAAATCTCTCGAACATGTGTATATGGAATCTTAGTGACTAGTAAGTTTTATATGATGGATAAAATACGGGTGGAGCGATGCAAGTGTGACCAAGTTGTTCAAGTAAATTCTATGTGCGCTTCATTGATTTCTTTTCGGTACCATTATAAAAAATAATTGCACTTTTTCAAGGTGCTTTATGATGTCTTTTCAAGTTGCTGAAGTATCACATATTATCACTTAAAAATACCATGCGTGAGTCTCGTGATGATGTGTGACATGTTTTACAAAAGCTTGGCATGGACTACAATAGCATCCATACATGTGTCAACGATTGCGTGCTATTTCGAGTAGAGTATGCAACTATGGAGACATGTCCAAAGTGTGGTGCTCACAGGTATCGACAAGACTTGCAAGGGCAAACTATCCCTTAGAAATTTTTTAGACACTTTTCACTTATCCCCCGTATACGTCACATATTTCATATATCAAGCATGGCAAGCTTGACAACATGGCATGGGCAGAATAGACCCATAGATAGAGTCCAACGAATATCAGCAGATTCACACACATGAAGCCACATTGACTCTACCTTTCTAGGCTTTGCACGAGAGCCAAGGAATCTTCAGCTCGGTCTTTCTATGGATGGCATGAACCCATTCTGTCTCCGCTCAACTTTTTACAGTGTGTGGCCTATAGTCCTTGTTAACTACAACATCCCGTCATGGTTTCCTACGAAGAAAGAACACCTGATCCTTAGCTTGCTCATTCCTGGTTGCTACAAAGTCAAGAATATGGATATCTATCTTCGTCCATTAGTCGATGAGCTTAACATTTTATAAGCGGAGGGAATAGCCGTGAAAGATATGAGCAAGCGTGATGGTCAACGGTCCGCCAATATATGAGCCATTCTCATGTGGACCATGCATGACTTTTCAGGATTCGAGGAGTGCTCAGGTAAGTAGACTTCTATTCTCGTTGGTCATATCTATCATAGCTCATTCAAGTCTCTATTCACTAAATAGGGGTATTAAGACAGCTCGATTATCTCAAGTTATCATGCCTGTCCATTGTGTGGTTAGACTCCCGAAGGTCATAAACCATGAAGAATATGGTATATCAAGGACATGCCTCTTTTTTTTCGGAGGGTCATGAATTGAGGAAATGTTTTCTTGGACGACCTTTCGTACGAATGAACGCCCAAAGCTGGTACCAGTTGAAAATGGTCCACACGGAGTCACATCCAAATGGAATGTGACAGTTCTCAGTTTTCTACAAGTTGTCGTATTGGACCTACTTACAAATCAACCACTTGTTGGATCCCATGCATATTTTCAAGAATGTGGACAACATACTATGGGACCACATCACAAGAAAGAGAGATACTATAGGGGCACCAATGGATTTGAAGCTCGGGTAAGTTACTCATGAATATATGTGTGTATCATGTGGTTTCAAAATAATCTATTTTTAAAATACCATTTTTATATACTTTTTACATACAGAAGGGTGTAATATAAAGGGGTTATTTATAAATTGAATAGAAAAATGATATGTTTTATTCAAAAAAAATTCATAGATAAGTATATTTATAAATAGACCTTGAATGCCCATGATGTAAAGAATATACATATAGTAACTTCCCCAAGATTTGAAGGATATAAGCAAGATGGAGGCGCTTTGGCCACATTCGGCCACAGTTGACTATCAATGGTCACCTACAACTACCTCGTGCTCCTTGGGTTTTGTCCACTAAAGAAGAGTACATTGTAAAGCAAATTATCATATCTATCCGCACTCCAATGAGTATAATGCATTCTCTCAAATTCACTTTTTCTAAAGACCAACTATCAGGGCTAAAATCCCATGATTAGCATAAGATATGTCAAATTTGTACTACGAATGGATTGTAAGTGGCTTGTTTATTTTACTATTTGAAGTCTAGTCGGTGCTTGTAATGCTTCTTTATGTGTGGCACTTTGTACTATCAATTGCGATCAGAGGATGCCTCACTCCAAAAATATGTGGGGCGATTTATAGGTTATCAAATTTAGTGCAATGGATCTCACAGAAGGAGATCAAGACATCATCTATTGAATCCACAAGGCGGGGAGTAGTGGACACAGTTTGTCTCTTTGAGAAGTACCTGCCCACCAGGATGCTCACACTAAAAATCCACCTCCTGGTGCATCTTGTAGATGAAGTGGAGATTGTGGGTCATGTCCATACGTGATGGATGTTTTTCTTGGAGCGCTTCATGAAAACCGGAAAAGGCTTTGTGTGACAACAAGCTCGACCAGAAGGTAGCATGTCTAAAGGTTGGTTAGGGTCAGAGGCATTAGTGCATATTTCACAGTGGGCTACCAACAATGGATTCAGACAACAATATGCTATGGTCATTGAAGGATGATGATAGACTGGCCGAAGATGTGGTGGTTGAAAATGGGGTAGAAAAAAGTATGGATGCTGCAATGGAGAAGAAAGTGAATCGTTTTTGTATGGTATACCATGCATCCATAGCGACATGGCTCGCTAGGTACGAGCAAGCCAAGAAAGATCGAAAAGAAGCACGATCAGAATTTTGACGCAGTACGTGCCACCAACCGATTTGATATCTTGAGGGCATGGAGAAGATGCCGCGGTTTATGTCTATGCGATGGTTACATGGAGCTTTGATCGCAGCCTCTTGCAAAGGGGTGGAAGTCTTTACTAAGAGGAGTGAAAATTATCAAAGGGATATAGTCCAAAGGTGACCACATGTTTTATAAGCTTTCGTATCTAGATTTTATTTGTGATAGCTAATCTAACTGTTTCAATGTTCATACAAAATATACAGTGCAACGTAGTCGCCCGGGTGACATTTTCACATCGGAGCGCATTGACAAAATGTGCTCTACAACAGATTGTGGTGTCATGGCAAAGTTCGAGCAAGAGAGCTGACGATAAACCACAGATCCAAACATCGTTAGAGATGAGATAGAGTACTTTGAAAACTTGCAAAGTGTTATCTCAGTGGATTACCGTAGCTTCTCCATGATCATATTCGATGTGCAGTGGTTCAAAGTGATACTAGAAGGAGCTGGGGTAGCCATTCGACAAGATTCGTCTAGATTTCTAAAAATAGATTTCAAAAAAAGATAGACCGATCTACAAGACACGTTTGTCTTGTTGGCCCATTGTGAACATATGCATGAAGAACTTTTTTAAAAAAAATTATTATAACACAAATATATCACAAATATTGAATCTCTCTTGTATGTGATTTTAAACATGTAAATTTCTATCCAAACCCCCGATAACCTCGATAGTGGTATATTGTGCTTTCAGCTCCCCAAAGTGTGAGAGTGTATGATGAAAGCAATGTTTCCATTGTGGATGAGGATAGTATGCAGATAGAGGGATCGATATTGCTAGGGGGTGGAGGTCGAAGATGGCTTGGAGCATGTAGAGGAGATAGAATCGGGTAATGATGATGGAAAGATAGGAGGCCGAGATTTCTTTGAGAACGAGTTGGACTCATCCTTTTGTGGTGACCTATCTATCGACCTTCCAGTGTATGCGGAGTTATGTCAGGACATTGTTATGGGACCATAGGCTATATCATACTTACAGCATCTGTCTACTCAATTCTTTGATGGATCACTTATAAGGGTACTGTAGAATATGCATTTTAAGTAATATCATTTTTTTCAGAGTTATATTACCATGCTTTGCTTGAATCTTTATATTGATTATGCTAACATTACTTTTCTTTTGTCTATGCAGGTGACCTTTAACGATATTTAGAGAGCACGATGAGTCGAGGGATTAGTGATAAGGAGTTACAGAAGATATTCACGTGCCTGTCTACAGATCAGATGGCTCCATTCAAAGATGTGGCAAACTAGGAGCTGTCTTAGACACCATCAGGTCGTTCCGTTAGATCTACTTTAACACACTCTGTTGCTTCAGTTTACACTAGACAAGGTCGACGCTCCAGACTTCAGCGGATGGAGGAATTGGTTCTAGGGGATGCTGCAGAGATGTGGATGCGGTGAGCCTATGGTCGACTTAAGATACAGGTGCTACTCCTCGCTCTCGTGTAGGTTCGAGAGAGGGTGGCTCAAGTGTTGTGAAGGCACCGATACAATGTCTCCATCTCGTCGTTCTAGTGGAGTTGCATCACCTGTAGGATTTGTCATACCTATGGGGATGTCTACTCCAGTGAATCCAGCTTTTGCTCAGTTGTCTGCACATGTGGCACCCCTATGGGTGCTACTCCGAGAGATACCATCCCCATGAGTATACCAGATGTACAAGGATCTCCTGGTGGTTATATCCAAGAGTGCAGTCATAGGTGGGAGAAAACACATCTTAGACATACCCCAGAGGGGTTTGGATACCTTGTAGATGACAAGACAGGAGCCATGATCATGAATGATGAGGGAAGGAGGGTGATGTCTCATACGAGAGAGAGTTGTGCCAACAAGTTTTTCGACATAACATCCTGGACCATTGGAAAAACATACCCGAGGGGAGTAAGGACTAGAGGAAGCTACAGATTCTCCAGGACGTTGGAGATAGCAGTGCGAGGCAGCGAGGGTACAACTGGAGGTAGGGTGGTCCATCATCATGGGAGTGGCGGCCATAGACTTATCTAGAGGACTTTGTAAGTTTTTCTTTTGTTCTTCTCGCTTTCTTTTTTGCAATATTGCTTGTATTGACAATCGTGTTTCTAATAGTTGTATTTTATTTTCTCACTACAACAGAAACGAGGCATAGACGCGCATCTTAGACGCGCAAAGTCGAGTGCATCTATCATCGTGTCTGTATGTGCGTGTAAAAGAGCGTGTAAATAGACGCGAATTTTACGTCTATATATCCGCGCAAATAGACACGAATATCGACGTGTCACTACAACAAGTAGCAGTTATAGACGCGCGCACAGACGCACACTAAAATTTTTAAAAAAATTTAAAAAATATAGACGCGATTGCGCGTCTATATTTGCGTCTAATTTGTAGGTGAAATCACATCTATGTGCGCATGTATAAGCACGTGTATATGTGTATCTATAACTGCGTTTAACTGTGCATATATAAGCACGTCTATAAGCAATTCCTGCTCTATATACACACGCTTATAGACGCGCTTATAGACGCGCACACAGACGTGCACTTAAATTTTAAAAATTTTGAAAAAATATTGCTTGTGTGTCATTCTTTTCAAAGTAGTCCCGTCGTGCGTTTCTTTTGGGTTTTTTTGACAGGCACACGACACAAAGAGAGGAGAAAGGAAGAGGCAAAGAAGAAATTGTAAAGAGAGGAGGAAGCAAGAGGCAAAGAGAAAGGAGAGGGAGGAGAAGGAGTTTGTAGCCATGTCGTCGCCCATCACAACACCGATTCAAGGTGAGTCCTTCTTGTCTCTCTCACTCACTCACACACACTCTCTCTCTCTCCCTCTCCCTCCCTCCCTCTCTCTCTCTTTCTCTCTCTATCTTTTCTTTGAGTTGTATTTTGCTACCTTCTTAGCTTTTGGTATGTTTGTTGCGACAAGGAGAATAGCCAAAGAGCAAGGAGATGGAGGAGAAGAAGGAGTTTGTAGTTGTGCCGCTGCCCATCACAATAAATATTCAAGCTGGTGAGTCATTCTTCTCTTCTCTCTCTCTCTCTCTCTCTCTCTCTCTCTCTCTCTCTCTCTCTCTCTCTCTCTCTCTCTCTCTGGTTACTCTGATTTGTATTTTGGTTCCTTCTTAGCTTTGGGTATATTAGTTGTTGCTTGCTTTTCCTAGTTTTATTTTATGCTTCACTGCTAATTCGCGTCTACAAGCGCGTCTGATATACAGAGTAGACGCTCTCGTAGACGCGCAAGCGTTGAAGATCCATAACACCTCCTAGGTTTTTTTGAGTTTTGTGGACCTGGCGCGTGTAAGAGCGCGTCTGATCCACAGAGTAGACGCGCCTGTAGATGCGCTCGTATTAAACAACCACATCTCCTTTGAGGTTTTTTTTTCATACACTGTTTTCCGCGTCTACAATCGCATCTATGTGCGCATGTATATGCACGTGTATATACGCGTGTATATGTGCATGTATATGAGCATGTATTTGCGCGTATATATGTGCGTGTATATGCGCATCTATAAGTGCGTCTATAGGAGCATCTATCTTTGGGTGTATATGCGCGTCTATATGTGCATGTAGTTTTCACTATAAGCGCGCTTGTAGACGCAAAATTTTAGACGCGCTAGTAGACGCGGTAATAAACGCGCCCGACATTTTTAAACACAATTCAAATATTGCACCTACAAGCGCATCTATGGAGCATTTTTGTTGTAGTGTCTTTGCACCACTCCATTACAAATCGTGATCACACCGGCTTAGAGACTTGATATGCAGAGAGACACGGTCTCACTGCATTGATCGATAGACTGTATGCATACAACGGCCCAATAAGTCACTCATCTTTCTTGTCCGTAGTTACTATTTTTATTAAAATGTATTTTATATGGTGGATTGATGTGTAGTTTTTTTTTTTTTTTTGCAAACTTTGTTCGATGCTCCTTTGTGTCGAGACGAGCTTTCAGATGGCGAGGATCTATAGCTTGCGCTTGGATTCGTTTGAAGCGCACATTCTCTTCCTTTTTGGTACTATGATTTATACATGCATCTTCTATATACTATGTTATTATCATCCTTTTTGTATCTTTTCATGATTCTATGAGTTTTCGTCAACGATCTTGTATTTATTCTATGTATGATTAGTCTTGTGGGTTCAAGTATATTTTGCACTCATTTTGATGACCATTGCACACTTAACATGTAATCCATTTGTAGAATATAAATACAACATATAGTGCTAGCTACCCTATCACAATTATTTTTTTCTCTATAACCATCGCTATTAGCATTGCAATTTTACTGCATCCATCGCTATTAGCGTCACAAACCATCCGCTATTAGGTTCGGTATTTATGTCGGTTTTGCGATGCACATACTAATGCAAATACGATTGCTAATAGCAACGGTTTCATGAAGACGTTAATATCGACGTGTTTAGTGACGACGGGGTAATTTTTTTAATGAACATTTTCGTCGTTTTGAGCGTCAATATATTGCTATGGACCTTCCACAACGACGACAAACTCAATGGAGATGACCACTACTACCGTGCTTATGAATGGTGAGGTGAAGAGAGTTATGGCATGCATGTGCGACTTGTGTGAGTACGTTTCCCACCACAACATATTGGATAAATAGAAGAGCATGCATGCATGAGAAGTTTCTCATACCTCCTGCCATTGATCGTTTTAATATGATCGTTGATGAGAAGAGTACTTCAGTTTGAAGTCATGGCGACGAACGTGAGATTTGTCTTGAAGACCTAGTTGGTCTCACCGTATTATATAAGCCTTCTTAGTACGTCATGAATGAATGACGTGAGTTCTTCAAAAGGTCGTGATGGTTCGGTATTTCAGAGCAGTGCCCAGGTCGATATTCGAAAATGTGGGTGACGATCACCAGTGCACGTGCCACCCACGATCATACTGCTAGATTAACGATCAATCCATGAGTTGGACCGCTTATTATTTCTGCACAGTTTCTGTGCCGATCGATCCTTTGCTGCACCCATTATTTGCGCCACACGCCCGCGCCGTAATTCGACGTAAGAGTTCGTTAATATGGCCAGTAGTAGTAGTAGTCATCGATCTTCAGTTAGGCTTTCATATGCCCATCTTTTCTCGTTTCAAGTAGCCTACAGCAATCATGCAGACAGCAGAGGCTACGCCAATCAGGGTGGATTTGGCTTGATCGGACTGGCCACCAGCCTGGCAGGCAGAAAGGCGAGTAAGCCCGTTATTTCATGTACTTAAAAAATACATTGGCCATGCCCCCAACTGCACTTAGCTAGAAGCTCGCAATGTTATCATAATTCACAATGTGGGAATTTCTCCAGAACTTCTTGTGACATATGATGTTTTATGGGCTTCGCTTAGTTCGTAGAAGACACTAATTCTAAAAGCATATACATGACTGCATCCTATTATTATCATGATTGGACAGAAGGGCGAATGGAAACGAGCGATCCTAGAGTTTGACTTTGTGATGGAAACGATGTTTCTTCAAGATAAGGACCGGATTGTTACTGTGAGATCATGCGCCTCAATAAAACCTGCATGTGCAATGTGTTGCCCTTATACTAGCTCGATCATCGGTTCAGATACATCATGAATCAATATGCCAACTGACATTCTCGACTGATTTCATGTACCGGCGCCGCGGCGCTTGCTGCAAATGTAATCATACGCTGATTCCTTCCAGTCAGCAACCTTCCCAACCTACAGAAGGACTGTGAGTGGAGGTGAGAATGAGGACGACACGCTACTTTCTGTTAGATTCGAGTAAGTAAAAAAGCGGGCGGCAGCAGCTGGATTTACAACGTCGGCGTACTAGGCTGAATACACTAGGATCATCCAAGCTCAGAGAGACTTATCAGATATTCTTTTCATGCATGTTCAATGAATGACAAGGGCGGAGCAGTGGGAGATTTTGGCACAAAACGCGGAGGAGAAGAACACCATCTTGCATCTTCTAGAGGTATAATGCCTTTCAAGCAGCTGTTGCAGCATCATTATATATATGCCTAGCCTACAATTAAGCACCCGTCTCTTCTTTCATCAGTGTATCGGGAACAACTTGTCCGCGGACAAGACCGCCGAACTAGGCAAGCAAAAAGGGCTCATTGGTGTTGTAAGTATTATTTGATTGTTTTGGAAGAAAGAATTTGTTGCTCTCATGCGGAAAAGAAACGACCATTGACGCAGACGAAACAAATAATTAGTAGCCTGTCTACCAACTTACAATATACAATTCGGAGGATGTGCATGAGCAGGATAAACGCATCATGAAGCACGGAGTCCTCCTTCGTAAAGCTAAGACAGCCTACAAGAAGGACGAACGGTATATCGTTGTGGTTCCAGGGAAGCTTCTGCTGTTCATGGTAAATATCATAAGTTCAATCCTCACACACAGACATATGTATACATGATGACAAGTTTGGTCCTGTCGTATTATCACGAGTATCCAAATGCTCATTATTGCACTTTGGATCTGAACGCATGGATGGGTTCTAGACTCCAAATATAGTCGGGAAGCACGTTCGATACGTGACCACTCTAGTCAATGCCCGTGTCCAGGTATTTCCTGAGTCAGTTAGTAACAGACGTTTGTGAATATTTCAAGCAGTGAATAGTAGAAGGTTTGGCTTCATTGGAACGATTATGAATCTATGATAAACAGCTAAGCAGGAGCCAGCTGGTGCTCGAAATTATGGTTCCAAATACCAAGGATCTGGCCTTCAGCGCTGCCTCCATGGTAATCAGGAATAAGCATATCCCTTATTAACGTACGCCTCTAGTTAATTTAGCTGGCCACACGCCACAATCGACTCTGTATAATGCAGTAACATGGCCGCGAGAATATAACTCTTGGAGGATTTTGCAATATGGCTGCATGATACGATATGACCTGAATCAGGAAGGATTGTCATCGTGGGTCAAAACGATTGAAGCATCGGCCAATGGAGAGACGAAGTCGTATCACAGCTCTGGCGACAGCTCGGATTCCGGCGGCAGCAGAAGCAGCAACGATGCGGCTAATTACTCGTCGCCGAGAGGTCGACGGCGAGGCCATCGTCATCATCGTCGTCGACAGGTATCGGGCGAAGGAGTCAGTAATTACATTGAGCCAGACCCTAATTACATGATACAGCAGCAGCAGCAGAAGTTCAGGACTCGGCCTAATCCTCATAACGACAATAATTACATGAGATACGCACACGACGATGATTGGCCGCCAACGTCCATGCAACGAGCTGCAGGGCCACCGATGATGCAGCTAGCTGCAGGCCCAGTATTGCCTCCTGCAGCAGCAACATCAGGTCCATCGAAATCCCCTCCGGCCAATGTTAATGCCATGTACAACAATTATCCTAATATGCAGTTTTACGACGACCAGCAACATCGTCCTCCTTATATCGTGTCCGAACCCGACAGCTGTATCGATGATACCAACACACAAGGTCCAATTCTTTTATGTATCATGTTAGTACGTTGTGTATTCTCTCCCAGACTCTTGTGTGAAAAATGGATGAAGCAGCATTGCGAATACCTAGTAATATCCTGTACCACTTGACAACTGACCAAGAACGCACGTTTGCTCTGCAGGTGGCGTTGATAAGAACGAGACTGCTGGTGACAATATTGAAGCAGGTGCTGATCAATGGGCGACGCAAAAGACGAATTGTAAGAACGTGCAAACAAGAAGAAGATCGGTCCCTCTCCAATGCTTGGACAGTGCGCTGGAAGAGATGACGTTCTCGATTGGGAATATCGGGATCGCCGCCAGCGGCGCCGCTCCAGCTTCACGGCCTCCTGGCGCAGCAGTAGTTATGCAGATCGTGCCAACAGATAACACTGGCCAGCAGCTCAATCTCATGTCCAGTTCCAGCCAGCCTTCCACTAATTATACGCAGTCCCCAGCCAATGTTATAATTGATAGTATAAAATATAAGGGCAACACTATGAAAGCCTCTCCTCCGAATCTGATCCGGGCCGATACGTCAAAGGCCCTCGGTACAGCTATTAGGGATCTCTCGGCGCCCAGCTCGCTGCCTCATCAATCCAAGCCATCGTCGTCTTCGGGTGGTGGGAAAAAGCCTCCTAATTTGACCAGGGCTGATACCAAAGCTTATGGAGCTATTATGCAAAATCGAATACAGCTTCCGGCACTCCCTGGTCATAACGAATATGCAGTAGCTGCAGCTGGGGATGAGGATGATCGATACTATAATACTAGCATGAATCCGTCGACTAGCCCCAATATAGTATCTGACCCTGGCAATAGTACTTATGCAGCTACTACGTCGAACCAGGTAGAATTCTATTTCGTTTGCCGCCGCATAATATTCTTACGGAGTGTAATTGCGATTAGAGTAGAGTTAATAACGTATTTACATAATTCACTTAGGTGGGGAGTAAATTATTGTTGCACTGACCTTGGCAAAAATACAACAGACGTGGCAGATGACATACGTCACTGGTCGCCAAGAATCAAACGAGTTACAAGTCGCTGGTCGACGTTTTCAGCAGGCAAATTACATGCAACAGCAAGAAGCTACATATGATCAAAACGATGATGAGCTACAGGGTATGCATGAGCAACCAGCTCCTGCACGTACTCAGCAATGGGCGCGGTAGTGCAGCTGGCACCGCAGGAATCACACCTGATACCTAATAAAACGTACATTCATCCAGCCAGCATTTTGGAACGCAGGTAACTAGTAGCCTAGCTTGCTGCAAATGTCTGATATTTTCTCTTCTTCTCGAAGATGTACGCCCTCGCATGACAGTCTTCTTGATTTTTGACGTCACTTAGGAATACTCTTTTCTCTTTTCATACATGTCGTTTGCCGAGTTTACTTGGTGTATTACAACGCTAAGATTTTTGACACGAGGTGCGCAGTCCATTTTACAGAAGCTGAAACAATCGATTTCCCAGCACCAACTGCATTGTTTTCTCTATTGCAGCTAGCCCATCCGGCGAAAAAACAGTCGATTGGCGCTATGGAATTTAGAGAACTCGAGATTGTCGACGACTGCCAATTACAAGGATGTCACTAATGATCTTACAACAAGCTGGTAAGGGTCTTAATGTTGTATATTCTAGTTGCAGGCTCAAGCAAACTTTTACCTTTCGGTTGTTCAACACCATTGTGCATGCATGTTATTTTCCATAGTTTGGTAGCTCACTAGGTCTACTACTTACAATGCTGGCGAGCCATTTCGAAGGAACTTAACGTTGATTAGCATAACACACCAAGTTTTCATCGTCTTTGAAAACCTTCCAAGTTTATGTGTTACGAGGGAAAGAAGAGTGCCACATAAATTATTAATTCGAATTGCACATTAACAAACAAAGGGATGCTAATGTTTATGACTAATTTGTAGATTTGATTTCGTCACAAGGACTACGATACATGTGATTATATAGCTTCCTTGTATCAGCCCTTTGACCTTCTTGTAATATGTTTTTAACTTCCCCGCAATATTGTAATAAATTTTTTTATTTCCTCATAGTATTGCCTGTTAGAAACATGTAATGTGAGACTTTAAGCTAAAATCATGCATTCAAAAGTTGGTTTTTACGATCTCACATTGTTGACCTCTTGGATTAACAAGGGTCATCGATATATGCATCATAAAAGAAATGTAAACTATTATAATCACCAAAACAAAACCACCATATCTACATGATTTTACATATCGTTGCCAAAGCAACTGAGTAGTTCATCAAACACAACAAGCCTAGCTAACATTCAAACTAATGGTGTGTGTTGAGTATTTAATCACAAGCAATAATTTGTTTGTCATTTTAACTTTAAGCCTTGTAGTGCCTTAATATTTCTTAGAAATTAATACCGTATTCTTAAAATTTGTGATTTGAGGTAGGTTAATGACTGGCTTTTTGGCACATATAGCTCTTGCTTAGCCATTGATCATTGCTTATCTGCTCTATTCTCAATTGCACACCAACCTTCATCATCTTCTTCTTTAGTTCTTATAGAGAGTTGTTAGCTCAAGCCACCACTCCTAAGATTTCTTTTACTCCTCATCGATCTCCGACTCATATTTTTTAAGCTTAGGACATTCTCTTAAATACTTGCCCCATACATTGCAATGGGTTTTGACTCCCACAAATTTGCTTTGCTAACTTGTTTCGATAGTAATGTGTGTGGATACACTTAGGACTATTGACAAACTTTTTCCCCTCTTGCAGAGGTTTTTTCCCCCCGATCTTGTCTATATGCATGTTCACTTTTAGGGTATACTTAGTCTTGTAAATACTCTCTATTGATACTTCTTAGTATACTTTTTGTGCTCTCATAAGTTTCTCCCTCTCCAAGCTGCACACTTGCTTTCCTGCAACCCTAAATCCAAAAATTGGCATAAGAATGAACTTCAACCTCTTGGGCAGAGTTGTCAACACCCTTCACCCGATTTCCTAAAATCGAAACAAGATTTGACTGCCATTTAGAAGTTGATAAATACTACAAGAGAGCTCTATGGGTACGGTGTGATTCGGATTCATTTCAACCTCTATTTGCACTTTATTAGTAATATTGCATATGCTATTTTGTCATTTTGTGTAGAATGTTAGATATTTGTTAATTCTATACGGTAAGAGCCCTTACAATCTCCTTTATATTGTGCTATATAGCACATATTGATTTTGTGCATATTTTTTCCTATACATGAAAGTTTTGCATCAAGTATAGTTAATAGCCCATGGTTGGCAACAATCATACATTCCATATGCTGGCTGTTGAGGATAAGTTGGATGAAACCAACTATCCATTGTGGGTTTATATCATGTATCATGTATTGAAAGGGGCTTTGGAACATTGTGTATCGAATCGAAAGACATCTTGGTGGTATTCTAAAAGCTACAAGAACAACATAAGTAACAAAAGGAGGTGTTGTTGAGGATGTTATAGGTTCTAGTTTGTTCTAATTGATGCTAGAGTACCACCATCACCTACTCTTAAGTAAATTCATCGAGATGATAGAGATGCAGTGGCTCATACTTTGATTGCATTGGTTGCTAAATATACCATGATCCCACATATTCATTCATGTAAGACAACTAAGGATACATAAGATAGTCTTGGATGTTTGTATCGAGGAAGAAATAAGACATGTGTTACTTATCTACATAAGTAGTTAGAGAGTGAACGTATGGATGAAGGTGACTCCATGGATCTGTAAGATCAAAGACCTTAAAGAGCAGTTGATTGCTACATATAAGATTTTGCGAGACAATTCACTTGTGCAAACTATTCGCAATAGTATTCCTAATTCTTGTCCAAGTTTTGCATCTACTATTTGTGTGATGATGAAAAGCAATCTGAATGCTTTGTCATTTGGTGAATTCATTTTTATTTTACGACAAGAAGAAAATTCTAGGCAAAATAGGTTCATCATGTGTGTTGCAAACCAAGCTTTTGTGGCTAGTTAGAAAGATAAAGAAAACCTTGATTTTCTATTAGCAAGTAGAGATATGCAAATATTGTCTACTTAAACGAAGAAGATTGATAAGGTGCTTGGACAAAGAAGATTGATAATGATAAGAAGAAAAGAGAGTGTTGAATGTTTTGCAGGTATTGTAAGGGAAAAATATCATATCATTAAGGATTGTCTTGAATTGGCTACAAAATAGACTAAGAAGAAATAGCTACTATGGATGTTTGAAGATGCCTCTCCTTCTAAGTTAAAATTTGCAAATTTTGTGTAGAATATAAAAAGGATATTTAGTGTACAATGAAGTTATGACCCTTCTTTACATGATTCTTGCACGTCTATTATGGAATTAGATATATGGTAATTTGACAATGGTAGCACAAAGCATATTATTTATGTACATAATCTATTAGCTTCTTTTGAGCCCATTCCTAAGGGCAGTACTGTGACATGTACCAATAACCCCTCTTATCCTATAAAAGGAGTTAGGAAAATTATACTAACTATTATTAATCATAGTATTTTCATACTTATGGATGCTTTGTATGTACTTAAGATTAAAAAGGATTTGTTGTTAGTTTTTGCACTCACCAATTAGATTGGCTTGATAATGAAGTTTGTGGATGAAAGATACACAATTCATGATCTCTCTTAGGAGGATATGATTGTTGCATTTGATTCACTATGTCATGGGTTGTAAGAGCTCAATAACTATGGATAATGTGTGGAAGACATGGCACATGGTTCATACACAATTTTAGATGCAAAATTTTGGTATGTGGCATGTTTTGGTCATCTATATTTTTCTTTTTCCTTCCACCCACTAAAATCTAATATGATGTCTTCATTACCTACTCTTGAGGGGCATGAAAAATATATTTGTGAAGGCTACATATTGGGTAAACCGTAGGGTGCTTTTTTTTTAGAAGATGGTTCAATGAGAGATTTTTGCAAAAACTACAGCTTATACATAGCGATGTGGTCCAATGGAAACAATAGCTCTTGGCAATTAAATATACATCGTGACTTTCATTGAAGACTAGTCCATGTATGCATAGGTATATTTTTCAAAAGCCAAGTCCAAAGTGTTTTTGTGCTTCAAGTAATTTGTTAGTATGGTTGAAAATTTGTCAAATGTAGAGTGGGCCCTCTCCATTTAGATCGACAAGGGAAATATATGTTTGAAGAATTTAATGTATATCTAGTTAACTATGAGATAAAACACCAATGTATGATACCGTATACACCACAATAAAATATATTTAAGAGAAAAAATAGATCGATCACTCATGGAGGCATGATTAAGAGTCAAGCTTTCCCACATAGTTTCTAGCTTGAGGTTCTTATGTGGGGCCTATGTAGTTAACAAAAGTGTCCCACTGGGGCTTTGTAGTCTATCATTCCATATATGATTTGACATGGTAAAAAGCTATATGTGATCCATTTGCATATTTTTTGGTTGCTTGGCTTATGCTTTGATACCATTGCAACAATGCAAAAAGTTAGATAACAAGGTTGTAAGATGGATTTTTGTTGGGTAAAGTAATGAAGACAAAGATTATAAGTTATGCCACCCATAAAGTAAGTGTATCTTGATTAACTGTAATATTGTATTTTTGGAAGATGTCGCTCAGCTTTTACTTTCCCATACAACTTTTTTAGTCTATGTAGGTTTCTTATGATAACATAAATCAACCTATTTCTCATGATAATATAAATTATGTACTTCTTGATGAGAGAGCAAAGATTGATTAGTCTGGGGCTATGCAAAAATAGCTGGTGCAAACATTTTCTGATAATAGGTTGGATGCAACATTGGCTAGTCATACTCATTTACGTTGCTTATTTAGGGTCTCATAGTGCATGTTATGCAATTATTGCTTCTACTGATGAAGATGAGGCTTTGTCTTTTGGAAAGATACAAAATTCAAACAATTGGATGGTTGCTATGCGATCTGAGCATGATACTATCATCAAAAATAATACTTGGTTCTTATGTGATTTGTCTCTTGGCAAGAAGCTAACTAATACCAAGTGGAGTTTACAATTCGATTTAAGCACAAGCCAAAATAATAGTGTTAATCACTACAGAGAGCTAAACTTGTGACAAGGGGTTATGATCAACAAAAGGGCATCGATTTTAACAAGACCTTTGCTCCCACTTGTAGTATGACAATTATTTGTAGTATATGTACACAAGTAGCTCATAATGGTTAAAATCTACATCATTTGACATCAAAACTCAATTTCTAAATGGTGATTTAAATGAGGAAGTATATATTTTTTAGCCTCATGACTTTTTATAGTACATATAATTTTTTGCTTCTTTTGAGACTATTCCTAAGGGCAGTACTGTGACATGTACCAATAACCCCTCTTATCCTATAAAAGGAGTTAGAAAAATTATACTAACTATTATTAATCATAGTAATTTCATACTTATGGGGATGCTCTGTATGTACTTAAGATTAAAAAAGATTTGTTGTTAGTTTTTGCACTCACCAAGATTGGCTTGATAATGAAGTTTGTGGATGACAGATACACAATTCATGATCTCTCTTAGGAGGATATGATTGTTGCATTTGATTCACTATGTCATGGGTTGTAAGAGCTCAATAACTATGGATAATGTGTGGAAGACATGGCATGTGCCATTGATGGTTCATACGCAATTTTAGATGCAAGATTTTGGTATGTGGCACATTTTGGTCATCTATATTTTTCTTGTTCGTTCCACCTACTCAAATCTAATATGATGTCTTCATTACCTACTCTTGAGGGGCATGAAAAAGATATTTGTGAAGGCTACATATTGGGTAAACTCTAGGGTGCTTCTTTTTTAGAAGATGGTTCAATGAGAGATTTTTGCAAAAACTATAGCTTATACATAGTGGTGTGGTCCAATGGAAACAATAGCTCTTGGCAACTAAATATACAGCGTGACTTTCATTGAAGTCTAGTCCATGTATGCATAGGTATATTTTTTAAAAGCCAAGTCCAAAGTGTTTTTGTGATTCAAGTAATTTGTTAGTATGGTTGAAAATTTGTCAAAATGTAGAGCAGGCGCTCTCCATTTAGATCGACAAGGGAAATATATGTTCGAAGAATTTAATGTATATCTAGTTAAATATGAGATAAAACACCAATGTATGATACCATATACACCACAATAAAATATATTTAAGAGAAAAAATAGATCGATCACTAATGGAGGCATGGTTAAGAGTCAAGCTTTCCCACATAGTTTCTAGCTTGAGGTTCTTATGTGGGGCCTATGTAGTTAACAAAGGTGTCGCACTAAGGCTTTGTAGTCTATCATTCCATATATGATTTGACATGGTAAAAAGCTATAAGTGAGCCATTTGCATATTTTTTGGTTGCTTGGCTTATGCTTTGATACCATTGCAACAATGCAAAAAGTTAGATAACAAGGTTGTAAGATGGATTTTTGTTGGGTAAAGTAATGAAGACAAAAATTATAAGTTATGCCACCCATAAAGTAAGTGTATCTTGATTAACTATAATATTTTATTTTTGGAAGATGTCGCTTAGCTTTTACTTTCCCATACAACTTTTTTAGTCTATGTAGGTTTCTTATGATAACATAAATCAACCTATTTCTCATGATAATATAAATTATGTACTTCTTGATGAGAGAGCAAAGATTGATTAGTCTAGGGCTATGCAAAAATAGGTGGCACAAACATTATGAGATAAACAGTTGGATGCAACATTGGCTAGTCATACTCATTCATGCTCCTTGTTTAGGATATAGTGTTGCATGTTATGCATCACATTGTTATGCAATTATTGGTTCTACTGATGAAGATGATGCTTTGTCTTTTGGAAAGATACAAAATTCAAAGAATTGGATGATTGCTATGCAATCTGAGCATGATACTATCATCAAAAATAATACTTGGTTCTTATGTGATTTGCCTCTTGGCAAGAAGCTAACTGATACCAAGTGGAGTTTACAATTCGATTTAAGCACAAGCCAAAATAGTAGTGTTAATCACTACAAAGAGCTAAACTTGTGACAAGGGGTTATGATCAACAAAAGGGCATCAATTTTAACAAGACCTTTGCTCCCAATTGTAGTCTGACAATTATTTGTAGTATTTCTACACAAATAGCTCATAATGGTTAAAATGTACATCATTTGACATCAAAACTCAATTTCTAAATGGTGATTTAATGGAGGAAGTATATATTCTTTCGCCTCATGACTTTTTGTAGAAAGGGAAAGAAAACAAAGTGTTCTGATTGAAAAAGCTTTATATAGTCCAAAGCAAGCACCCCAAGCTTGGTATGGAAGATACATGTATACTTAACTAAACATAGTGTTTTGAATAGTCCAACTAAAAGCACCTCATATGTGCCTCCAATCATTGTGGTTTATGTCAATGACATATTGCTCACTATTCCTAATGAGACATACATTAGTGATTTTAAGGTTGAGTTGAAGTCAACTTTTGACATGTCAAAATTGGGCCTATTGTATCATTATTTGGGCATTCAATTCAAGTAGAGTGATGGAGATATTGCTTTGTGTCAAACAAAGTATGTTGAAACCTTACTACAAAGATTTGGTCTTAAGGACTGCAAGCCTATTGCTACTCCTATAGAGATAGGTTTGAAGTTGAGCCTTCATGGTATTGGAGGCTACTTTAATGTTTTTCTCTATTTGCAAGCTATTGGATGCTTGATTTATGTGTGCATTATGAGGCTTGACATTCAATTTGCAGTCTCATAGATAAGCGGGTTTATGCATATCCTAAGCATTAAGCATTGGTAAATAATAGAACATATCTTTTGCTACAGTTTGAGTGGTACTCGCTTCCTTGGGCTATCTTATCCCGAGGGATCATTACTGCTAGATTCTCATGCTTTTTCAAATTTTGACTTACCTATTGCTAAAACATTTACGTATCCACAAGTGGTTCTTGCTTCACGTTTGGTAGCTCATGCATGCCATGGTTGAGCAAGCAGTAGCCCATTGTGGCCACTTCTAGTAGTAAAGCTGGCCAGGTACAAGGTAGCTTTCAAGACTATGGTTGAGTATGCTCAGTAGATCCCTTAGCTAAGAACTTTCTATGTAGCATCCCTATTACTAAAAACGATTTCATAAAATCCTATCCTACCATCGTAAATTTGCTCAATGTGCCCAACATCCTTAAGAATTGCATTAAACCATGAGGCCAATTCCATGGCCTTGAGAGATTATTATTTAATTATGTCATTAATTAAAAATAATTAAGCTATGCCATTAATGAACAATATTTGATCCTTAACTAAAGGGCTTTTATACCATCACTACTACAATCCATGAGTATAGTTATGTCAATTTGCATTACTTAAACAACTCATTGGACGTCGCTATCGATGTCATTATGACCATGTCACATAAGAGATATTTTTAGATATGCTCTTTACGTCAATTAAATTATGCATACTGTTTAAGATGTCACATAAGCAACGCTCAATTTTTCAAAAAGAAAAAGATGACAAATTCATAGAATAAAGCTCTCTCTTCCATGCTCTGGTGTTTCTTTCTACTTAATTAATAGTCATCATTTTGAATATCAAACTTGCACAAAATAAACTCGAAGAGACAAGAACATGTGAAATAGAGTGAATATGTGAATATAAATGCGTATGTATACAATGTCAACATGTACAAAATAAGATTTATATAATCTAAAAGCAAGTTGTATGGTTGTATATACGAAATATCAACAAAAGCCACTAAGGGCTAGCTGCTTCCACTGTCATCATCATCATCATCATCACTATGTCATGTGAATCATCAAGAGAGGTAGTTGCTGTGAGGATATATTGGCTCAAGTTCGCTCCTTGTCTATTTGTCTACCTTGCTCCTCCTCTCTAGCAAACACATCAAGATCTCTCTCCCCATGAATCTCTTGCATTAATAAGAGCAAAGTTAGATTAGTTGATGATTAAAAAGTTATTTTCAAATCAATTTAGCTTGAAAAGATATCTAAACATTACAAAAAATACTCACAAAAGGGCATGTTGGTAAAAGTGTCATTTGTGTCGCTCTGTATTCTAGGTATGTGGCCATCTAGATCTCAGTTGGAATGGGGGCATGTCTATAGTCTTTGATCTATATAAGAACAGATCCAAAGTTATACTCTTTTTCCATTCTATCAATTCTATAGCTAGTATCTTTATACTATGAGAATTTGTAAGCATAGACTTACAAAAGTGGCTATAAAGCCACGTCTCGCCATGCAACCCAAGCAGAGTATGTGACCACTCACCGCCCTAGACTATCCTGCCTCCTTAATAAATTTAAGCGAAATTAAAATGACATGAAAGTTACATTAAATATGAATGCATATAATAGTAATTTGATACTAGATTTAGATTGCATAGTAAATTATTGCAATGACAAAAGGCATACTTTCTACTGTGAGAATGTCACTCATAGTCACATCTCTCATCAAAATAAGATCCAGGACTCCTCATGGAATCCCTCAAATCTCTTATTTTCAAGAATCATGGCACGCTTGCTATTTGTATGCATATAAGAAGAAATAATGTAGTATGTTATTTTTTTATTGATCACACTTGTATGTTCTAGTACTAGTAGTGAGAATAAGATTCGACACAATGTGATGAGAGTATTGAGGGTTTTTTAACAGCAATCTTAAGAAAAGTGTATCAAAGTTTAACTTCTTTATTTGTACAAATTTAGACTCCTCTCGTGCACCATCACCTCCGTATCATAGCCATGGAGGTCGTACTACCATGATGAGACATGGAGAAGAGCCACTTGCAACTTCATCTTACTATGAAGAGGAACATATTCCATGTTGGTGTGATAGGTGTCGAGGCTTACATCGAAGGTCATGACGTGAATGTCATTCACATGAGTCTTCTTGGGGTGTTTATGCTCTTACATACTAAGATTAGTCTATGATTAGTATACTTTACTCTTATGTTTATTGTTTTGGATTCTTATAGCTAGGTATGTTTGTTTCTTACATCTTGAATGCTCATAATCATGCCAATGTGATAGCTTCGATATTATGATGTAGAGAACAATGTACATCTACCCTCTCATGGCATCTCTCATATGTCAATTGAATGCATGCAACTCTTTTGGAGGAGTGATTCAAGCAATTATGCCAAATTGAAGAAACTATCTGACTTGCAACTTGACAACAAGGATGATGACATCGATGATGATGATGATGATGATGATGATGATGATGATGATGATGATGATGATGATGATGATGATGATGATGATGATGATGATGATGATGATGATGGCATGGATGATTTTATTAATGATTGGTACAGAGAAAGTGGCACACATGATAAATACTTTTTTCTTAGGGTGAATTGCTTAATCAAATCTACAAAGGCTCAAAATTGACACTTCTAAACATGTGTTTGCTTATTCCTAACCTCCAAAATCATTATGCTTGGAGTAATGTATTTGTTTTAGCAATAATAAAGTAAGTGACTTCTTGATTGTCAATATTAATTGAGATATTTTTAAATTTCTTAATACTTAAATCTAAATGTGGTGTTTGTTTCAAATGTTGCATGTTACTATCTCAAAAAAAATTTTACCCCCACCACAAACAATGTCCTTCCTACATCAAGAGATGAAAAAGATACTAACCAAGCTTGGACTCTCGACTATAACACAATACACCCATGTCCCAAGGATTGTATTTTGTACAGAGGCAATTATAAGAATGAAAAGAGGTGCCCAAAATGTGAAACACCTCATTATAAAGATATGAGTGGAAAGAGTCCTCGCAAAGTACTTTGGCATTTTCCATTGGCATCCTATATACAACACATATTTCAAAACCCAGACTTAGCAAGATTTATGGATTGGGGAGCAAAGGATGTAAGTATAGATGGGATTATGCGCATTCCCATGGATTGTCTTGCCTTGAAGCATATCAATTCAAAATTGTTAGAGCTTGAACAAGGTCCACAACAAATTGAGATGGGTGTTGCCTTGGATAGCGTAAATCAATTATCCATGTGCTCAAGTATATTGTCTACTTGGCCAGTAACTACAACTTGCCACCTTTTATTTACTTTAAGACCTATAATTGTTTCTCATAATTCCAAGAAAACACCAAGCTAGAGATGTTAACATATATTTGGCACTTCTTATCGATGATTGCCAAGAGTTGTGGAGATACATAGGCGTGGTTGACATGTCAAAACAAGGTGATGAAAGAGGATTTAAAGTTTGTGGAATTCTAGCCTAGACTATACACAACTTGCTTGGCTATGGATTTTGTGTAGGTACTGAGTTGTTATTAAGTAGCATGAATATAGTTTTAATTTTTAATTTTGTATGCTCATGCTAAACATTTTACGATGGATGCAAGGTACTCAACAAAGCAAGCCTTGAAGGCACTACACTAGAGTGGCGAGAGGGATAGCACAAATGATGTAGTTTATTAAGTTAATTTATTATAAGTATATCAAAGGGCTAACCAATTGTTTGAGAACTAAGATAATTAAGGATTAGAAGTTTCTTGACAATCTTAATCATGATGTCATTAGGTTACAAGAAATCAAAAATGGATCTAACTATTTAAATATATTAAGAGTATCTCTTATTATTTGAAGTGGATATTCACTACTCATAACCCTGGATGTAAAGCCCTAATATTTGAGAATAGATCCATTAATCTTGGTCTCAAAACCTCTATTGACCTAGAGACTAGGTGGGTAGTCTATCAACCTACAATGTAAGAGGTAATAGTGGAGTCTCTTAACATTCTAGTCTTGTTAGGACTAGAACTCACATGTGGGAGTCCTTTCTAGTTCTAAGATGCCCCATTATTTGCATGGGTGACTTTAACATGGTTTAAGAAGTAGAATAGAGGTTCAAGGGAATGAGTTCCATCATCTTGGGTAAATAAAGAAATGCTTGTCTCAATTTTATTGTTATTAACTCTCACAATGGCTTTATCTGGTCCAATAACCTAAAGGGCCTTCATATTAGAAATGCTAGATTGGATAGGATATATGCTTCTACTCAAATCCTTTGCTTTTTCATAAATAATAGCTTTAAGGTGAACAATAACACAGTGTTGTCTAAGCATATGCCTAATGATCAAGAGTTAGGGTGTGTTGGTGTCATATTGATTCTAATGTGTTCATGTTTGAGTACATCTAATAATGTATCTCCAAAATCTAGATAGATTTTTCAATATTCATTTTTCCTCAACTAGAGCTGGGATCTAAGCTATCTAGAAGTCTCAAGCCTTTCTAAAAGTGGCTATGCATAATGTTGTTAAAGTGGTGAGAGGTAATAAGGACCAAGATCTACTAGAACTATCAAGCCTTTTTGAAAGAGGATAAGCACAAGACTATTAGTAGGCAAAAATGAGAATTAAGATCTAAGAGATTTCCCTTTAAACTAAGCTAGTGAGACCTAACCGAACATGAAGAAAAAAGAGTTGATATGTGTTGAAGGCCTACAAAAGTTTATCGAATGGAAAGTAAGAGGAACAAGAAAGTCAGAGTTGGAGTGGTTAACATATTTTTTATTTCCATACTGCTAATAACAACCATAATAATCCAAACAACAAGTCACAACATGGAAACAAAATGCCAAAGTAAATGTACCATGGTCCATGTAGCATGGACCATGTTGCATGAATTACCCTATTGAGATAAATTGTGAGCATCCAAGGACACAAGACTCGTATTTAATAACTTATAATTGACTGGTAAGGAGTCATGAATCCCCTTGAACAATGAGAGCTTGTGATTGTAAGTGATGAATGTGAAACATTGGGGCAATGTTGAAGCATGCAAGGATGGCATGGTAGTTTAATGATGTGTTAGATGTTAAGTTGATGACTCAAGGCCCCATGTATAAATTTAATATGTTTCTCTGGTAGTACTATGAATCTAAGCTAAAGCATCAACAATGAAGGCTCCATGGCTCCTAACTCCCCATGACATAATAGAGTGGGAGGAGAGCAATGAAATGTTCTTAAGACATGAGTCCTTGGACCTTAACACCACATGAAAACTAGTAAGAATTATGAATCCTTGCACTATTGTTGCATTCATGCATATTATGAAAATTCTTGCATAGTAGCTCTTATTTTTATAAAAATAAAACATGAACCTTGATGCTTGGAGGAAAAAGTGGATTATATATGATAGACCATTTGTGCTTAAGCATCTCCTACTATGCCAATGGAGGATCGTATCTAACCACCCACTAGTGAGTGCTAAACTCTATGAGGTTGGAATGGTATTATTAATGATGAAAACATTAAAAATACATGAGGTATGTGCATCATTATAGGTGACATGGATAGCCACTTGTTACTCTAGTGGTTTACTTGCCATTTGGTGGAGTTCTCTAGAGAACACCAATAAAAATGGAAACATATCACACAAAATTGTATCACCTACAACCGCCACATTCATCTCTTTCATAAGCAAAATCATGGAAAAATATCTAGAAACAACCATAAGAACTTTACTTGGGGGTTGACTATATCTATACACTCTACATCACGTGCATTCAAGGCATATTCATAAATACCCTTATCTATGAATTTTTCCTAAATAAAACACACCCCTTTCCATTCAATTTTTAAATAAGCCCTTTATATAGCACATGTATTTATGGCTCCCAAGAGCTTTCCAGAACAAAGTATCACACCTTCATTGATTCTCTGATGGGTTTAACTTGAAACATCATATCGAGTCCATATTTATAAAAGCGTCCTCTTCATAGTCTTCATAGATATAATGCTTTTGCCAAATTTGTTGTCTTTTCTCTCACAAGCACTCAAACAACAATAATACATGAAAAGTACAAATAGAATAATCAACAATCAATGTTCCCATATTTTGACTACCAATGCACCTTTATTTCCTCAGTTCCACCCCCTCGGCTTTCTAGAACAAACTTAGTTCTTGTAAATCTTGTATATTTATACTTCTTGATACACCTTGTATTGTATGCTCTCAAGCTTTTTCTTCTCTAATTTGTGTAAGTGCATTCTTGCAACCCTAAATCCACATTTGGCTCGAGCATAGTTATTGACACCTATCACTTCATGTTTTCCAATTGGGATAGATCTGATGAGAATTTATGTTAACTTGTAATGTGGGTTTCACATCAAATATTCATTTGATGATGATGGGAAACCCCGATGCTTTGTCATTTTTCATTGTAATACAATGAGATTTTGCCAAACAATTTACATGTGAAGACTATTCTTAATGACTTCTTAATGCATATCATAGTTTTGCATCTACCATTTGTTCAATGATGAAAGATAATCCCAATGCATATAGCAATTTTTTGATGACGAAAGACAATCCTAATGCTTTGTCATTTGAGGAGTTTGCTTTTGTTTTATTATAAGAAGACTAATATTGGCAAAATAGGTCCCTTACATATGTCACATATCAAGCTTTTGTGGCTAGTCACAAAGGTACAAAAAATGGTTCATATTCTACTCGCAAGCTAAAATATACACATATTATTGACAAATAAGGTTCATAGGGATAAGAATAAAATTGAGATTAAAATATTTGTCAAGTTGCTACTATAGGATAAGAGATTATGCCATTAAGGATTGTTCTAAACTGGCTATGAAAGAGACTATGAAGAGAGAAGCTATGAGAGATATTTATTTGCATAGATTTCTAGGAGGCATTTATTTAGCTTCAAAGAAACATGCTCATGAGAAACCTTTATTTGGCATGAGAGCCATATGTCCGCAAGAGGGATCTATTTAAATTGAGAGGCATACACCCATGAGAGGCGTATAGCTTGAGAGGCATGTGTCCATGTGAGAGACATGTGCTTGTGAGAAGTGTTTAGCTTCAGAGGATTATATCCATGAGAGGCACATTTTTCTTTTCCATGAGAGGTGTATTTAATATCCCATGAGAAGCAAATGCCCAAGAGAGGAAATGCATTGGTTGGGGGATATTATCAGTCAAGTTTGACTATTTATTTTGGTGAAAATCGATGTTGGATCATTTATATTTTAGTATAATAGAAAATGCTTTGTTTATCATGATTGTCATGCTAATTTTTTTATTATTAGTCTCGGTTGATGTGTAGAGACATGTGAGGATATGTCTACAATGGTATTAGGCCAAGCATTAGCCAATTTAAGGTTATTCACATTTATTTACAGATGTCATTAGGCATAATGCCATTAGTATTGGCATGGATATTTATTTAGATATAGAATTATATTACTGATGCAAAAAGGATCAATAACCTTAGTTTAAATAAGCAAGAAAAAATCTTGCATTATTTTTGTAAAGAGGGATAATTTGGGCATGAGCATAATCAAAACATTAAATACATGCATTAAGGAGAGCCCTATCAATGCATGGAGAAGATTGTACCCAATGTTGGTGCCATGAACTCTCTCTTATTTTTCCTATGTTTATATCGTCTTACTAATCCTCGCCTCCTTATGTTGAGGTTGGATATCAAATGTAGCAACCACATAGCAAGGTAATTTGATTGAAATCTTCACTGCACAATCTCTTGAGTGTAGTGAGTTACTCCTATAGTCGTATGTGCTCCTTGTATTTATCTTCTATCGACATCAGTGAAAGATCAACACTTTGCTCCATGGTAGATGATGGTGGTGAAGAATCAAAATCTTTGGGTAGTATAGGTGAGTATGGAGTCTAATCTCCCAAGGGAATAGTTTGTTGTGAAAGTTATTGCTTGTATTGATAGCCCAAATATTGATCTCAATGTGATTCCTCAATCACTATCCCTTTGAGTTCCTTTGAGTTCTCTCTACACATGAACAAAATTTTAAGCTTTAAAATGGACCTTAGTTAACATTAAGGGAAGCCATTAACAACAAATTTCTCTCTTTTTTCAAATAAATATGTATACTAGTAGAACTTTAAAAAAGTAAAGCCTCATTGGTTCCTACAACTACATCATCCAGATAGGCTACTAGAGTCTCATCACACTGAATTTGTGGGCTTGAAATGTAGCCTATAGGCTATAATGATGGTGGAAAAGAATGATGAACAATGACATACCCCTCTCCTCCCCTTCCCTTTCATGCTTCTTTGGCAAGAGACTACAGTAACATGCAAGCCTTAGTAGCTTGTTTATAAGGCTTCTCCTCCCTTATATATATGGATGATGGTGATGGTGAAAATAGCTCACAACCCTTCTATATGAGATTTTTTAATATATTTAAAACTTTATATATAGAATAAAGTATCAATGCCTTATGTATTAGCCTCCTTATTGTGTTAGGAACCAAGCTAAAATAACTAAAGAGAAGCCTATTCTTTCGTGATAGCACCAAGTTAAAAGGGAGGTGAAGAGAAATTGTAGTCTTGATCCATGAACTTTTGTGTGGTAGTATTATCCAATAGGCAAAATCTTGATCCCCAAGGTTATCCTCTCACCACAACTTAAGCTTCTATATACAAGAAATTCACAAGAGACATAGTAAAAAGTAAGAGAGCATGTACGACACCATCATTGGGTATGTACAATCTCCCCACATGCTGTGAGAAGGCTCTCAATGTATGTAATTAGTGATTTGGTTATGATTGTGCCCAAAGTTATCCCTCTTTACAAAAATAATTGAAGCGTTTTGCTTGGTTACTTGCACTAAGGTTCTTGAACTTTTTCACTTGAATAATAATATAACTCTATCACCAAATAAATAATTGTCCTATGATAATGGTATCATGATTTGCAATTGACAATTACCAATAATGTAGGCCACACCATAGAAATAAACGCATCCATTGGCATACTGTATCAAGTAAATAAATATGTTGGCATCCATAAATAAATGTGAATAATCTAGAATAGGTTGATGCTAAGCCCAACATTATCGTAGACATATATTCACTTATCTTTAAACACCAATTGAGTCTAACAATATATATTAAGTTAATGTGAGAATCGTTATAAACAAATCATTTTCTATAACATGAAAATATAAATGATCAAACATTGGTTAATTTCACAACAATAAATAGTCAAACTTAACTAATAATATCCCCAAGCCAATGAATACGCCTCTCATGGGATATTAAATACACCTCTCATCCAAATTTGCCTCTCATGGGGGCAAGCATAATATGCCTCTCATGGACATGAACCCCTCAAGCTAAACCTCTCACATAGGCATATGCCTTTTAGGGTAAATAGTATGCCTCTTACAGATATACACCTCTCAGGTCAAATGCCTCTCATGGATATATGTCTCTTAGACTCAACAGATGCCTCTCATGAACATACGCCTCTTAGGCCAAATAAATGCCTCTCACTAACATATATCTCTTAGGCTAAATAAATGTGTTTGGGCAATAGGTCATAGTCCTTCTAGCTCTCATACTTTGTTTATACATTAGATTATTAGGCACAAAGTAATATGTGATGAAGGTGAGCCTCTTTGTTTTAAAGAGCCACAAAATTCAAAAATTGGATGGCCACTATGCAGTCTAGGTACAATGCTATTATTAAGAATGACAGTTGGTTCTTATATGACTTGCCTCCTAGCAAAAAGAAATTGGTACTAAGTAGGTTTACAAATTAATACGTAAGTTAGATAGTAGTATTGATTGCTATAAGGCTAGACATAACAAATGGTTTTGTTTAGGTAGCTTTGATGAGACATTTGCTCATGCTTGCCATATGATGACAATTCATGTACACTAGTAGGTCAAAATCATTGGAAGTATATTCATTTGGTATTAAAAATACATTTTTTATAGTGATTTTTGTGAGGGAGTATATGCATTTCAATCTCATAGTTTTATTTAAAAAGTTTAAGAAAGAAAAATACGTAGATTAACAATATTGTATCATTTGAAGCAAGTACCTTGGGCTTGGTATGAGATAATTTATCCATTCTTGACTACATGTGATTTTCATAATAGTTCAATTAAGAGCACCTCATATCTCAAACATGTGGATATAATGCACCTTTAATCATTGTGGTTTATACTAACAACATGCTACTCGTTGATCTTAATGAGATACGTATTGCTAATTCTAATGTAAATTTGAATTTGGCTTTTGATATGCCAAATTTGGGCTTTTTGCATTATTCTTTGGACATTCTATTCAAGCACGATGGAGGCATTGCTTTGTACCAAGAAAGGATGCTGAGACATTGTTCCAATGATTTGATCTTAAGGACTACAAGCAAGCTACAAGCCTATTACTACTTCTAATGGAGATAAGTTTGAATGAGCCTTCATTAAGCCAAAGATTGCTTTTATGTCTTTCTCTATCAACAAGTCTTTGGGTGCTTAATGTATGGGTTATGAGTTTGACATTGAGTTTGCTATCTCACAAATGAGTAGGTTTATGCATAGTCTAGGCACCAAGCATGGGCAAGCAATGAAATGCATCTTTTACTATTTGAGTGGAGCAAGGAACCTTACATTATTTTATCCCAAGAAGGATCTTTCTTGATAGATCTAGCTGTTTTTTTGGATTTTGATTGGCTAATTGTCATTATACTTTGTTTCCATAAATGATTTTTCGTTTATGTTTGGCAACCCATGTGATTGAGTAAGAAGTAACCCTTGTGGCTACTTCTAGTTGTGAAGTTCAGTATAAGGTAGCATTGACAACCATGGTCAAGTGTATTTTGCTTAGACACCTTCTGATTTATTCGAGTGATGGACAACAATTAGTCAACACCATCTTTTTTCTAACTATGTTGAGTGTCTTGGCATAACCAAGGTGTCTTAAACATGGGATATTGTGTGCCTCCCAAAGTGTGTTCTTCTTGAACTCTTGATTGGCTGGATGTACGGTCTTTTTTTTATGTACACAAGCTCTCCCTCAACAAAGAAGTCTTGGTATTTAAGCCATACTTTAGGATTGTGTTCTTTAAGTTGAACATCTTTTTTTGGCTATTGACATTTTGGATTGTAGGTAAATTCTACTAAGTCTAGATATTGCATCGACCACTTAGGTTTCTTGTAGCAATATGCTCTTATATGATTTGATTGACTCGTTCTATTTGACCATCAATTTGGGATGGTAATCTATATTGAAGTATAGGTGGGGTTCCAATAGTCTTAAATAAGCTCTTCTAAAATAGAGAACTAAATAGGGAATCTTGATCACTAAATGTCTTTTCTTGTGAACCATAAAGCTTGAAGATCTCCTTAAAAAATAACCTTGGAATGTCTGAATTCTTATAGTTTGTCTTCACAAGAAGAAGGTGGGCATCCTTGGTTAGCACATTCACAATTGCCATGACAGAGTTATATCCTTCTTAGACCAAGGAAAATCCTACCACAAAACCCATGCTAATGAATTTCCACTTTATTTGAGGAACATCAAGTGATTGAAGCTTTCTTGGCATCTTGACATGCCTTGCTTTCACTCTTTGACAATTTAGGCATTTAGTGACATATTTAAGTACATCAACTCTTAGCTTCTCCTAACGTTTGCTCTTTCTAAGTGTGTTGAGTAACTTGATATAGCAAGGTTGTCTTGAAAATATGGAATCATGTGCCTCCCGCAGTATCTTCTTCTTTAACTCTTGAGTAGCTAGGATACATAGCCTTTGTTTTAAGTACACAAGCTCTTTCTCTCAATAGAGAAGTCTTGGTGTTAAAGCCATAATTTAATATCTTATTCATTAAGTTAAACATCTCTTCTTAGTTATTGATACTATGGATTGTAGCAAAATTCTACTAAGGGTAGGCATTTCATCCATCACTTAGATTTCCAACAACAATATGCTCTTAGTATGTCTTCGATGACTTGATTGACTCATTTTGTTTGACCATCAGTATCTCATCAGTATACGGGTGGTAAGCCATACTAAACTACAACTAGGGTTTCAATAGCCTTAAATAAGCTCTTCCAAAATGCAGAACTGAATAGGGAATCTTGATCCTTCTTGGTAAACTTTTCATGAAGCTTGAAGGCCTCTTTGATAAACAATCTTGTAATGTTTGAAGCCTTGTAGTTTGTCTTAACTGGAAGAAGATAGGAAAACTTGTTAGCATGTCCAGAATCAACAACATATTTTTATTGCCATACATGCAATGCTCACATATAGAAAGATTTGAAAATTTAAAGGAAGGAATATATTGCAAGCTAGAAAGGATTTGTGTTCGTTATACACATCTAACATAATGGTGATGCCAAAGAGGTACAAATGACTACTTTATCACAGCTATGGCATGATCTTTGACACTAGAAACATGCAAAGAATAAAAAGTACTAGACTCGAGCCCTTTAGAAAAACAAGAGACTCTTTGTAAACCCTCTACAAATGATTGCAAAAAATAACTTGGTAGTCATCCAACTATTCAACATTGATCAAGCTCTTATTAAGATGTGGATGCCTTATATTCTTAAGAACAAAGAAAGAAACTGTTTACAAGAGATAAATACATCTCCTACTCTTTAACAATATCACATGCACAGTCATTACCCAACCAAACACCACCTTTCCTACTTGCATCATATGACATGGACCACTCCATATGTGGAGTAACAATTTGCATAAGTCTACCTCCAAATGCAATATGATTAGCATATGATACATTCTCTCAACTTATCAAAGGTTTCCATCAAACAACCTACAAGAAATTGGGTAGCACTCCACTATGTGATTTACATTTCAAAACACACCTACTATAACTCGTGATTAGTGGCACCTATTGATGCTAACAATGGCTAAAAAATATGAGTTGTTGCTAGCCTGTCTTACTACCAAAAATTCATCTCCTGCAACTACTAATTAATGGTGCTTGTTTTTACTAATGATGGTTGGAAAAATATATACTAGTAGTGGCCTAGATATGCATCCTGAACACAACTACAAGTTGGCTTTAAAAACACGATTATCTTAGCTAAAATTTTCTTGAAACCCGAGTAGAACAACACCCTCACATGGTAGAAACTCACATAGTAGCTTATAAGCACACACTACCCTTTCTATATAGCAACTCATGGTTGCCTCAAAGGTGTGACCACATAATAGATAACAACCCAATGAGAAGCTCTTGCGGCTTCTCTCTAGTGCATCTCCAATAGCTCCTATTAATAGGACACATCTTGTATAGCTAGCTTAAAGGCCAACTAAGAAGGGAAGATGTTGAGAACAAAGATAAAGGGATGCATGGCAACTGCTTAAGTTCTCAACTTTGTCACATTGATGCTTCTTCTTTACTTCCTAAGCTTTCCAAGGTACATAGAGACATATGTATCCACAAGTGTGTGCATGCATGCATATGTGCATCTTTGTGTGTGTGTGCGTGCGTGCGCGCGTGCGCGTGTGTGAGTGCTTCAAGGCCTAGTTTGCTTGTTCGACCCTAAGATTCGATCAATCTTTTCTATCACATGATAAATTCTCATGGTATATGGATCAATTCATTGCTTCATTTTGGTAGATAGGTCCTATTTGGGGGTATAGAGGCATGGTCCGTTTTCCAAGAAAATGCATATACTTATTCTTGTGAATATGAGATTCATCATGCATTTGCCTTTAGAGTTGAATTGCAACATTTGCACTCTTTGCCAAAGCATTCCATGACCTTGCAACAAGTTGGGGACACATCCAATTAATCGACTACTTATTCAAAGTGGTTGAAATGTAGATTCCAGACTCTTTAAGATGAGTGATATGCAAAATATAAATTGTTGGCTAACTTGGATGCTTTGCATGATAATAATCTCGTCATTTTTTTGCTTGACTTCGCCAAAAAGTACACATGAGAATATTAAGTCCTTATTGGATTCGCCTATCTTTATGGTCACTAAGCCTCAATCTATCATTCAATTGTATTTGAACTACTATAAATCTTTGTTGGGTCCACAAGAAAGTCTTAATAATGTAGTTCATGTTGCCTTTGTGTTTGAACTACTATAAATATTTGTTGAGTCCACAAGAAAGCCTTTGTAATGTAGTTTATGTTGCCTGTTAGTATATCTTAGATATGGTGCATTTGAATCTTGAGTGTGTGAATTTTATGGAAGTAGATATTAATAATGCTAAGGTCAAGGTCAATGAAGTATTGTCCCATTTTCCATGCAGGAAAAGCCTTGATTGGGATGGCTTGCCTGATGAACTATTTTTAGCTTATGCTGATCAACTTAAGGAACCATTGACTCATCTTTGAGAGCATGTTTGGAGATCATGTTGCATGCAATTCTAGTGCTTTGTTTGTTACCAAAGGTTTCTTCTTCCTTTGAACTTTGAAATGGTGGAGGCCCATTTTTGTTATATGATCCTTGTATAGAATCTTTTGTAAGATCATTGTTAACATGCTATAGAGGGGATAGATTATGTTGAAGCCTTAAGCTAGCAAGTTGTTATGATCCATCTTGATATTGAAAAGGCTTTTGATCATGTTAGCTAGTTCTTTCTTCAACCATTAATTTCTCTTTGATTTTTAAGCTCAAGGAGGGCTTGTTTGAAGAAAGAGTGATTTGCATACTTTGGGTTGGCAAGGAGGGCTTGTTTCTCAAGAAGAGATAATTAGACACTTGGATTATCCCATCATGGTGGATGTGGATCCTTGTGCATTGCTTCATTGGATACCTTCACATATTCATGATAAGTTTATGTATCGAAAATCCTACAATTAGCCTCTATATGTGTGATTAAAAGTTAAATGATCATGGTAAGTATGATCTCTTATTTCTTGCCTTTGCTTCCTTGGCCACACAAATCATTGTTAGAATTGGTACAACCCAACCACTTTATGCTATGGAAGAAGTTGGGCAATGGTCTAGGTAAGCGAGGGTGTCTTAACAACATTTTACTATGCCAAAATGTTTGGATGATGTTGCCTTGTTGGATGTCAAGATTTGTATGATAGCTTTGTAATTGGCTCTCTTGCAATCCCTTTTATGTATATTATGTCATCCTTGGATAGACATTGCTAGGTATTTTATTAAGGAGATTGGCATCTCTCATAGCCACACTACTATACATGCCTCATGTTGGAATGTTTTGAATTCAACATAGCCTCTCAAAACTCCACAATCTTTTCTTATTTTCCACTTTATTATCTCATGGTAAGAAATTCTCCACTTCACTGTTTGGCACCCCCTGATTCTAGTAAGGAAGCTAATTCCTTGCAAGCCAAGGTTTTGGCCACAATTGAGTTGCTTGATTGACTTGAGAAGCACATGGTAAGAGATAAGTCAAATTCCATGGCAAGATTAAGTTTAAAGATTGTGTAGGATACTATCATTCCATGTCATACTTCGGTTTTCTCTTTCAATTGCATTTGTCAATACTTCAAAGTGTCTCGAGCTTACAATCTGATTTGGTCAAATTCAAAGGACCTACTTAAGCAACTTTCCCCTTTGCTTGCTTTTTAATCTTCATCCTCGTGATTGGATTGGGTTTTTGTAAAGCCAAAGGATTTTCTAAAATGATTGGCTAATATAATTTACCATAAAATAGTTGAGGATAAGAGATGGGTTATTGGAAAAGCAAAGTTTGGTCTATTTATGGCGATAGAGCTAAGTGGCATGATTGGCTACTTCGACTATCAACTATGAAAATTTAAGCTTCCTTATTAGGGAAAAGTGTTCATATGGAAGCTTCTTATGTGTCTTCCCACAAGTATGTGTTTGTGGTCGTAAGATCTCCCACTATAGATGTGTCTTGTACATCATGTGATGAAACCCTTCCTCACCCTTTTATATCTTGCCCAAGAACAAGCGAGATTTGGGATATCATTCTCCTATATAGAACCTCTATCACTTGTTAGCACAGCAAATGATTACCCATTCTTGGATTTTTGGCAAGTTGACATCCACAACCACATCATCTGTCTTTCATTTTATACAATGGATTGGTCTTTCGCACACCTATGGTGCTCATAATGCTCCTATTTTTTACTCAACCTCGGGTATCCATGGTCATGTAGGTTGTGTGCACTAAATTGTCGTTATGGTAGATTACTTCCATGGTTTTGGCTAGTCTAATACTTAGAGAGGTGGTTGCTCCATGTCTAGATATTATTCCCACCACCCCTATTGTGCCCACTTTGTGAGCCTCTTCTTGTTCTTGTCACTTTTCCTTTGTCGCTTCTTGGCTTCATCCATATTTGTTACTTGTTTCTAATTTTGCTTGGCTAGCTTGAAGGCCCATTGTAAATATCGTCTCATTAATTCAAATATCTTCACACACGCACACACACGTGCGAGAGAGAGAGAGAGAGAGAGAGAGAGAGAGAGAGAGATTTACGGAAAAAAAAAGAGAGACACAAACAGACAGACAGACAAAGAAAGAGGACCTTTTGTGGATATTTGACACCCTTATTTTCTATTATCTCCACTTAATTTATAAATGGTACATTATATAGTTCTACACAAGGTACTGGCTAGACCTTAGGCCGTGACGTTAGGCCATTGGCCTTTACCCCAACATTATGTCATCCCATGTTGTCTTGAATTATAACAATTTAAAGAAACTAGATGATATTTGTTGTTGCTCCATATCATAGCATACTCCTAAGTGTAAGATAGAAGTACAAGTAGATTTAAACCCAATCAACGTAAGTGTTGCCAAGGTTTCAAGAAAGGAATGCTTCATATGAGATTCATACACCAAAACCTATTTTATAAAACTTTAGAAATGACAAGAAGTAAGTTTCATGCGAAAACTTTACTACATGCAATGTTAGTATTACATTAGCTCGAAACATGCTAATCAAGGGAGTCCAAACTTGAACTTACAAATAAAATTCATGTGACCCAAAGTGAACTTGAATTAAGAGACATTCAACTCTAACCTCGATTCTAGAAGACGAATATTAAGGAGTAACTTGTAAAGTTTGTCAATCATAAGAGTAATATTCAAGTATACAAGTCATAGACCATCCACTTGAGTGTAGTAATAGGGGTGGTTTATGAACGTGACGCTAAGTGTATTAAGAGGCGCACACTAAAGAGTTCAAGTAGTCACATAGGTGATTACGCTATACAACTTACACCCAATGCAAGCTCCGTCCTATAGATGGCGAATTGTAGACCCTTCTTGCCAACATCCATTCAACATTTAAATGATATGTAATCACTGACAAATCCATAATATGAGTCGTCTGGACTCTGCAACAGCCTAAAACAAGCAGCAATTCCAAGGCAAGGGTGCAAGCCGTGGCCTCTCAAGATCTTTGACAGCAAAAGAAATTAGTAGTCTACTGTCTTGGACATCCAAGCTTGACAGTTGTTCTTATCGAAATTCAAAGGCGGTGTGTTATTAGACATTGTCTACATGCACAGACTCTGATTCTGCAATCCGACGCAGAAAATGACCACATGCTCTGTTACACTCCAAAATGAATAAAAATCTTGCAGAATGATCCTTCTACAACCACAAACATGCATCCAATCCTTCAAGTCTATGCACAGCAAGCACAATATCAGGAAATGGCCCAAATGGCCAAAATTGTGGATATTTGAGATCTTCCCGTCCAAACATTGTACAGCCTACAAAAGCTTCAGTATTTTGACCGACAAATGAAATAATCTCCATTTGATATCTCACACACACCGCATATCCACCCACATTCTTGGGTTCAATTACTGCTTTTTATTCCCATCACTGGATCACCACGTTCATAGGACATGTGCTCACCCTACCAATTGAGCCACACTGGTTTACATTGGGATAAAGTTTCCACTGTATCCATCTCAGGGCTCGGCAGTTCTTTCTTAGGTTCTTTTAGTTTGGATACAGAGAACATAGAAGTTAGGTGATGAATCAACATAGATAAGTTGTAGACAGAGGCATAACAAGTCGGAAGTATTGGACATGTGGATCTGTTGTCGAGAATTAGTCGAAACGGAACTAGTTTGAATCTATAGCTTCTAGTGCTTCGGATAAAGATATTTGGCCCAAAATACAAGTTTTAGAGAACGTTATATCCAATGCCCAAGTATTGCAGGGCTTAAAGATACACGAATTGAGCTACAAGACTTGGCCCATACAGAAGATTGAAATCACCAAAAATGTTACTGGTGTTAGATTTCGAAGAGTGACCATTGAAATTACCTTCAGAGAATTGCGAAGACTTGCTAAAAATAGTCTGCCTTGATCAGATATAGTAGAACCATTAGAACACTCCCTCTAGCTCCCCAGCTTGTAGCATAACTTTACCAGTGCTTTCTTCCAAATCCTATGCACAGGAGAAGCTGAAACCAAGAGAAAAGGAACACTTACTATACAAAACACGATTGACATCCTTTCCCCTCGTGAATTTTGCATAAAAGTTTACTCACCAGAGTATTGGCTCCTTTCTGCATATAAAGGGTGGCACATGCGTGCATGCCCATCTTCATACACGAGGAAATATTTCAGGTCAGCATACTCAAGTAAAACTTCATGTTGCTGTAGTCATCCAACAAAGGATTGAAGCCATCTTTTGTCCTGGTCCTCGAAACTTCAGCATGCTGGACCATGAACTGAGCAGAAGACATCTGAAAAAGGAAAAGGAAACTCTTCAAACCTTCAAAAACCTGTTTGGTCCAAAACATTCCCACCTCAGGGGAAGAGAATTTGCAGGAAAATATCTGAAAGTCCTTTTAAACACACACACACACTCTCCCTCTCCAAAACAACCCCGCCTTGGGATCAAGCTTACTATAGAGGATTTGCGTGGTCCTTTGCAAACTGGTCCAGAGGTAAACGTATGATGACAATACTGATCCAGGTCTCTTAACAGCCGAAAATCTGTTGGGAAAAATATGTCTGCATCTCCCTGGGGTTTTAACATGACAGCCGACAGAATCGTCTTTGTAAATCCAAACCTTAACTTCAGAAGTTTTTAAAGCCAGATTAGGTGGCAAAACAATCACCTGTACATCAAGATACGTTGAGAGATCCCTGGTGACACCATCTTTCTGCGACAGGCAAACCAGGTTTGATCTTCAACCACAAGAAACGTGCCAAACAAGAGCGAAGCCAATAGAAAAACATACAGAACGTGCATGCCTTTCTAGCCACCAAGGGAGCGCCATCCCCTTCAACCTTCACATCTGGAAGTATGCTGAAGTCACTGGCAATCAGAGCCATGTTGGGTCGTACCGCATACAATGCCTCCAAGAGTTTCTGCCATTTTATGACAGGCAATGTAAAAAGACAAAAGCAAAGAAGCAGAAGATTTTTAAATGGATTCTCTTGAGAAGCATGGGTCTTTGCGATATTTGGCACTTACCAAGCTGCCCGTAGGAATCCAAGTCTTCTGTGAGCTGAAGAAAAGCCTAGAAAATAAGTGTTTAAAGACCCTGGTCCACGGCAAAGCAACCTTGGACTTCTTCTCCATGATATCGATGCAACGTTGTATCAGAGGATCTTGCAACGGCTGGTAAGTTTCAGCATAAGTTACACAGCTGGACCTACTTGCCAAACAAGATGGACATTCATTAATGTAAGAACAAAGTGAGAAGATGCTGAGGAATGAAGTGCAGAAGAAACAAACTCTGCCCTTTATTGTATGTACCAATTGTTGAGAAGAGTCAGAAAAGGGTAAGAAAAGAGAGAAGGATTCTAAGGAAATTTTTTAAGGCAGTGGAAGAGACTATGACATGCCCTAGAGTACCTAGTGTTCTAAAAACCCAAAGAAACTTTCCATTTTTTTGTTGATCTAAACAGTCCTTGGGGTTCAAGAGGAAGGACAACCTTTTTTCTTCTTTTATGCGAGTCTCGAGCCAAGGACTACTGAAGGTTTCCTTATAAATAAGGTCATGCGGTTGGTTATCTAGCACCTGTAGACACAAGCACATCAACCTCTTTTACTTATCTAGTACCTGTAGACAAGAGCACATCAACCTCTTTTACTTTTAAAAGTAAGCATGTAAAAAGGATCTTTTAGATTGTTTATATGGATGTACAATTTTGGCTTTAACTATTCACACAAAAGTCGAAACTTGAAAGGGCAAGTTGAACCTTTGACACCATGTGTTTGGGGAGATCTGATTCACTATTGATATAATCTGTTTTATCAGAAACAATATCCTCCCGGTTGCATCTGCTCAAGAACTCCCAAATTCTTGCACAAAATGATCAATACATTTGCCTTTTATCTTCTCAGATTATCTGGTGGATTCTGGCACATTTGTGATTGTGAAACTTTTAGAACGTTCTTCTTGTGAGTAGAATGCGATAGATGAAAACAAGCCATATCTTGCTCATCCAAAAGCTTTACCACACACACCAAGTATGGCTCACTCTATTGGCTTGATGTCAAGAAGCCCCATTCCTGCTCCTAAACCTGGTGGCTTGCTGGCCCAAAGAGGAAGAAATCCGAAGATTATGAGATGACTATCTTTAGGAGGTTTTAACAATCCACATAAAAATACAGACTGCACTCGAGAATTTAATTAATTAATTATAGTAACTGCTTAGGCTGGAAGAAAGTGGCTAATCCCATGCAAACTGTATTTACATCTTGGTACATCAACTTGCACAAGATCATAGAATCGATGCAAATTATATTTATATGCGGTACAATGACTTGCATAGCATAATAAACTGGATAGACCTCACCATGCATAATGCCATATCCATGAAAGCCCGATCTCTTTTGCATTTGGCCACAACATTATGCTTGAGCTGTGTATGAAAACAATCATGCATTTTGCACATGTCATCCAAGAACTGAAGTGAAGGATTTGAGACAGAGCTTCCTCTACACTTCAATGGAGATGCAGTAGGTTGAGAGAGAAGAGAGAAGACACAGCATTTGTGGGTACAATGACTTGTACCTCTTTAGGTTTTTCAAATAGATATATGAAACATAGTACAATACCCATAAAGGGTATGTTCACCCGTGTAGGGTGCAGGCACAATGGCCCTTTATTCCCAACAACCTCCCACCTAAATGCAACATGCCTGAAGGTAGAAGAAAGCATCAGCAAAGTCTAAGTATGTACAAAGCTAAAAACACCTATACCTATCCAACTCCCATCATCTCGCAGCAATGAGCCAACCGCTCTGTTGGAAGACCCTTCGTGAGAAAGTCCACAGGGTTATCATCTGTATGTACCTTGACAAGCTCAATGCTCTTGTTGTTGAGTACATCCCTCATAAAATGATACTTCATTGTATGTGCTTTGTCTTTGCATGAAAGATAGGATTCCGTGCTAGCATGATAGCACTCTAACTATCACAATGGAGGATAGGAACCTCTGTAATGCCAAGCTCTCCCACCAGATGTGAAACCCATAAAGCCTCCTTGCATACCTCAGTGGCAACCACATACTTTGCCTCTGTAGTAGACAATGTGACACGCTTCTACATCCTGGATATCCAAGAGACTAATCCCCTTGTGAAGGTGCTTGAAGTATACTTCCTGCAGTCAGAATGACCAGCGTAGTCTGCATCCATAAATCCAATGACAGATCCTGCAGTCAAAATGACCAACATAGTCTGCATCCATAAAGCCAACGACAGATGCCTTATGCTTTCCAAAGCAGACGCACAAATCCTTTGTGCCCTTAAGATATCTCATGATACCCTTCACTGCTTCCCAATGCTTTTTGCCAGGATGTGCCATGTACCTACTAACCACTCCCACCGCAAATACTATGTCAGAACGTGTAGCAACCATAACATACATCAAGCTACCAACAGCTCAGGCATACAAAATCTTGGTCATTTCAGCCTTTTCATCATCAGATGTAGGGCTGTCCTCTACACTAAGTTTCACATATGGAGGCAATGGTACACCAATCGCTTTCCCTACCTCCATATTGAAACGCTGCAAAATCTTGGAGACATACTCCTATTGTGACAGATAGAGAAGACCCTTCGATCTATCCCTAAGTATATGCATCCCAAGAATATGATTTGCCTCACCGAGATACTTCATGTCAAAACTATTGTATAGGCTTTGTTTCAAGGTGTCCAAAGCATGAACATCCTTGCCTGCAATCAACATGTCATTCACATACAAAACCAAGAGAATAAAGCTGTCATCTACTGCCTTCTAGATGTGTAAGCAATGATCCACTTGACTCCTGTTGTACCCTTGAGACTGCATGAATGTATCAAACTTATGATACCATTCTCGTGGTGCCTATTTAAGTCCATACAAACTCTTGTTGAGTTTACATACTATCTTTTATTTTCCCTTTGTAACAAAACCCTCAAGCTGCTACATATAGATGCCCTGATGCAAATCACCATATAAGAAAGCAATCTTTACATCCATCTATATATGTTCCATATCCTCAAATGCAACCAAACCCAAGATGGTCCGTAAAGTAGTCATTTTGACTACAAGAGAGAAGATTTCATTAAAATCAATCCCATGTTTTTGCTTGTACCCCTTTGCAACAAGCTGTGCTTTGCACTTTGATGAGGAACCAAAAGTGACTTTCATCTGATAAACCAATTTGAATGGAAGTACTTTCTGCCCTTTATGCAAATGCACCGAATCTCAAGTGCCATTATTCTCTAGAGATTCCATCTTTGACAACATACCCTTATGCCATTTCTTATTGTTCTATATGTCCATTACTTCCTCGAAACATGACGCTTCACCACAGTCTATCACCATGACATAATCAGCAGCATACTGAGCACCAGGAACAAACCTATCCAGTTGTCTTGGTATTCGAGTCGACCTATGGACCGAAGGTTCAAGTTTTCCAAGCTATTGGGTGTACAAATCTGCATTTACAACTTGCTGTCCAAAAATTTCAGCATGCTGTCCTGCCAGTTCCGGCTATCCTAATTGCATGTTTTCCTAGTAAGACTGTGGTATATCATGGGCAACTTCTTGCTAATCATTTTCAGTATCAACCCTTCTGACCTCCTCTGTCTTTTCAAGCTGTTTATGCATGCGGTCTTCCCAAAAGATAACATCATTGCTACGTACAACTTTCCTTTTCTCAGGATCCCATAATCTATATCCCATTTCACCCTCGTCACCATATCCTAGGAAAATGCATTTACAAGACTTTGGTTCAAGTTTGCTACATTATTCCTTGTGAATGTCCACAAAGGCCTCGCAGCCAACCACTCTCAAATGAGCATATGAAGGTGGCTTCCCCGACCACACTTCCTGCGGGGCTCTTGCCTCCAAAGACATGTTCGGTAACCGATATACCAAATGTATGGCTATCATAACAGTCTCTGCCCGAAATCCATGAGGTGATGCAACATGAGACACCATAGTATGGACCTTGCCCTAAATGGTCATGTTCATATACTCTACAACACCGTCTTGAAGCGGATTATGAGGGGCACTGGGCTCTCTCTTTATCCCTTACTGTCACAAAAGTCCTGAAAAGCTTCAAACACATTCCCCACTATTTTCAGTACAAAGGCATTTTAATGTCTTACCAGTTATATTTTTAGCAAATGACAAGAATTTCTTGAATTTATCCAAGGCCTTGTCCTTACAACAGATAGGATACGCCCATATTTTGCATGTAGCATCATCAACAAGAGTGATAAAGTACTTCTTTTTCCCTAGAGACAACTTTGGCATTTGACACATCTGAATGTACCAACTCTAAGGGAGAAGACTTCAATAAAGAGACTTCTTATGTAATGCTTGAGCATGTTTACCATAGACACAATGATCACAATGGTCAAAATCAACATACCTCAAACACAACAAATAACCCAAATGAGAAAACACTTTCATTCCAATTTGACTCATGTGTCCCAACCGGCCATGCCACAAAGAAACACTTGGTTGCTCGGTCATGGCGACTATATGGTCACACCCACTAGACACATACAATAGATACAGAGTATCACTCTTAGAGCCTCTAGCAATGATTCTAGATCCCTTACGTATCTTCCATTTGCCATCCCCAAAAGTAGTGTGATAGCCTTCGTCATCTAGCTACCCTGTGCTTAATCAAACTCTTCGAGAGCTGGGATACAAGCCTCACATGATGCAAGGTGAATATTGAACAGTGCTGAAATTCCAGCTGCATATACTGCCAATCCCTGCAATATCACATGCATAGTTGTCCCCCAAGTGGACAATACCATGTCTGCCACCACTATAGTCATAGAACCACTCATGGTGTGGTATTACGTGGAATGAAGCACTTGAATTAAGAATGCAAGTGTGCAATCTACAATCAAATATAGTGCACTAAAAGAAAAAGTAAAGAGGACATCACTACCACTATCACTCTAATGACTGACTACATTGGCTTGCTCTATCTTGACATTGCTCTTCTTTGAAAATTGGCTATCCTTTTTCTCATCCTTGCTATCATCAGTCTTTTTACCCTTGCCCTTCTCTTTCTTTCACTTATAGCAATCACACTTAAAGTGTCCTTTCTTGCCACAATGATAGCACTCAACATCTTTCCCACGAGACTTGTTGCATCCTTTATTTTCAAATTTTCCCTTCTGCTAGGATTTGCCTCTAGTATGCAATGCACTGGAAGACTTGATGGCAGCATTATTTTGTCTATTTAACTCTTCCATAAGCAAAGAGATCTCCACATCAGAGAACATCAGCATGGCATTGGAGTTACTCATGGCTGTCCTGAATGTATCCCAGTTTTCAAGCAAAGTGCATACCAAGAAAGTGGCTTTGAACTCATCATCAAGGTTAAACTTCAAAGCAACCAGCTAGCTGAAAATTGAGTTAAACTCATTGAGATGTACAGGCATGGCTATACCTTCCTTCATGCAAAGGTCCATCAATTTCTTCAATCAATAAACCTTGCTAGCACACAACTCCTCAAGTCTAGTCTACATAGCATATGCAGAATCCAACTTCTGAGCACACAACTCCTCAAGTCTAGTCTACATAGCATATGCAGAATCCAACTTCTCTATATTGAACAACAAAGAGTCTAAAACTGAAAGCTCTATTGTAGAGCATGCAAGCTCATCTAGATCTTCCCAATTCTCTTTCTCTGTGTCTACTAGTCGTACTCCCTTTGTCTTAATGCGCTTCACCTGTTTCTTACGCACCAAGACATTGTACCATTGCTTTTGCCATGTGGCAAAGTTATGTACACCCTCAAGCTTCTAGATGTGCAAAAGGTTGCTTCCATCACTGCTGCCAGCATTGCAGCCCAAAGATGACTCAAATGTCACCAAATACAAGCCCAATCTATCACGCAAATGACCAAGATGAAAGACAAATACCAACCAACAATATTTCTAAAATCTTCAGCTTAGTACCACCTATTGATCATATCCAAGCATAGCCAAGCATATGGGCTCAAAAACATACATCAGTACATTACCAAATAGCATTTGATAGCATTATGGATAACCTGTCTGCATCTAAGACCTGTCCATAGTACACAGCATGAGAATCTTTGCAAAAACTGATATATTTCAGCCTAAAACTGAGGCACAAAGCATGTGCAATCACTGTCTAAGCATATGCCAATGATTCAATACCAAATCAATACCCGAAGACATCAATAGGAACTCCCAAATATTGTACCTACAACCTGCAATTTTACTACAGCCAATGACAATGTTGGCAAGCCCAAATCCAGCTCAACATATCCCCATAACCATATCGGAGTGCATAGCATCAATGGCATACATCAATACATCATGTAGAGCACCCAAATCATAGCCATAAGCAATAGACATAAGGATAATGCCTATAAAGTACATTCAGCCTTGTGTATTCCAACAGCTATATCACTATCAAAACTGAGTAAATGAAGCCTCAAAACATGTCCAAAGACATCTCAAAGCAATGACATAGGATCCCTGAATATTATAGCATCAAAACATAACCATTCGGGCACCAAAAGGAGCATGCCACTGATCATGAGGCATCAAAGACAAGAGCTGCCCTGTTATTTCAGACTGCATACTGTGTGATTCACAGTCAAAGGACTAAATATAATCAGCTCCAATCCAATGTCAAGCTAAAGGGCCAATGCCAATGTCAATGGGTGTGACCATGCATGTATCCAAGCTGTAGATGAGCTACCAATGAGAACCAATGAGTGAGAATCAACTATGTGGGCTGAAGACAGGGTGCTGCAGATCAACATGATTTGAGCCTAACAGGCTGTTGGCTTAGGCAGCAACTAATGACATCAAGAAGCCTCTGGTAAGGCTCAACCAAGGCTCTAGAAGCCTTAAACCAAGTTTCAATGCAAGCTGCGGTGAGTAGGCCAATGGAGTTTGCTTTCTACGAGCTGTCAATCACTGACCCTGAAACTGAGGTGAATGCCCTCTGAAATGAGCTTATCGCAGGCTCAATAATGCCCTGAGCAAGCTCCAAGAAGCCTCAATGAGTGCTCAAGCAATTGATGACCAATACAAACCTCAAATGGTGTGGATATGGCTGCCAAGAATGAAAACCTTGCAAGTATTGAACTGTCTACTGAAGTAATGCCGGGGAGCTCCTCCAAATGTCCAACTCTCATACCAGTTTGAAGTGAAGGATTCGAGACGGAGCTTCCTCCATGCTTCAATGGAGATGCAGTAGGTTGAGAGAGAAGAGAGCAGACACAGCATGTGTGGGTACAATGACTTGTACCTCTTTAGGTTTTTCAGATAGATATATGAAACATAGTATAATATCCGTAAAGGGTATGTTCAGCCGTGTAAGGTGGAGGCATGGTGGCCCTTTATTCCCAACAAGAACTGCACCTAATACTCATGAACAGCAATTGCAAAGTTGACATGCATGACTGCCGCTTGATCTCACTGGCTATGCATGTGCTGCATTCCTGAATAACATGGCTAGGCTCCCTAAAATAACCACATTTATCTTTCTTTTGAAAGTGATCAACATTTCAGCTCTAAGGATCAGAAATTTGAGCTTTGCCCTTAGGCTTACCAGTAAATAAAGATCTTGGCCTGGAAGCAAAGGCTTTCTCACCTAAAGCTCATACAAGCATGGTTAATGTATGTCTACTCCTCATAGAGCAACACAAACAACAACTCATCAAAATAGAAAAGTTGGCACCATGTTTTGCAAATGGCAAGTGCAAAGGTCCAAAATGAGTCAACAAAGCACACTAGACACAAGTGTTGCATAAAGAATACTCACATTAATATATGTAAGATATTCCCTCCAATCTTTGACACGAAAGATGTGTCCATTCCGTGGCTGATCCACATATCTATGCCCACAGTGGATATCATCCAACTTGTCATCAGATGCAAAGCATGCCAAACAAATCAAGGTGGAAAAAATGTAATAGCTGCTAAATGCGGCATCGAATCAACCAACTAACTGCATGAATGTGAAGAGGACTTTGAAGAACCCAAGGGTCAGATCTGCAGAAAATTGAGGGCAATGCCCCAGAAAACTGGTTTACAGGCAGTTAGGCAAAGCCCAAATTAATGGGCAGCACCAATTTCAATCCAGCAAAAAACGCAGGCACAAAACCCTCGCCAAAGGCTATACTTGACACAATTCTGATATTAAAATCATGTTCTCAAAGGAAACAACAATACAATTACTCATGTTAAGAAATGTAACATTGGGAAGTATGAGCCGTTGTTGGTACCTTAAAGGATTACAGAGTCTGAAACATAAGTATTTTCAGATCTCAATATATTGACATTATCACCTTTCAACAAAACTTTTGTTCACCCGTCTGCATCACATAAATCTACTGTTATGCCTCCAGAAAAACAACCTGAAGTCCCAATGATGTCTTTTGGAATCAATACGGGTGATTTAAATGAAACATATTCATTCATGGAATCAGATGAGGCTAAAGTGAGAAACATGACAAATCACATGACTAGGCATGACCTTCAGGGGGCTGCAGACAGCATAACCTACATGTAGGTAGAAGTGAACTGTGCATACAATGCCTTCATGACTTGTCTCATTGCTCGAACTGCTGCTTGCGTCTCAAGATGTCTTCGTGAGGTTGCAAGGCTACTCAAACCAAGCATGACATGTTAATTTAATTCTACTGATGTTCTCTCTCTCCCTTTTGCTTCTTCCTATAGCTCTTCTCAAAATAGAACTTCTGGAAATTGCAGAGATGGAGCAAAAAGAGAATTGCTAAAGAGAGCTTGAGAAGTGCAAAGAAATTAAACCATGAGACACCCAGGCAAGATCTCCTGCTCTAATTCCGATTTCCACTCAGGACACAATTGAAAAGCACATGCGCACACACTTTCATAGAGAGAGTGTGTATGAGGTGTTTACCAGTGAAGTCCTCTGCCAGGTGGTGAAGCTCCATTGTCGGTCCAAGAAAAAAGAGGGTCAATGAGTACTGTGGAAAGGCATAGCTACAAAGAAATCCCATTGCAGTGAAGCCACTGTATCAAGGGAGCATGTAGATAACCCCCGTCCCCAAAGACTACTGTGGAGTTACCCCACAACTCCCAAGCAGTTTCTGGTGTTCAAAGCCCAACCATCAGGTTGCCCTATCTCATAAGAATAGGCTCAACTATTTGCATGGTGCCAATGGGGAGGGCTGGAGTGAAGCTAGTCAAGAACCTGTCCACATGAGGGGCAATGGCCCCACCACCTGTCCAAAGGAAACTTATTTGGAGTATTCTGATCTTTGTGCGAATTGTAGCTGCTCAATATAGAGGTTAACTGAAGGCCACAGTTTTGGAGTACTACTCCAATGCTCATACAGATTGGAGCTGTTCATTTGAGAGACTGATACACAAGATAGAAGGTTGGGGGCCAACAGTAGGCTAATCCAATGCTGGACTGATGGTTTCCATTGCATGAATGAGAAGCCTGTTCACAATCTACGTTTCAAAGACAGAAGGCTGTTGCAAACACAGGGAGCAACACAAAAAAACGGCCACAGAGGGAGGGCAAACATTGCGCTAAACATGGTCAGATGGAGAGGAAACACATAGATGGAACAAAATTCCTTTTCAGAACAGGAACAAGGGCACTATATATTTGGGAGCACCATGTCACTGTGACATATTGACAAACTTTGCAGCATAAGATTAGACGATGGCCCAAACATAACAACATTTAAATGTATCATTGCACAACATGCTCATATGACTAAGAAGTGATTTAAGTTTAGGATTTTACTGATATACACCCTAAGAGATCTTCATCACACTCGCATGTTTGTCGAAGGGGAATGGGAACAGTGATGCTTGTAGAACATGTTCCCAAGTTCCTTAAGCCATGGAATGGAATCCCACGTCACTATGATGTGAAGGGAGAAGACATGAGATGGACAACACAGCAGCAAGGAGTGAGATGCAAGCTGGCAACAGTTGAGACATGGGTGATGGCAGTGATGTGAGCAAAGCAGCAGCAAGAACTGCATGGACATGGAACAGGCAGAGGCAGCAGCTAGCAGAGGGGATGCCACATGCAAGGAAGAGGCGTTGGTGAACAGCAAGCAGCCATGAGGAGGGGGAGGGTTGGCAATGCACAGGCAGCAAATTGGGGGGAGCAGTTCAATCCAAACTACTTCGTCGCAAGGTAACAGAACTAACATTGCATGATTGGTTTTACATTTGAGGGTAGTTGGTCAGTGAAACGGGAATAATGTTCTAGCTATCGAGACAATACCAGTTATTAAAGCACCTGCTGGGTGAACATTAGTTTGTTAAGAGACTGCATTAAATAAAAGCTCACTCCAGTGAATTAACTTACCTCAAGCATGATAACAAAACATGGACACTTGTCGACTTTTCCTGCAACCACCAAACTGAATGCATCATTTCTCACAACATTAGGAAAATATTGCAATAAATTACTTTTTGAGACTGGGAAAAACCAAGTCACACTCTTACCACAAATTTCAATTCACCTTTATGTTTCACCTTAGAACTACTGGGCCCCCTAACACTTTGGCCAAAAGATATCATAATCTGACACATGAGGCTGAATTCTTACAGAAAAGCCAATGGTGGTATAATAGAGCCAATCCCTTGCTAAAAAGGACAGCCTCCTCACCATTAATCTCATAGCAAGCAAATCATTCAAATGGGTATGCTCCTGTATCACCACCTTCCTCTAGCATGCCAAACATATCCTATCCTCTCATGCTTCTCGAAGTTTGGGCTAATGGCAATCAGAGCTTCTAAAGCCATCCAAAATCTCATCAGTGGACATGTTCATGGTTGTGGAGAGGTTGATCAAAAGATGAACAAGGAGTTCTGCACACACTTCCCAAGAGTGAAGGGTTGATTGGGAAGGTAAAGAAGGGAAAAAGTCACTCTCCTTACACACATGGTTTTAGGGAATAGTTTATGGACTAACATGATTGTGCTAGTGAAGGGACTGAAACCATGTACAGTTCTGTGTAGAGGTGAATACATGTTGAGAAAATCATTGATTGTTGGGATTTTTCCGTACACCCAATTATGCAATTACAGTGATATTGCATCCACCATAATCAAGAGAAGAACAGCACCTTAACCAAGAGCTGGAGGCTGAATGGATAGAATACATAAAGGGCTTCATAGATGGAGTACAAGGCATTTTGATGGTCAACCACATCACTTAGGAAGAGGTAATTACAATCTTTCCCTTAGTGCAATTCAGCTCCCAACTTGATAATTCCTATTGCATGAACATCATGGTCCATAAGTTCAAAGCGAAGGCTTCAATTACTTTTTTGGGACACCAAAGATGCATTGCAAGGTCTGAGAGGTACTCAAATATGTGGGCATTGTTCCATAGAAAGAAGAGCAACAACCTGTCCACTACACAATTTGAGAGGCTTGTTTCTGTCCTTGCAACTTGAAATTAATGGAGCAAAAGGAAACTTAATAGAGTTGGGGCAAGTGCAAATCAATAAGGCTGACATCACAAATAGCAAATATCTCTTCAAGGATCATAGGAGAGCAGAGACACATTTGTGAATCTACTTCTTGCTGTTTATTTGTTTATCCATACTAGAAATACCATGGATTAGTTATAACCACCATTTTGGTCTCAGCTTATAGGTCACTTTAGCCTTGCATTGGGTGAGAGTGCAACTACAGATGAATGAATAAAAGTACAACCTTGAGGTACAATAGTATCAAACCCTAAGGAGTTTTCACACGGGAAAAAAGCCCTTCTTCAGCAAGAGGTAAAAAGCGCCCATGTGCATGGGTAGCATTCACACCATAATGACTCTGGAACATGATAAGTGTAACAAACCCTCTTATAGTAAATGATGTGAACACATACTGACTATGACCGATCAATCCTCCAAAATGGTAGTAAGCCTAGCACCTTGCCGATGGCATCAAACTTTTCTCTCAAAAGATCCTTTGTAATTACATTTGCCAAATTGTCTCGTGTAAGGATATATACCAACTCGATCTCTCCTACATGGAGCCTTTCTCTAGCGTATGATAATTTTTCTCAATGTACTTAGTGTGAGCATGAAACACAAGGTTCCTCGCAACTACCATAGCACTCTGACTATGTGTGTAGATAGGAGTGGGTGACTATTATCCCCCACTGAGATCAGCCAAAAGGCCTAAGCCGTATGTATTCTAATGTATTTGTAGATGTTGACCGCTACAAGAGTAATCAAATGAGCATGTATCATCTCATACCATGCCTGAGGTGCCTACTTCAAGCCATACATTGCCTTATGCAAATGCCATATCTTGCCCTCTACAAGAGTAATGAAATGAGCATGTATTGTCTCATACCATGCCTGAGGTGCCTACTTCAAGCCATGCAATGCCTTATGCAAATGCCATACCTTGCTCTTTGATCCTTTTTGAACAAAACCTAGAGGTTGTATGGCAACTACTCTTCATGTAGATCACCACTCAAAAAGGCAATTGAAACAAGACTTCCTCCTCGGATAGGGTGATAAATAACCTAATTAAGCACTAATTACAGCAAGCATAAAATTCACTTAAACTAAAAATGCACACTTTACCACTTTAATCTTGGACATTAAACATCTTGTTGGCCCCAAAACTAGCACCCCTTGCCGTATTTCTTTATCTTATATTACAAATGGAAGGAGTACAACTAAGATTCCCTGGCCTCCTCCACTAATCCAATTGCGTGTTGCTGTCAAAACTGACCAGCAAGCCTCCAAACCAATTTGCCCCTTGGTTTGCGTGGGGATTGGCCTTCCCTCTACTCCTTGAAAAACAAATTCACCCCCAAATCTGATATTGGCTAGCTAGCCTCTTGAATCTTTTTGAAATTCCTCAATTTTAGCTGCTGAAATTCAAGTCTTAGGCTCTCAATTCTAAGCATGCATTCTGAGATGGCTGTCAAACCCTAATGTCTACTGTAAATTAGGATTTACAGCAGAGATTAACTGATATCTCTTCCTTTGATAGCTCAAACTCTTGAAAAATGTTGAGATAACCTAAGAGATGGCTAGGGGACGAGAGGAAATGCTGAAGAGAGAGAAATTTCAGAGTTTCATCATGAGAAACATTGAAAAGCTACTACTGGCCTGCTCAAATAGCCATGAAAGTTGTCACCTATAGCTTAGGACCACCAAAGAGACTGCTGCCCCCTCCTATATGCTCTCATCTGCACCAAAGGGACCTTGGGCTAATGCCACCTGCTCCTGGAGGGCTCCAAACTATTGCCACATGCTGTAGAACTGATCCCTAGTGGCTACAAATCACATCAACAGCCTCTTCTTGCACTCTATTAATCTCCTTCTCTCTCATAATGGTGGAAATAGACTTCCACTAGCCCCTAAAAACAGTATTTTCCACTTGCATGGGCAAGTTTGCCAAGTGGCAACCTTCTAATCTCATTTTTCAGCATTATCTAGCTTATTAAATTAATTTTTTGAATATTAATTTTAAGATTTAATTTAATAATTATTCTAGTGCTCAAAAAATTAATTCCACCAACCAATAATTAAATTAGCTAGATCAATTTGTCTTCCAAGTATCCCTGAGGAGTTATTGATCTATAGACTAGCATTAATTAATTAATTAATGCCTAGTCTCTAATGTCACTACTAACATTAGTGGCCAGTAAATTAGTCTAGGTCCAAATCTGACATTGGGTATTACCTAGTACCTGTCATGCATAACTTATTACAACTTTCACCTTTAGTACCAACTAATATCTCGAGGTCTTGGATCCCACACTATGAAATAATTAACTTGCACCTCACATGTGCAAGTCACATTAGCACATTTGATTAACTTTTAATCAAATGCTAAGCAAAGCAATAAAATTTCACATCCTTGTGACAACAATTTTCAAATTCACTTAATGCGCATGCCAATCAAAATGAGACGCCAAAGCAATATACTATGAATAATAGTCATACGTAAAGTGGAGGCAAATATCTCATCATTGTTAAGTATACCCTTTGGCAACAAGTCTTTCCTTGTAGCAATCAATGCTACCATCAAATCTACACTTGATCTTGTAAACCCACTTTGTGCCTACATTACACTTGCCAAACCTACTTGTAACAATTTAACAACCTATATCACATTTCTCCAAATTTGACTCTTAGCCAACAGTCCCAACATTAAACAATTATTATTCTCCAATCTTAATTTGCATTAATTCCACAAAACATAGCAAAGGGCGATTCAATGGATACCTACATTACACATGTAAACGATCTAAGGAACCAACTTCCAAACATCAATGAGATTAGTTTTTATGCTTTTCTTATTTCTACTGTCTTGGTACCTAGGTCACATTAGAGTTTTGCCACTACACTCCACTTGCTTGCAAAAGGAAACGCCGTTGCATACACATTTGATGAGTTGGTTTCATTGCTATTACAAGAGAAGCAATAATGGGTGAATTGCTCCAATATGAATATGGAAAATCAAGCAACCATCAAATTCCAAGGATAAAGGCAAATCAGCCTCTACTATGGACTCTTCAAGCACCAAAGATGAAGGTACCAAAAAGAAGAGATGCAGTTATTGCACTTGAAAGGGACATGTCATTAAGGGATGTAGATGCTAGTGAAAAGAAGAAGCAATCATGCATGGTTGTTGCTGAAAATTCACAAGTGTAAAGGATGTTGAAGCAAATTTAGCAAGTTTAAACACTGGCTAATCTTATGCTTTTGTTGTGTGTTGTTCCTATGATCCTACTCCAATGCACATGGTTTATCAATGGCTTAAAACAGCCATACATGGTGTTTTCGTTAGCAATCATGTTTGTCATATCATCTCTAGCCTGTGAGCCTCGACAAGGACTTTTGGAGCTCTAAAAGGTCTATCATGTGTTTTCATGGGGGAGGCTACACATTCTAGAGTGGCTATCTAGGTGCATTTCTTTCGTTTGTCGGGTTCTAGTGTATCTTCCGTGGACAATTTCTACATTTCCCAGGCTGTCCAAACCTGTTGGACATCGTCCTTGCCACTCAGATTTTTTGGTGGCCATCTAGCATTTTTTAAGCCATTTATTGTGCTATGACCAGCATTAAATGCGGTCGGCCAACATTTATGGCATTTCCAAATTTCAATCGGCCAGTTTAGGGGTTTTGTGGCTATCTATAGTCATTCCCCACTTGGCAGTCATTCATACCATTCATCTTCCTTCTTCCCTAGCAAGTGCACACTCTTAACTCCGTGATCTTCCTCCATCTCCGACGCTGCCATCATCATCAACCTGATCTAGTGCCCTCCCTGACACTATGGGCTGCATGCAAGGACTGATCAGTCCATCATTGTATCAACATTCTTCTTCGGTCAATGCAGTATTCTTCCCTCATCTTCTGATTCCTCTCTCTCTCTCTCTTTCTGCTTCTCTCTGTGTTCGTGTTTCTCTTCCGTTGAGCACTCTCACATGGTATCATCACCTAAGTGAGGACACAGTCTGGAGATTTCTTTGGGAAATGCAGAAATTGTCCATGGAAGCACACTAGACCCCAACAAACAAAAGAAATGCACCTAGATAGCACTCTAGAATGAGTAGCCTCCCCCATCAAAACACATGACAGACCTGTCGGACATTGTCCTTGCCACTTGGATTTTTTTGTGGCCATCTGGCATTTTTTAAGCCATTTATTGTGCCATGACCAATATTAAATGTGGTCGGCCAACATTTATGGCATTTCCAAATTTCAATCGGCCAGTTTAGGGGTTTTGTGGCTATTTATAGCCATTCCCCACTTCGCAGTCATTCATATCATTCAACTTCCTTCTTCCCTAGCAGGTGCACACTCTAACTCCGTCATCTTCCTCTGGGTCCAATGCTGCCATCATCATCAGCCTGGTCTAGTGTCCTCCCTCACACTGTGGGCTGCATGCAGGGACTGATCAGTCCATCATCATTGTATCAACATTCTTCTTCAGTCAATGTATTATTCTTCCCTCATCTTCTGCTTCCTCTCTCTCTCTCTCTCTCTCTCTCTCTCTCTCTCTCTCTCTCTCTTTGCTTCTCTCTGTGTTCGTGTTTCTCTTCCGTTGAGCACTCTCACATGGTATCATCACCTAGGTGAGGACATAGTCTGGAGATATCTTTGGGAAATGTAGAAATTGTCCATGGAAGACACACTAGAACCCGACAAACAAAAGAAATGCACCTAGATAGCTACTCTAGAATGAGTAGCCTCCCCCATCAAAACACATGACAGACCTGTCAAACATTGTCCTTGCCACTCGAATTTTTTGGTGGCCATCTGGCATTTTTTAATGCCATTTATTATGCCATGACCAGCACTAAATGCAGTCGACCAACATTTATGGCATTTCCAAATTTCAATCGGCCAATTTAGGGGTTTCATGGCTATTTATAGCCATTCCCCACTTGGCAGTCATTCATATCATCCATCTTCCTTTTTCCCTAGCAAGTGTGCACACTCTAACTCTGTCATCTTCCTTTGTCTCCGATGCCGCCATCAACATCATCAGCTTGATCTGGTGCCCTCCCTAACACTCTAGGCTGCATGCAGGGACTAATCAATCCATCATCATTGTATCAATATTCTTCTTCAGTCAATGCAGTATTCTTCCCTCATCTTCTGCTTCCTCTCTCTCTCTCTTTCTGCTTCTCTCTATGTTCCTATTTCTCTTCTGTTGAGCAATCTCACATGGTATCATCACCTAAGTGAGGACACAGTCTGGAGATTTCTTGCAAAAGAGTAGATTTTCATCGCAGAGGAGCAACCCAAATTTCCAAAACTCAGATTTTCAGCCTGCATTTACCGCATTTAAAGCTTGAATAGGTGGTCCACTACCCATTTTTCACCCCAAGCAGTCATGCAACAATCTCCAAGGACCAAGCAACAACTATTTTGCATTAGGTGGCATCAACTTTTGTGTTTTGCCAAAAACGCAAATTTATATTTTTTGCAGTTGTCCATCTCCTGGTGCCGACATCAACATATTTCTGCAAGCAACAACTTCCTCGGCCTTAGCAACTGCTTTCTGCTATGGGTGACAGTTTTTGGTGCAGGTGACAACCTTGCGGTGGCGAGCGACAATTGTTTCTCTATCCAACAAAGCTTTCTCGAAGATTGCAGGTTCGAAGATGTCTTATCATCAGTTCTTTGCTGACTCAGAGGATGAAGTCTCTATTTCTTCCTTTGAGAGATGGAGAGATTTTCGTGCTAGTTCACACAACGAACGGAGGTCTCCTAGCCCATTTGTACAAGGTCCCTCTCCTCCCTGTTCTCTACATGTTTCACAAAAGGCTCATTCTACTAGCCTTCATATGCCTTCCATGGTACCCTCTATCCAAGTGCCCGTATTCCCTTCTTTACCCAAAGAGGACCGGCTTGATGGTTCAACCTACTCAATTTGGTCATGTAAGGTGAAGTGTATCCGTGATACCTTTGATCTTTGAGAGTTTGTTACCCACCCTATTTCCCGTCCGGAGGAGGATCCCACAATTGGATCATCGATGGATTGTACAACCTTATGGCATCACCTCAACTCTAGAGACCAATCCTTCCTCTTTATGAGCTTACAGGTTTCTGTTCTAGTGCATGTACGCAAGTTGCAAAAAGCAACGGATATGCCATTAGAAGGCATTTACCCACCAGATTACTCTCGAGAAGAAATAACGGATGCTTGCATTGATGATTCTCCTTCCATGAAGGATCATATCAACAAATTGGAGAACTTGAAGGATGAGCTTGCATTCCTTGGCAAGATGATCTCTTCAGAGGATATGGCTATGATTCTTCTAATTTAGCTTCCATCTCCCCGATTTGATGCTTTCTACACCAGCCTTCTTACATCGAGGACCAATTAAAAGCTTCTATTGGAGGAGCTTGCCCCGCTTGTTTTGGAGCATGACGAGCATACCACAGAGGTTGCCAGTGGATCCATCTCCACTAAAGCTTTTGTTGCAGATTCGAAAGGGCAAAAGAAGAAGAAAGGAAAGTCAAAGACTAAACAACATGAGAGTTCTTTAAGCTCTACTCAAAGAAGCCTAAATGCCCATATTGTGGAAAGGGGACACATCCAAAGAAGCAATGTTGGAAGAAGTATCCTCACCTTCGTCTGGGAGCGAATGATGAAGCTAAAACATTCGAGCCTTCTACCTCTACTCTAGCAATTACCCATGAGTCAATGTTCGAGCCTTCTACCTCTACTCTAGCAATTACCCATGAGTCAGTGTTCCTTCATATTGTTGACTTGGAGGAGCCTTCTTCAATGGTTGCCTCATCCTCTAAGAGGCCTTGGCTGGTTGATAGTGGAGTTTCTAGTCATATGACTGCATGAGATGATTTGTTGTAAGATCTGTGCCCTTCTTAGGGTTTTGTCACTGTTGGTGACATTGTTTTGGTGCCTATTAGTAGTGTTGACACTTTGCCTTTATTTCCCAACTATGCGTCGAGCTCCCTTTCACAAGCCCTTTATGTTCCAAACTTAGGCTTTCCATTCCTCTCCGTGTATGGCCTTACTAGGCTTGGTACCTGAGTTGTCTTCACCGAGTAAGCCGTTTATATTGAGGGTACTTCTACAGGGGCTGTTATCGTAACAAGTTGACAAGAGAGTGGGTTTACAAGCTTCATTTCCCTTCTCTTATACAAGGTTCTTTGAGGTAGTTGTCTATTGCTACACCCATTCCCACTTATGCACCATCTTTCCACATGTTCCTTCCCATCCCCCACCCTCTCCTCCGGTGATTCCCTTGTACCTCCCATCCCGTTTAGAGAAGGACGATCATGATGTGTGGTTGTGGATTTTCTAGCCCCTAGTATTTCAAAGGGGGTTTCCCAAGATCAAGAGGAGCTTCTTCATCTAGTAGTCTTCATCAACAGACTTCATTGATATTAGAATTTCTCTTGCCACCCTAGGATTTGTTTCTTCCTTGGCCTTTTGCCACATCTAGGATCTATGAGAGGGGGTGTTAGCAATCATGTTTGTCATTCCTTGTCATCTCTTGCCTATGAGCCTCAGTCTGAGATAGACGAGGACTTTTGGAGCTCTAACAGGTCTATCTTGTGTTTTGATAGCAAAGGCTACTCATTCTAGTGCAAGTGCGGGAAAGAACGTAAGAATAACAATTCTTACGTTCTAATGCAAGTGCGGGAAAGAACATAAGAATGACAATTCTTGAGTTTTTCAAACAATGTGTGTATATATATATATATATATATATATATAGAGAGAGAGAGAGAGAGAGAGAGAAAAGCATCTCAAAATTTCACATCCCTGTGTAACAAACCTCCCCTTTGAAATCCCTACGATCATCCTCAATTACATTGCATTGTGTCAAAGTAAAAGCATACACTGGAATTTCCATAAGGCATCACAATCACAACATTGTGCACTATTGTCCAACCGTGCTACATAACTAGCCTATGCTCACGGAGTTCACTTAACACAATATCCAAGTGTCTTCTATGCTCTACCTCATTCTTTGAATAGACAATCATGTCATCATAGAAAGTGTCCACAAATCCTCTATGTGGGCTAAAGATGCGATCCATCATCCGATCAAAAGTGGGAGGAGTATTCACAAGTCCAAAAGGCATAACAAGAAATTCATACAGCCCAAAAGATGCATTGAAAGCTATCTTAGGCACATCTTCCGGTCTAATGCATATTTGATTATATCCACTTTTCAAATCTATACCGTTGAATATGGTTGTCCCCTACAATCTATCCATAACGTCATCGATCTGAGGAATCAAAAAGTAATTCTTTATCATGATCTTATTTAGAGCACGATAATTGATGCACATATACCATGAACCATCCTTTTTCTGCACCAAAAGCATTGGAGGACAAAAAGAAGAGTTGGGCTAAATCAGTTCTTTTTCTAACAGCTCATTCACCTGACTCATAATCTCCTGTTGTTGGGCTACACGGACTCTGTAGGAGGCTTATTAGGTGGGCTACTTCTAGGGATAAGATCTATGCCATGATCTTCACGTATTTCAAGCGGTAGCTGCCCCAGAAGTGACTAAGAGAAGTAAACAGCATACATTTTCAGACATGACATGCGATCCTTCTCTAACTTAGACATGTTTCCAACATGCTCACTATCATCTTTATCCTTAGTAAAAACCAAGTATACTAAAAGATAATTTTTCACTACTTCAAAAATAGCAACTATACATACAACAGGAACAGATTCACCTTTCAACTTTACATCAAGTGTAAGTGCATTTCCCTTATGCTAAATAGTGATCTTTTTTGCACGAGAATCAATCACTACATGCATACAATACACCATAGCATACTAAGTAATACATCACAACCCTCAAGTGGAGCAATGAAGAACTCTTTGTTGTCCACATATCCCTGTATATACAACCGAAGCTTTCAAATCTATGGTGTGATGAGCTATGCATGGCCTTTACATGCCATTCCAACTTCTCCCATGGGTCGCATCTCATCCTCTTTGATGCCTAGACGAGGTACCATATCTACAGCGATGAAGTTGGCTCGTGTACCATTACTGAAGAAAACCAATGCATGTTGATCCCTAATTTTTCCTCATGCTCTACACAACTCAATAGTATCATCATTGGGCTGATCATTAACATTGGGTACCAATACCACTGATGTTTTGGGCTTCTTTCTTTTAGAATCTCCCTGATTTTCTAATTTTCCAACTTGCTGCCTATTGGGACAGTCTGTTGCAATGTGACCCTTCTATTCCCTATGTTGTGCCAATATTTTCGAGTCCTTTCTTTGTTGTTTTAGCGTCTTTTCAAGCTGATTTTCAGATCTGCCCCTTTTCTCAGCCTTAAACAACTTTTTATTCGGCTTCTCTCCACTCTCTAGGAAGCTTGAATCCTTCCCACGTAGTAAAGCATCGGCTATAGCAGCAGTCTCTATGAGCTGAGACATGCTAGACACTGGATTTAATGCAAATCCCTAATTCCTTTGGGCAACCCACAAACATATTTTTCCACTTGCTCATGAAGGGGTACCGAGAGATAAGAAGTAATAGGCAACAATGCATCCTAAAACTTCTTATTATATTGCTCCAAATTTTTGCATTCCTGAGCATCCAACTTTTTCCAAGCTATTTGCTTGAATTGTGTCCACATTGACAGTGCTCTACTTTGCGTCAAAAGAGTGCACGACCACTACAATGCATTCCCTTTCAAGAAAGTGGCTGTCTTTCAAATCTTCAAGGACTCCGTGAAGTTCCCCCCCTGAATAGGCTGTATCAAACTACTGAATGAAAGTCAAAGCTTTTAACCTATCTTATGCACCGCTGAAGAACTCAAATTTCAATGCTTTTCCACTCTCATCATAGTCTTTTGCTGCCCCTTTGGGTGTCAAGTTGTCATACATTGGCTGCTGCAAAAAGAGTGCATTTACTAAATTTACATCAAAACCAATGCCAAACGGAGCATTTGTCAACATTCATTCCTTAAGCCCCATAAGCATTCAAGGGTGTAGATGCATTACCAAACATGCTACTTTGTGCCCCAAGCATCAAACCAATGCTGCCATACATACAGTTTTGCATATTTCCAACCATACCCGAATACATTGGGCCTTGCATACCATGCACTGGTTGCTGCATACCATAGCATGAAAAATCATGCTTCCACCAAACTATCCTAGGTGCCCTATCATAGCACGCATATTTGGCTGTCCAAAATCCATTGAATTGGCGCTTCCATGATAGCCTTACATTTGCATTCCTTGCCCCTTAGGTACTAATTGTTTTGCTTCATTAGCATCTTTGGGAGCTTCAAATGAAGGTTTTGGCATTTTCTTTGATGCACCTTGCTGTCTTGAAGGTGTAGAAAATGACTTATTCTTCTTGCCCTTGTCGTCCTTCTTTGAAACATTCAAAAATCTGGTAAATTGAGGATCCTTTGCCAATTCAGTAAAAAGCTTTGTTGCTGTCCTCATCTGATTCTTGAACCAATCATCAAATTCCTATTCACTTTGCTGGTCATTAGTCTCATCATGCCTTAAAGGCCCTACATCTTGCCCAGCAGCAGCATTTTCAGCTTGTTATCCATGGTTTGAGCCTTCTCCAAGGTCGGGCATTGCATTTCCTTCATTCCCTTGTGAATGTTCATACTAAGAAGCATCATTACAACTTGATTGCATCTCACCGTATGAAGATATATTGCTGTAATTTTGTCGACTGAGAGGAAAAATCAGCACTAGCACAAAGCTTTGGCTTGCAATCAGGTGTCTCCGGCCCACCAAATCAAGGGATTGAGTGATTTCCTAACAATCGAACCATGAAACTAGCATTCCTTCTTGGAAAGGGTGGTAACTCCCTGATTAAGCACTTAATTACAGCATTCAGCAAATGAACATAACTTAAAATGCACAAATCACCTTAATAATCTTAGACATTGGACATCTTGTTGGCCCCAAAATTGGCGCCCCTTTCGGTATTTCTTTAACTTGATTGCTAATGGAATGAGTACAAGCTGAGATATACAATCTCCTTTGCTATTCCACTAAGCCTCTTTGCTGTAGCAACAATCAGCAATCAATCCGGACCAATTGCTCCTTGATTTTTCACCCAGGACTTGCACGAATGGAACCTCCAACTAGCCAAATGCTGCCCCAAATTACAGTAAATGGGCTGGCATCTGAATTCCCTGACAATTACACAAATTTCAGGTGTTGAATTGAGTATACAATGCCTTTACCAATTGGCATGGGTCCCAAGGTGGCTATCAAACCCGAATTTCTACAAAAAAATTAGGGTTTACAACAAAGATCTCTCTTGTTCACCAAATTTTGCTGAGATCTACTCAAAATGGCTAAGAAATGTTAAGATCTCTTGAGAATGGGTTAGAGAAGGTGAGAGAAAGACAAGATGAGAGAGAGACCTGAATTTCTTTGCGAGAAAACTCTAAATTCTGCTTGCTGCCTGCTCCAGCTTGCAATTAATGCAATCACCTCCTACCAAACACCTCCAAAATAATGTCACCTCATCAGCAATGCTGTTGCCATCCCTTGGGAGGTGACTCCTTGCTGTCCCTTACATGCTGAGGCCCCCAAATGGTTGCCTTCTATAGCAAGTTGTTGTTCTCTAATCAAAAAATGGAGTAGCAGCTCTCTCACTCCCTCTTCCCCAAGCTGTAAACTAATTAAATGGCTAAGACCCAACCCCCAAAAACGTTTTCCCAATTTGCATGGGTATTTTTCTCAAGTGATTGCCTTGTAAACCCATTTTTTAGCATTATCCAGTCATTTAATTCATTTTCAGAATTAAATAATCTTGAAATTTAATTTCAACCCTTCCGACCCTACCCAAAATTTAATGTGCATGTCCATAATTAAATTGGCTAGGCTATTTGCAACCTAGAGTGGTCTCCAATTTTTGTTGATTCTTAGACTAGCATAATTAATTAATTAATGCTAGTCCCTAGTGTTATCACCAACACTTATTGGCCAAATAATTGTCCTAGGGTCAAAACTAACACCAACTAGCCCCCAAAGCCCAGCTAGCATAACTTATCACAACTTTTGCCTTTGACACCCACTACATCCTCGAGATCCTTGGCCTGTTAACATGAAGTAACACCTTTTGGTTGATCTTAATGTGGAACAACAATCACCCACTCCTAACTATACTAACAATCAAAGTGTCATGGCAGTTGCGAGGAATCTAATTTTTCATACTCGCATTAAGCACATTGAGATGCATCATCATTATGTTAGAGAGAGGCTCTATGCAAGGGACATTGACTTGGTTTATGTCTCTACACAGGACAACTTGGCTGATGTGTTTACAAAAGCTCTCTATATATAGAAGTTTAAGGCCTTTCGCAAGGCTTTAGACTTACTACCATTGCCAATTGATCTGCCAATTCTATGTATATTCATATCATTCGCTCGGGGGGTCTGTTACACACATGTTCCTTCATAGCTCCGATGTGAACGCTCCTTTATCCACACACACTTTTTACCTTCTAGTTTGAGAAGGGTTTTTCCCCCATCTGAACACCCATCAATAGGTGTAGTACTTTAGTACCTTAGGGATTGTACTTTCATTATAATTCTCAAATTAGTGGATATGATGTTCCAACAACTCTCTTCTCTCTTATGGTTCACTTGTTCATTGTGAGTGTATACCAATGTGCATGCAATTGAATCCTAACCTAACAAGAAACAGGTTCTTCATTACAAATAGTAGCAAGACATGCCTATGCAACAAAGTGACGTGTGTGACAAGTGTTTGCTTTAGTTCTACCATGAAGTGGAATGGGTTGGTTGAATAGACTCGTCCCTTCGAGACACGTTGGGGTATTGGAGATCTATCTCCAATCCAAATTTGTATGTCCGCACGTCAATTGAAGGGCACACACTGTTTGTGCTATAAATGGAGAAATGGTTGCACAAGATGAAGAATAGAAGCAAGATGAGTAGTAGCTCACATTTTGTACACACATGAATAGCTTGTTTTGTTCACTTTCAAGCCTTATGTACAAGAAAGTTAGGGTTAGGGTTTGGGCCCCCTATGATCTAGGGTTATGGTTAGGTCCCTATGTTTTAGGGTTTTCACTACTTTTTGGGTGCTCTACACACTTTCTTGGCTCATGACAGTTCCTTCTCTTGATGCACGCTTCGTACAAAGTGCAACTGCCTGCTGTCCAAGAATCTGTGTCAATAAAATACACAAGACACAAAAATGCAAAACTCAAAAACTTACAAGACAGAGCTGCCATCAAAGGCAATGGAGCTGAAAGTCACCGGATATCGAGAGAATCACTGCCAATGTCAAAGAAATAACCAAATCCAAGGCCAGATGCAGCAAATTTCTCCAGATCCGTTGAAAGCCCCAATTTTGGATGTGAAATTGGGGGCAAATAGTGAAAAGCACCAATACCAAATTCTTTGCTGATGTGAGCTGAATGTCTACAATCCACCAAGGCACCTGCCTGGGCAGCTGCTGGTGGTGCAGGAGTTGCAGGACAGGTGGCTATGCTGGATAGGCTGTCGGAGCTCTTACTTTATGTACAAAACATGTAGACAAGAAAAACAAACAAAAGCATAAAAACAGGCCAAGATCATGATATATTTTATGCTAATGAGCATCGCACTCTTCTATACCTCCAAGAAGGTACTGATGGACTCCAATACATAAGCACCTGCAAATGCTGTAAACTATCTTCAAGGTACTATGTACCTTTTAAGAATCATTAAGAAGATCAGGCCTGTCCTACCAGTTGGATTCATCTCAAAATATTGCAGTTCACCCTCTGTTTCATAAAGGCCATTTGAAAATCCACTTGGAAGAAGATGAACCAATTGTCTCGATTGAGGATATCTTGCACTTGAAAGAAACAGCCCATGATTACAGGTTAGTCTTCAGAGGCTAAGTATAGAGCCTGCTACAAGAATACCCCTCAGCACTCTAATCCAAGTGGTTGCTTGAAGAGCTTGGTTAACTTTGAGCAGAAAATATGTCGCACATAGCCAAATAGTATATTTAGCTGAAATATCCAGTTTTACTCAAGTTCAAGCACATTGGACAACTGTATTTGTCAGAGTTGGAATTGGAGGAGTAGCAGGTCAGCTTATTCAAGCATTTGAAATAATTTAAACCTCTTTTGTCTCTTTGGAGTTTGCCAAACTATTTCTATGTTGCATTTAAGTTAGAACTTAGACAGGAGACATAGGAAACACAACCCAAAAAAAAAAAAACAATCAGCTTTAGAATCTAATATGTAGCCTGCATTACCCCATCCAGATCTACTGCATGCATCTCGACACTCCACAAAATAATGGTACTCGTGGCTCTTCACATCATGGACGGATTCCAATTGCATTTTGGCTAGAGCATTACTGATCTCAACCGAGCTGTGCACAGGAAGCAAGGCTTGTCAAAAACATTAATGACAGATAGTACTTGCTGTAAATAAAAGAGAACTTCAGTTTTACTAGTGCTGGTAAGTCTTGTTGTGGATTATGGGGATACAGCCCATGCAGAATCTTAAATTGTCCCACTACTCTTTCGAATTTGATACTAGTTCTTCATATAGTACAGCAAATTGCATGTGCAAATCTTGACCTAGGTCTCAGTCTGATGCAGTATAATGCAGACATCTAGAAGCAGAACACTACAGAAGGTGAAACAAATGCACATCATGCCAACACAACAAAGACTTAAACAAGCTGAAAAGTAATCAAAGTATGTTAAGACCATAAGGTATTAAATATAAGCCAATCAGCATATATCCTCAAGGATTCAAACATTATATCAAGAAAAGCATTGTTCAGACATACACATAGCTCATGTTCTTGTAAATATGAGGTGCCTTAAGTTTGATGTAATCCAAAATGTTTTTCGCACATGTACCCGTGCCACCTCCTATTTCATAGATCTGAAATCACCAAAAAGGAAAAATGTTGGGGCTTTCTTGCATATGAATCTCTATAACCAGATGTACACATGGAGTTGTCACTTTGTTTTTCCTAGTTCATCCTCAAGTTATTCATGATTACTGCATGTCTTTTAGCATGTTCTTTCATCTCAGTATTAACTCCTGTAAACAGTACATGATAGGTGATTATATGCATAAAAATGTCCTTTCCTTGGAGCATTAACTAGTTCCTTTGGAGACAACAGTAATACACACCATCGATTCCCATGTTTAAGTCCCTCAGTAAAGCTTTGTATAATACATCCATATTTGGATTTTCAAGCACTATGCTTTCATCACGTGCACTACTGCAAAGCAAAAACACCATGACAAGATCTCAAATGCTCCACTTGGTTTACAACCAGAACATGAAGAGAGATTTGTGCATCACAGCTAAGCACATCATCAGAAGCATTGAGTTTCTCTTTTTTTGGTTTCCTGTCATAGCCCAAAGGAGTGTGTAGCTGTAACGGAAGTGTTTAACTAACAGGATGACCCTTTTTTCTCCTAAAAAGGTAAAGGCAGAAAAAGGTTACAAGAGAATTTATACTAGTTCAAAATAGAACAAGTGCTAAACCATAAACCTGTACTGCCTCCTGCATACTGGACTCACACACTAAAGCATTGAACAATTTTAAAAATGTTACGATCACAAAAGAAACATTTACCTGAAGTGGAAAGTCTACATTGTGATTTTTCACTATGAAGCGAGCAAGTGCAAAACCATACCATGGCTGAGTGAGAAAGAGAACCATATGTCAGTCTTCAAGGCATACACCACCTACTTGCTCTTTCTCAAAATAGAAGTGGTAAAAAACTAAAAGCCAAATTGCAAGTAAGCATAAGATATATACTGTCTTGAAAGGTGAAATCACAACCCGTGTTTACTAGCATATGCAATTTAAAAATGCAACCCATTTTTCCTATTATTTGCAATAAAATTTTCAGATCGGTTATGTGATATGTGCTGCCTCTGGCCCTCCTGCTGCTTTCTGTACCTGCCAGTTCTGCCCTTCCTGATCCTGCATGACCTGCAGGCTGCAGCACTCTCCTGCCTTCCTTATCCCATGCCAGCCTGCCATCTTTGCCACTATCCCAGCCTGCTGTCACTGCCCCAACCAATCTGGCTCTCATCCCTCTACCAGCCTGGAATTCACCTGCCTTTCGATAATTCAGAACTTCCACAACTCATCATTTCCAGCCTCCAGCCCTGCCCCACCCACTTCCTGTTACCTAACCTCCTGGCCTCTTGAGATAATTTTCTCTGTTTCCCCTCCATTTCACAGCAGCATTTAAACACCAACAGCCTGCATTCCACATATCATGAGAATATGTGAACTAGGAGAAAAAAGCTTCTTTGGAAAGGCTCAGTCAAGACTAAGCTGGATCCAAGTTGTTTGAAAAAAGCATACAGTTAAAAGGGGTCTTCATCTGGTACGAAGATCACTCATCAATGGATCTGGAAATCCTATAGAGAGCAAGTATTCTGAGTAAGAAGTTCTACAGAACCACTTCACCCTTTGGTGTAAGGCCGCTCAGGTTCAAGTGGAGCATAATGGATGTAATTCTCCAAGTTGAGGATCTCCTCAATCAAGAACGCTTACTCATCCTGTCCCAACCACTCTTTAAGATGGCTAACATGGAGCAGAAAATGAATACTAACATCTAAGGGCAAATCTAAAAGGACGCTACTTATCTCCTTGATAATCTGAATAACTCAAAAGATAATTTTGACCACTTGCTGGTTAGCATCATCTCAAAGTCCTCAGGTACCTTGAAGTACACCCACATCCCTTCTTGGAGCTCACAAAATTGCACCATGTTAATTAGCATAAAAGGTGGCGTGATTTGTAGAGAATTCACTACATATTGCATTTTAATGTCCTGGAGTCCAATCGCAATCCGTGGCTTTGGATAAACATGAGGGCTATAACCAGTAGCCACATGCTTACTGTTACAAGAAAACTCAATCAATCTGAGACAAGAAAACTCAATCAATCTGAGATACTGCTGACAAAGAGAGACATGCTCGAAGCATATCCTCGTAGTCTGATTTAAGCATTTTGTTCATCCTCTAAAAAGACAACATGCACAGCTTGTCTCCCACTTTTAGAGGACCATTTGCAATAAATTACCATTGAGCTTTGGGTCACAATCACTGCCAATCTCCTCACGCAAACTGCACAACTTGAACAAATGTTGTGCAAAAGGCTGACCCAACTCATAGCTTTTACTATGGTCTTGGCAGGTATGAATCAGACCAATTTTGTCAAGCAGTCTATAGCAAACAATATGGTATCATGACCCCTATTGGTACATGGTAATCCTATTACAAAATCCATCATAATGCTACTCCATTTACAACTTGTAATCTATAGTGGATGCAAAAGTCCTTCTCATTTCTATTGTCCAGATTTATTAAGCTCACACGAGACACACCCGTGCACATAGCTTTCCATGAAGATATAGAACCATGACTGAATAAGTAGATCATCACTCAAGCAACAAAGAATAGAAACATCAATAGAAAATATGTCAATGATGCTCCAACATCCGCATACAGGCTAGGCAAAGTATTAGGGCCTCTTCGACAGTACCACAAAGGGTATCTACCTAGGACTTGCTAGCAATGCTTCACTTCACATATGCTTCATCGATTGTCCTCTACTGCATCAACTAGAGAGCTACATCATAAGCCTATCATTAGTTCACAAATGCACCATGTTGGTGTACACTACCACTTCACCAAAGAGTAGGTTAAGCTAGGCACTATTCACTTAGAGTTTGTGTCTTCATTGGAAAATTTTGCAAATATTTTGACCAAGCCAATCAACTATTTGATTTTTCAATATCTTCTACCTAGGATCGGCATGGGTGCACCCTCCTCTACTACTTCAGATTGACAAGGAGAGGTATTAGAATTTGTCAATTCTATGGGTAGTGCCCAATATTTTAGTCTGTTGGTTTAGTGTCAACAAAACTACATTAATAAGTTGTGTCACCACTTCTAGAGTTAGTTCTAGAGTTAGCTAACTTCAATTGAGTTAGGGATGTACTTTCATTCTATCATTCTAGCACTTGCATTTTCTGAGTGTGGAACTGCAGCCCACTCTTGACTATCTTGTGTTCACTCTCTCTTCCTCCATTTCCAACAATTGGTATCAAAGCTAGACACGTGGATTCTATCTCTCAATCGCTCAACCAGTACCACCCACGCAAAGTCCCCCTCATCTAACGAAGGAAAAGAAGCTGTTGTTTTGGAGGGAGGATCTGTCGTTTTGAAAGAGAAGTTGTTTTGGAGGAGTTCCTACTACTATTTTCAGTCTGCATGCAATCTTGCACACACAACCTCTCTTAGCCTTGCTCATGATATTCTCAATTCTGCCTGCTATTTTATCAATCCTACTCACCATTTTCTTAGCTTTGCATGCCATTTTTTGCAGATCTAGAGATAAAAAAACCCCTAATTTTTTGAATTTGGGGATTTTCAAAACTTTTTGTGATTTCTCATTCATCTTGCTCGTCTCATCCCCAATATCAAAAAAAAATTCAATTTCTCATATTTCATGCCAAGAAATTTGGGGGATTTCGACCAACTTTTCCAATTTCTAACTTTTCTTGAAATTTATTTAAGAAAACCTAGGACTTTTCCGTGGTTCAAGCTCCCTTGTGTAAATCTCCACCAGAATTGCCAATACTTTGCAATTTCTTCAACATTGTTGCACAAATTTGGGCCTTTTGTGATTTTTGCATCCGACACACATCCGAAGGTACCATGCAATTGTTGGTTGTTGTCGATGTGCATCCTGAGGCAACACTCCATCAAATTTTTAGCTTGTAAGTATAAATCTTTGAAATTTCTCAAAATTTCTTCACCGAGATTTGGGGCTTTTGCATAGCACGCATATCAAAGCACTAGACAAGTGTTGGAATAGTATTATTGTGGTGTTTATGTGACATAAGACAAAGAAATTGCAGTGAAAATTTGGGGATTTTCAACATTAAGTTGTGCATTTAATGTTGGGCACACATACCAAGACATGTGCAATTGTACAGTACTAAATTGCTGTAAATTGCAGTTTGGGTACTATTTATGCAATTTGGGCACCTTTTTTCAAGAAGAGAGACAATTTTGACAGTTTTTCACTTGCTTTAGCATCCCATGTTGGGATTTCAATAATCATTCCAATACATTCAAACTTCAACTTTGGAAGTGTTTGGCTACGCAATTTGAGCAAAAATTGCAGCAATGTCAAATCATGAAACCCGAGATCATAACAACATTTTGGGAGTCCTTACTTGAGAGGACAAGCTAGATAGCACCATGGAGTTTTATGGTGTGCAATCTTCTTGCAAAGGATCTCAAGGATTATGTTACAAGTGACTTACCGAGACCAAGTGAGCTTGCTCCTTAGACACCTCAACGTGGTGCTACAGGACAGCTAGTTGTTCCTGCTATTGCTCCAACTGTTGCCCCTACTTCTCCTACAACAAATCAAAGGAGATGGGACTCCAAAGATGCACAGGCTCTGTCATCAATTGCCTTGTAGTAAAGAGAGCTGTCATAGATAATCATACCTCATATACACTCATGCAAGACCTCCAAAGCAGCTTGGATATTTTTTACAGCATGTTTGCAGCTAGTAATGAAGCCAAAATCTCCTACTTATTGAGAAGATAACTGGCCAATGCACATATAGATGAGGGTGACAACATGACCAATCACCTCACACACTTGCAAGATACCCGTGAGCAGCTGTTGAATATTGATGAGTTTATTTTAGATACATAAATGGTCAATGTCACTCTGAGCTTACTCCCTCAGTCTTATGTTGGTTTCCACACCTCGTTGAATTTATCTTTGGGTGTGGCAAGGCCGCCTCTTATTACAAGAGGAATAGACTCAAAGAAATGTTGCTATGAGGTCACGGGATGTTACAATGGTCTCCAAATATAAGGGCAATGGCAAAGTTAAGTAGTTTGTGAAAAATCAACAAAAGGTTAATTCAAGATAGCAATCAAACAAGGCCACCCAAGAGACGGAGAAGACAAAGAAAAAGGGGAAATGCCACTACTACAAGAAACCAAAACATTACATCGATGAATGCAAGAATAGGTTAGCCAAGGAGAAGAAAAAGGACTTCGATTTGGCTGTCCAGGACACATTTGCCACTAAGTCTTCAAATGGGGATGCTATAGCTAACTTTGTGGAGGAAGACTATGCATTCTTGACATGCAATTATGACACATCCATGGCTAACAGTGCATTTAATCCTGTTGAAACGCAGCATACTTGGTATTTTGATAGTGGGACATCTAGACACATTCATAGAAGTGTTTGTTCACATCCTTGCATTCAGCCCCTGCAAGGAAGCATATTCCGTGAGCTAATAACAACACTTATGATGTATGTGGCATTGGTTCAGTGCTAATCACTGATACAGATAGTTAAGGTTTCATGCTTCTTGATGTTTTCTTTGTGCTTGGTATCACAAAGAATTTATTGTGCATTTCAACTTTTAATAAGCATGGATTTCAAGTCATCTTTGAGAATGACAAGTGTATTGTCAAAGATAGAGAGATGGCCTATGCTCTTCAATTGTCAAGTACCTTGAATAAGGCCTATTTTTGTTGGACACATATGAGAAGAGTTGTCATGATGCTCTGGCAATTAGCACTCTTACATCCACTAGGCAAAATCCAAAGCTTTGGCATGCCCGCTATGGTCACATGAGCTTTGACAATATCATGACTCTTCAGAGATGTCAAATGGTAGATGATTTGTCTACTTTGAATACCCAACCTCCCCATGCTTCTGAGGGTTGCATTCTTGGGAAAATATTCAAATTCACTTTTAAGAAGAATGGTCCCGTGTGTATTGTCCGAAAATTGCAACCGATACACTTTGATGTGTGTGGTCCTATGAGGGCTAGAGCACTTGGTGGTCATTTGTATTTTGTTACATTTATCGATGACTACTCTAGGTACACTTGAGTGTATGGTTTGAAGGCAAAATCAAATATATTTATGCACTTCAAACACTTGGTGGCAAAATTGGAAGCAAAAACATATCTAAAGGTGCAGACTCTACGCACAAATAAAGGGGGGGAGTATATGTCTCATGCATTTGAGACATTTTGATTAAGCATGGCATTACATATTAAGCCATTGTGAGGAGAACCCCTCAACAAAATGGAGTGGCTGAAAGAAAGAATCACACACTCATGGAGATGACCAGATGCATGCTTAAGAGCGAAGGGTTACTACACAAATTTTTGTTAAAGAGTCCTCACTGCACAAATCATATCTTAGATTGTGCACCTATAAAGGCACTAAAGACTATCGCACCTTTTAAGGCTTGGCATGACAAGAAACCAAAGGTTAATCTCTTTCAAGTGTTTGGATGCATAGCTCATGCACATGTACAAAGGAGCTTTGTAGAAAGCTTGATAACAAGGCCATAAAATGCATTTTTATTGGTTATAGTTCAGAAAGCAAAGGTTATCGCTTGTATGATCCAACACAAAGAAAGTGTTTGTTAGTAGGGATGTGATCTTTGCTAAAAATGCAACCTTTTCGCATGACCAATTTGAAATGCCAGCTACCTACGACTTGGGTGATGTATTTGAAGGCCTTCTACCACTTTCTTTGGAATCCGAGTGTTAGAATTTAGCAATTCTATAGGCAGTGCCCAATGTTTTAGTCAGTTGGTTTGTAATGTGAACAATTCCCTTGCAAGGACACTATCCAAGTAATTCCATTGCATAGCTTTTTGCATGGCATGAGCATGATGATTTGCATTGTCTATTTGCATTATCCCATGCATTGACATTATCTATGCGTATTTACCCCTTTCCGGTCAAAGAGTAGTTGACTCTAGATCCACCATATTCGTGGTAGCTCACATAGGAATCTCGTAGGGTAGTCTCCCTTTGCTTCCATCTATCATTTTTGCTTCACCACATATCCCCCATAGATTTCTCCGTCACCAAGACCCAGTGGTGATCGAGATAGCTTGCCCTTCTGTGATATATTAGGTTTGACCATCCCTTTTATTCTGCCCTAGGGGCACAAATTACTCAACAGAACGAACACTAATTGAAAACCTACACTTCATGCTAAATCAAAGCAAAGGTAAAAGCCCCCCTTTTTTTTTAAGTTAAACCATTGTGGGGTTCCATGCGCCTTTGTAAGTCCTAGTAGACCACTTGGCAACCAACGAGCATCCTTTGTTCAATGCCTTATCCTCTTTGGGATGTGATCACTTGGGCTCCCTTGGTAAGATATCCATCATCTTTGTAGTCTTGGTAGACCACTAGGCAATCGACGTGCACCCTTTGTCTAATGTGCTAGCTACTTTGAAATGGGGTGTTACGAGGATGTGAAAATTTGAAGCTTTGCTTATGTTTAGTTGATATTTGATTAAAGAATTAATCAAATGTGCAATTAAAAGATGCACATGTGAGGTGCAAGCTACTTTTTCACAGTTGACGACCGAAGGACCCTGTGAAAAAGATGGGTGTCAAAGGAAAAAGTTGTAACAAGTTATCCTTGTTAGATTCTAGGTGAATTTTGGTGTTAGTTTGCCCTTAGGACCATTAATTGCCCATTAAGTGTCAGTGGTGACACTAGGGACTAGGCATTAATTAATGGATTAATGCTTGTCCAAGGATCAATTGATGCATGGGACCACTTTGGGTTGCAAATGGCCTAGCCAATTAATTTTTGGATGGGCAAGGTCAATTTTCTGGGCATGGATTAAGGGCTGAATTAATTTTCAGAATTAATTAATTCTGAAAATTAATTAAATGGCAGAAAATAGCTAAAAATGAATTAAGAAAGCTACCACTTAGCAAAACTTTCCCATGCAAGTGGGGAAAAGGTTAAATGGGGCTGAAGGGAGAGGGAAATCTCGTTTCTTCATTTTGGAGCTATTGGGAAGAGGTGTTGGACTGTTGCTACCAGCTTTTGGGGCCATTTCCCAGCCATTGGAGACCATTTTGGTAATGGAGATTGCATATTCTTGACCTTGGGAAGCTGGCAATTGCTGCTGATGTACTTTCTCCTGAAGATCACAGTCTCTGATGCTCCTATTGTTGTTGGTGCATCCGTTTGGGGCTGATACAGCAAGGCAGCTGCTGATTTTGATCAGTTCTTCGCGACAAATCTCACAATTTTCTCTCTCTACAGCATTCTCTCATCTCCTTCAGTCTATGCTCAGCCATTCTGAAAATACCTTATCTGCATATTGGCCATATTAACAACCCAAAAACAAGCTTAATTAATTAAATTATCAAGCTTTCATTAAAAATAAATGCTTTCCTAAATAGTGTCTATCTCCCATAAGCCAAACCCTAAATTGGGAGGACCCATCCATCTATAAATAGACACGTTGTCCACCACTCTATCTCAATCTCATTTTTGCAGCTTGCAGGTGTTTGATCTCTACTATCCACAACCCATTCACAGAGGATATCTCACTTTGAGCTACTGCTTACCGTTTCCCATCCTCAAGGTGCCTAATGTCTACTGTATGCTACTCATTCTCAACCTATTCGCACTACTTTCCAGCTAGCGAGTGTTACCTACACCTGCCAAGACCTCTTGCCTACTAGCCACACCCCATTTACATCAATTTGAGCTACTACCTACCGTTTCCCATCCTCAAGGTCCCTAATGTCTGCCGTATGCGACTCGTTCTCAACCTGTTCGCACTGCTTTCCAACTAGTGAGTGTTGCCTATACCTTTTAAGTCATGTGGCAGCAGGTTGCCTACTGCCACATATCGCAATATGCTGCATTTATGTTGTACAACAAGCTGAAAGGCTATGTCTTGCTGTCTACAACATCACCTATGCTGCAATATCATTCTAAAGGTTGTGTTTTGTTGTTCAACTCCTTGGAGTGCCTGCCTTATCATCCATCAGCAAACTGTTGCATTTTGTTGTTCCCTACACTTCCTACCGTGTGTCACTAATCTGGCCATCATAGAGTTGTGTTTGTTCCTGCTAGACACTCTCGAAGGCTGCCTGCTACGTTGTGCGATCCATCAAAGTACAATACACTCTTTAGCTCATACTCAATGCCCCAATCCTTGAGACACAAGAGTTCGAGGTTCAATATTCACCTTGCATAGTGTGTTTGTTGCATTCAGCATTGTATTTATTCATTATTTAAATTTCTTTCATCTCTTGTACTCATTATCTCTGTGTTACCCTAATCCTAACTATGTTTCTTTATCAATCTATGTGTTTGTCATACAATTGTCTTTGTATTTTGTAGTCGAGCATTTCTTTACATCCTCCAATATGGATCCCTGTGAAAGCTCTTTATTACCAGTACATTACAAAAACGGTGCTAAAATCTTCATACACGTTATCTAAGCAAAGATATGTGCATTTTAAGCTTTTAGTATACACATGCATACTATGCAAACATTTCATGATCATGCCATCTTACTAATTGTAATTGTTTGTCTTAGCAGGGATCTAGCCAATACTTCGAGACATTAACTATTTCTGTGTACAAGCCGAACCCTGATATACTTTAGTTCTTGTAGCAAGCACCCAATCAGGTCACATAGGTGGAAGTGTTTATTATCTTTTTTTTAATCCACTGCATGGGTTCACCATAACCTATGACCACTCATCAATGGCAAACTCTAATGCACTCTTCTTTATATTTAGTAAGTGCAAAGAAAACAAGTTTGATAAACAATTAAATATGCAAAATAATAGAAAGGATACCAATTATTTATCTATTGTGTTATGATAGCCCTCCAACTTTTATTCAACTGTGCTCAACTGAAAAGCTTCTTTATATAATCAATGTCTAGGCAATCCTTCACATATTTTTCATCTACCAACTACGCATTGTTACATGTAAAGTTTTGAATTTTAGCAAAAAATTTCACATCACAAGGCTATCCTTGTGAAACAAAATCTATTCAAGATCCAAGGATTGCTTTGTTTCTTCAACTTTTAGGGGATCTTCAATAATGAGTTGCTTTAGTTCAAGTCCTGTACAAGACTTGAGCAAACTTACATGAAAAGCATTGGGTATTTTCCAATGAGCAAGAAGCTCAAGTCAATAGGAAACTTTATTTATTTTGTCAATTACTTTGAAGGGTCCAAAATATCTACCGACGAGCTTTGGAAAATATAAATTTTAGCCAAAACCTTGTTTTAACCTACTTTTATCAAGCTTCAACAAGACATGTTAGCCAACTTTAAAAATCAAATGTCTTCTTCATTTATTTGCTTGCTTCTTTTGTCACTCTTGGGCAACTTTGATAGTGACTCGAACTTTATCCATTATTGTTTTTGAATATAAAGCAAACTCATTAGCAAAAAAAAAATTATCTTCAGTTTTAATAATTAGAAAAAGAATCACTTTACCATGTATTATTCTATTTGGAGCTTTCCCTATGCATGAGTGCACTATACTATTATAAGCAAACTCTAGCAATGGAAGATACTTCTCCCATTCAGACTTACATTCACTAACATAAACTTTCAACATATCCAAAGAAGTGAGATTCATCACTTCTATTTGGCCGTGGTTTTCAAGTTTGCAAATAAAGCACGCCAAAAGTTACTTATGAATTTAGAATCTCTATCTTAGATGATTTTAGAAGGCATAGCATATAATCTAAAGATATGTTGAATGAAAAGACTTCAAGCTTGTGAGGATTTTAATATTATATCATATGAAATAAAATGTAATTTCTTCTTGATTCTCTCAATTATGACCCAAATTATATCATGACCTTGAGGTGTTCTTAGAATATCTAAGATTAAAACCATTGTGATAGATTTCCATGGAGCATCATGGCATTAGAAGAGATTGCAATAATCTTGGATTCTTCTTTCTATTATACTTGGATTTTTGACACACTAAACAAGCCTCAACAAAGTAATATATATTTATTCGTAATGTTAGCTGATAAAAGAAACGTGTCATTGCATTAAAAGCGGTTGCCCTTTCTCTATGTCCTACATAAAGAGATTCATAATTGTCCTTTAGCACTTTCTATCCAACAATGATATAAAGGCACTTATTTATAAGAAAATAACTATCTTTGATAGAATAACCTAGGGAGAACCTCCTTGCTGTAAATTTACCCAAACTGCTACAAAATCAACATCTTGGTCATAAGTATTCTTCATCACTTGGAATCTTCATAATGAGCCATAGTTACAATGCAAGGCACTCTAGAAAGTGCATCAACAATTACATTATGTTTTCCAAGAGTGTACATAATTGGAAAATGAAACATAGATAAGAAATTTTCCTATCGTGCATCTTTCTCTTGCAAATGCTTTTGAGTCTTGAAATACTTCAAGCTTTGACTGTCAGTTTTTACAAGGAAATTAGTACCTACAAGATACATGAAGCACAACTAAGAGCTCCTTTTCATAAATATTATATCTTTTATCCACATTATTGTCTTCTCTTTCTTCCTCCATTGGAAGGAGCTCTTTTACTTTGTAAGGTCATGACGAGGAAAAGCCATATATACAAAATGCTTTATGAAGCGATTGTAATAGGAGCATAAGTCGAGAAAAGATCAGGATCTCAAGTACATCATGAACAATATGCCATTCTTGAATTATCTTGATCTTTTCAAGATTCATCTAAATCCCTTCACAAGAGATGACATGTCCAAGATAATTTATTTTATGAATGAAATTTTTACTCTTTTTATCACTTAATTATGAATGAAAAATTCACTTTTTTTTCCATTTATCAAGACTTCATTTTGTCAAAGTAGTTGTAGAACAATCTCCATGCGTTGACAATGCTTCTCTTCATTCTTGCTAAAAACAAAAATATCATTAAGGAAAGTACTACCATATTGTCGATGATCTCTAAAAATACACTTCGTCATTCGACTAAAGGTAAAAGTTACATTAGTTAATCTAAAAGGAACCACTAAGAATTCATAAAGACCAAATGAAGTGCAAAAAGTAGTTTTGTGTACATCTTGTGGTATTATCTTGATCTAGTGATAGCTACTCTTCATGTCAACGTGGCTCAAAATCTTTTGAGTCTCCTAGATAATCCAAAATATCATCAATTATAGAAATCCAAAATCAATTCTTCATAGTGATTTTGTAGAGAGCTTGGTAATTAATGCACATTCTGAATGTGTTATCCTTCTTTTGAACAAGAAGAACTAGTGAACAAAATGATGAGCTACTTGTCTTGATTAGCCTACGATTGAGTAGATCTTTAACTTGCTTTCTAATTTTTTCTTGCCGAGGCCGGCACACAAGGTATAGTACTATATAAGGAGAAGAATTCAATATGATAGTCTTTTAGTCTTTTTAGGAAAAGTTGATATAAAATATCTTCCAAGAAACGATCTTTATACTTTCCAAGAGTTAAAATTCATCTTGGTTTTCAACATTTATGTTATCTTTCATATCATCGACATAAAGTAAATAACATTGAATACACTTTTCATTGCTCTACACACTTACACATGGCTTACCATAGATATGGTGTCTCCAAATACTACAACATGGATCCCGTACTTCTTGACTTTGTTAGTAAGTTCTACCTTCTCCTTTTGAGAGAATATAGTTGGGTCTACTGCATGATTCCAAGATATACAAAGAATCACATCACAACCGTCAAGATCTGCTATACGAAATGTATATTTGTCATTGTACCCTTGAATTTAAAATTTGAGCTTGTCAATATAGGGTATTATGATCTGCAATGTGTCACCTTAATCAGCATTTAAAGCCTAGCAAACATCAACCAAAGACTCTAAAACCAACCTTTGGAAAGCCCAAAGGACAGTAAATCATATTTTAACAAACACTTAATTTATCTTAATAGTAAATTCAACAAGAAAACTCCACAAACAACTGAAGCTAGAGTGCTCCTACACCACACATTGACACTTATTGGCCCCAAAGCTTGGTATTCCTTTCGGTATTTCTTTAGATTATTGAAATATGCTTGAAATTGGTTACAAATGGCTACATTTCAGCGATTTCTTATGACATAACCGATCCACGAGTGCATAATGGCCTTGATACCTTCACTGCTAGCCTCCAACCAACTGTATAGTGCTTAAAACTATGAATAAACTCTTCAACCTGTCAAGCATTTAAACCCACTTTTGCAAAGCATTTGCTAAGATAATTCTCATGCATAGTCCCCATGCAGTCCCATGTTGTTCCTCTCACAAGTAGGGGGGTTTCTCGCAATGAAATTATGAGAATGTTGTTTTCTTTGCAACAAAATTGCCTAGAAGGTATAGTAGGTTTAAGATCTCGAAGAAGAAAAAGGGATCTCAATCCATAATACTGTCGTAACCTATTTTTATTATATTCAGCTCAGAAATAGCAACATACTGACATACCTTGTTGTATATGGGGTTATGAGGTTACCCAATGGAATTCACATACCAAGTCCATACTCCATCTATGTTGCAAACTCATTTCATAGCTAAAATCTATAATTTTCTATAAAAATAAAAAAAAGAGTGGTTGTCTCTAAACTTGGGTTCTTTCAAATGAGAGAGAAGAAGTCCCAAATAGCCGATACAAACTTTCCAAATGAGTAACCAACTATTTCTTAATTATATCACATTTTTTATTAAGGGCTAATCAATGACTTAGTCATTAATCATAAATGAGCTGCTCATTGGGCGAAACTTTAGCTCAAGGCTTATTTAATAACTTAAATACCCTAAGTGAGCTACTTACTAGGCAAACCTTTCAATGTAACTCGATTCTAAGGTGTAAACTTTCAATTTAATGAAAGTTTCACTTTACGCATTGTTCCTTTAGCCTTAGCCATGTGCCACATGGCCCACACACTTGTCCACCGCATGTCCCAGTATCAAATCCTTCACTGCTGATGCAATGATCACCGTGCCAAGAGCTAGGGATACTAAAATTAAAGTCCATTTTAATTCAAAATCTTCGTGAAGTTTAATTAAATCATTAAGTTAATAAGTCCAATTCTCATTCTAATGACAATCTCCATCTCTTCAATCTTTAAACTAAGCTCTTTAGCCAACTCCGAGGAAATGATGTTTTCATTCACTCCAAGGTCTATCAAGAATAGTGCTTGCTTGCCTTGGCACTATCCCGAAGCTTTAAATAGTTTGCACATCTCTAGAGTATGATTTGTATTGGTAACTATATCACTAATAGTATTACTTGTCATTGGCAGCTTGGACTTGTTATCAAAAACTTTGCATTGTCCTTTATTTAGACATTGCTTTGCTATGTGATCTATTTGTCCACATTTAAGACACTTCCATTCCTTCTTGAAGCGTTGCTTTTCTTCTCCAAAAAGTTACTTGGCTTGTGGGTATAGATTGGAGCGGAATTGAGCAAAATTCAGAGATGCATAGGGCTTCATTTTCTTTTGATTTAATGGTTGCTTCTGCTAATGCTTTAATCCTTCTTTTGGGACTGAATACTCCTTGTGATTAGCCACTCTCATCTTATCATTCTTTTGAAATGATTTATTATCATTATGCTTTATTTCCCATGTCTTAGCATGATCAATGAGTTCCCTAAGACTAAAACAATTATAATGATTAAGAGCAATACCAAGTTTAAAATACAAACCTCCTTGCAACTTACTAAGCTTTTCCCTCAAACTAAAACGATGATAATAATTAAGACAATATGAAGTTTAAAATGCAAACCTCCTTGCAACTTACTAACCTTTTCAAAGCTACTAATTTCCTAAAATGTTGGACCTTCATCAATGGCTCCCAAAACCTCTTTGTGTAGTAGTCAAGTGACTCATTTTTTCTTTGCCAAAGTCAATCCAATTCCATTTTTACATCTCTTTTGAAATGAATAGAAAGAAATTTACTTTATATCATGAGAACAAAGAACCACCAAGATTTTGGGGCAACATAATCATATTTCAAAACTATCCACCGAGTATGGGCTAGATCGTGGTTAAATATAGAGTTGTAAACTTAATCTTTTCTTTTTCTTTACACTTGTCACAATCATATAAGATTTGAAATTGACAAATAAACTTTAAAAAAGAACTAGGATTTTGGGAACCATCATACATATTTAATTTCATATTCTTTTCAAGTTGAGATAATGACTTTGTATTCTTCTTCATATGCCTTTGTCTATGATCGGATCTTGAGATTGAAGATGATGAAGTGGTTGATGGGAATGAAGATGAAGACGAAGATGAGGGTAAAGAATATCAACGCCTCTATTGATAACAAGATCTTCCATAATAAGGGTGTGACTCTTCATCGCTTGATGAGGGTCCATCAAAAAAGGCACCAAATGACTTTAGAAAAGAGAATGGACTTCAACGGGATCTCTCTCTTTATCTTAAAGTGAAAGAAAACCTTTCTCTTGTTCTACTATGCCTCCTGGAAGTCGTTGGGCTTCTCCATCAACTCCTTATATCGGTATGGCTTTGTCTCCTTAAAGCAAATGGCATTTTTTTCTTGAATTCTTTGGCCTTCTCAACTCTTTTTATTTTGAAAAGTTGCTCACGAATATGTTCATTATCATCTTAAAGACTTTGAATAGCTTGAAGAATAGCACTCAGCTCTTCCGTTGGGATTCTAGGAAAAACATGCTCAAACACTCGATGCAAGGACAAAAAAGTGAACTTATAATTGTAAGCACTCCCATTGTTAAGATGAGAATCAAGCCAAAGCTCTGATACCACTCTAAACGCCCAGGATAACATAGTATGCTCAACAATTATAATATTCATTTGTTTTTAAGACTTAATATTTCAAGAAATGAAAAGAACAAATACTTGAGATTGAATATAATAAGTATTCAAAATATTATAGACATGGAAATGCAAAACTAGTGGAGACAAGATTAAGGATTAAAGATGGGCAATCCTCCCGGAACGAATATATTTTTGCTTAACCCAAGTCCTTTAGAGAAGAGCTCAATTACAATCAACCAAAGAGTAAGTAGAAGTAGTTCTCACTCTCACAAGATCATGCAAAGATGTACATGCACACATGCATACCTTGCTATCCAATATAAATAATTAAGTTTTTTACAAGATGAAAATAAAAAGAGAAAAAATCAGCCTTTCTCCATCGGTAAATGGCAATACACCAATATGGCTTGCTTCTTGTTCTTGAAATGAAGGAACAACTCGAGAAGGAGGGTTTGTAATGAATTTGCAGGTTTATTGTAATGTTAAACAACAACGAAAGAAAAGGAAAAATGGAGATATTCAATAATGAAGGAGTGAAGGATAATGATATAGATGGACGGTGACTAATTTTTCATGTCTTCTTGCTTTTCTTCAATCACTATGGTTATCGTTTTTCTTCTAAGGTTGGTAATTAATATTATTTTCTTTAGCCTTGAAGAAAGGATTTGCATATCGGTTGTTGTGCTTTGCCTACGAACTCCGGACTCATACAAGTTGAATTTTTTTTAAGCTTAAATTGTTGAGCCTTTGCCTTTTGGGAAAATTGACCATCAATACCCCAAGTAGTCTCTCATATACTTTTCTCTGCTTCTATCTTTATTTCATCATTCAATGGCTCCTCTGTATTTTTCTATTGACAATAAGATAATAAGCTCAAAGGCCTCAACTATTTAACTTGGAGTGCGATAATGAAAGCTTGGTTTATGCAAAAGCGACTATGGTTCCCTATTTTGGATCAACTTCTCGTCCTCAATGACTATCTCCTCTTCCTTCAAGTCTACTAGCCTCAAACCATCCGATTCAAGTCACCATTCAATCATTCTTTCTTCAAGAGAACCAAATTTAGGACCAACTTTGCAACATGTAATCTGGCCTCCCCAAAGCTCATTTAGAGGGAACAATCCTCTATAAGTTGCCTTTGGAGTATTACTGTGTGGCAAATGCCTTACAACCAAATGCCATAGACTCCAATCAATTTCCAATATATGACCTTTATGTTTTTTGAGCATGAGTTTGCACTCAAGTTACAAGGGAGGTTGCCATCTCCGTCTAGTAGCATTACTAATCAACCATTCATTGCTTCAAGGAGGGATTGACACAAAGAAAAAGAAGCGGCTATGCTACTCCTGTAATAGCAGGGATATTTATGAAACATAATAACCAAAAAAATAGTTTCACCCAAACGAAACATGAAAAACAAAACACACAAAACGTTTCATTTTGTTGCGTGAAACGGGTTCATGAAACAAACTTTTGTTCAGTGAAACAAAAGTTTCTTTTAGGGCTTGGTAAAAAAAGCACATACAAGCTACGTTTCTTTTTTAGCTCTCGTTTTTTTCACCCCCTCCTTAGGTGGACCATCACTTTGTCATCCTTTTACATCTTCCCTTCCTCCTCCATCTCTTCCTACTCCACCTCTTTCTCCATCTCCACCTCATCTCTTCCTCTTCCTTCTCCCCTTCCACACGCTCTCCTCCTCCACTTCCACCTCTTTCACACACTCCACCACCACCACCACCACAACCTCCTCCTCCTCCTCCTCCTCCTCAAGTAGCAAATGCCTCTCTACAAGGATTCCACTCGTGAACATCAATTTTCACTTTTACTTTGCATTAGTATTATCCACATGTCATAGCATACATTGTGATTCGTAAATTATGAATGCTAATTTATAGATGAGTAGACAGCATGCATGTATTTGTTTTAGGCTTGAGATTTTTGACTCTAGGATCTAGATGGAATGCTGATTTTTTTATATTTTGAAACCTCAAGCTAGTAAATAAAATGAAACCTCGAAACACGAAAACAAGACGAAACATTTTTTGTGACTATGCTTTGGAAGGAGTGCACAAAGCTAGAGATAGTGCGGAAACATAAGACAAAGGCAAGGTTTCCATTGACTCTCCATCATCCTCATGTTCTAATTTAGATTCTACTCGCCCAACCAATTCCGCTGTGACCATGGAATCGATCTTCTAGCCCTATTATGTCATTGTGCCTCATGAATCTCCAATGCCAACAAGGGAGTGTGAGCAGGTGGTGGAGGTGAAGCATTGTGGCCTCATCCACGTGTTGGTGCAATGGACCTTGAGCATGGATTTCTAAGCATAGATTTCTACGTGCATCGAGACAATCTAGCAACACAAATCCTAGAGCCGGTTTGCCTTTCAAGTTCGTAATGAGAGGCTAGACAAAGAAGAGTATTTGCTCCTAGTTTGTTCTTGCAGAAGGGGTCCCTTTGGTAATGTGGCCAAAGGTGGGGAATCCATGGTCATGATTTTCCACATAGCTAGTTCATGATGAGCATTGAGATTCGGTTACTTATACTCTTTGTTTTCAAGGCCTAGTACGATCAACATCAATGTCAATGTCTTTCCAAGGCACCTTGGTGGTTGCTTGATCACCCACTACTTGGGTATCCATGGTCCTCTTACTTGTCATTATCATTATCATATATACTATAGTAGTATAGATTTCTGGTAGATCATTGTTGTGGTACAAGACATGGTGATGGTTCCTAGGGGCTTCTTGTTTTCCCATCATTGTATATTTAGTTACACTTGTCACCCCATTTCATGAATTCTGTCAGTCGTATTTGGGTATTTGGTTGGGCACCCGCGGGGGCATTTGGGCAGCCATTTATGTGCAGCTTAGTTGTCTCATAATCTCATACTCTAGCATATGGTTTCTATGGCTCAATTCATCGTTCACTAAGTTCTTGTGTTCTTGCTTTCTTATTCATCTCTTTTAGTGTTTAGTAGTTGTTTCTTTGCTTCTACATTACATCTTTCTCACAGTGTAAACAGGTTGTAGCCAACTGGCAAAAGCTGGTGGACTGGCTGGAATGTATATAGCAGCCAAAACGCACATGTTAGTGGTGGATGATCAAACACCCGTAGGCAGTAAACACAGCTGCCAAGTGCGGCAACAACTAAACAATCCTCCAGGAAAGTTGGGCAGCCACAGAAGACTGAAAACACAGGTCTAGAGCGAGCTTTGGCTTGGCAGTGGCAGCTGATGTGGGCAGACCAGAAGCTGATGAGGCAGTAGCTCTAGGCAGCTCCGTGTGTGGCCAGCACACCAACTCCAATAGGCAGCTTCCACCAAGCATAGGAGGAAGTGGAGGAACAGCACATGGGCGAGAGGGAGATTGACTAAACATAGTGAATGCATTGGAGTGAAGATAAGAATGCCCACACATGCCCTATGCATAGGGGATTTTGGAGCATTTGTCTTGCCATGTGCAATAAGTCAATAAATACAAAAATGGCCATTTTAGGGGTCCTAATGAAGCCTAACATCAGGAATTAATGCACTACAATTAAATGTTACTGCATCTGATGACTTTGGTGGCTCAACATCTTTGCCCTGACATCCCAAGTTAGTCAAATCTCTTCCATGCAACTAATAAGTACTGATCAAACAAAGCCCAAGCAGCCATAGCTCTCACCACATTATGTTTCTCAACCCTGACAAACATGAAAGCATCATCAGTCAATGATTGACCAACAAACTCCGTACCACTAGGAAGGATGAGACCCACAACATCTCCTTTTGAGGCAAGTTTATTTGGTAAACTCAACATGACATGAGTGACTAAGGCAAACCATAAAGGGCTGAGAGGGCATCATTGCTTCAAAACAAAGCAATCTCTCCAGATACCCCTACATTAAGCACAATTCATGCAGTCCCACCTTAAGTGATAGTATTTATGACATTAGCATCCGAGGGCCAAAACCCATTGCCAAGATCAGTTCTTGTAAAAAAGACAAACTAACATGATCATAAGCTTTTCCTATCCCAAGTTGAACCATTCCCAATGCTGTGAAAGCCTTAACATTAAGTTCTGTGACCTTGTCTAGTGCAAGCTGTCATCCAATCTTTTGCAGTATGTAAATGTGGTGAGACTGAGACTAGTCCCATTTGACTAAATGTTGTCACTGCAATCTATGCAGCTATCTTTAATTTGTACTCCTCAGTCTACTCAACTAATGCAAAAGAAAGAGAAGAATAAACCCCTCTATGTCTAAGTGAGAAGCTCGGTAATTCGAGGATTTTGATGGATAATACTAACCTTGAATAGCTCAACCGGGGTGAACCAGGACACATCGTTCTGTTTATACAGGCCATGCAGATATTGCATGTAATCTCGCCTGCCTGAGAACAAACTCGATCTGAGCACAACATTTACTTTACTTGCCAAATGTGAGGAATACAGAACTGCATTGTTTTTTCACCTTTGAAGCGACTAAAGGTCAGTGGTTCTGGCAGAACTCCTACCACTTGCGGTCTAGTCGAGAAGTAGCCATGCTCTGCGTGATAGAGCGCGTTGTGGATGAAGTCTCGGACCTGCCCGGAGTTTTGGCTAGTCCAATTCATCGGCTCTCCATTGGCAAACGAAAGAACACTGCAAAGCTGCAAAGGAGCGGAACTTACAAGTATCGGCGGATGCGCAGCTTCTGAAGAACTTTCCAGTGTGCAACGCCCTGCTGTTGAACGTGCGATCGAGAAATTCCTAGCTGCTGAGCAACAGCATACGCGTAATCAGAAACAATCTCGCAATCGGGGAGCGAAGACGAGAGAAGCCAAACTGCATTTACATGAAGAGATGAAGGGCCGCATTTTCCATAACAGGATTCACAGTCAGTGTCTCTGACGCCGACGACGATCTAGCCGCCGTAATCGACTGCGTACGCCTGAGGCGATGGAAACGGAGGAAAAGGATTGTTAGCGTCGCCGTCGCCCATTAAGCGCGGCCTAAGGCACGTGCAATTACAAAATCACAAATAGAGTCAGGTGACTTGAAGCCATGACTATCGTTCTTTCACACATATCCGGACACTAGGTTTCTTTTTTAAAATGCTTTTTAAATTTTTTAACAAATGGGTGGCTTGTTGCAATGCTACATACCCCGTACTCAGCAAGTCATTGGTTCAATTTTTGTCGACCTCACATTCCATAGGTTGGGCGACACGGGTTAATGTGTATCAATTACTTTGCGCTCGCACCTCCCACTTTTTTCCTACCCCCATGAGTGTGTAATTGCCCTTATTCACAACGGTGAAGAAGTAGTTGACATGTGCGGTTAGGTTTAGATTTCGGGATTTTGTTTATTAGACAATTTGAGATGGTAATTTTGCATGCTTTTTTCGAGGGATCCTTGCCAAAGGGCTCGAGGAATTAGATAGGGAGACAAGGGGTTCCGAAACAACAACATTACCCTTGTATTTAGTAATTTTTTTATGGATATATAAGTCACTATCTTGTTCTTCTTTAAATCCTCCTTACACTCATTCTGATGACTTGTGGTCTCCTCGTGTTCAAAGGAGAGGGGTGAGGGGGCCCTACCTAAGAACTGACCTTGATTTGTTTTCTACATAATCTTGGTGAATTGAATTTGTTTGTCTCCTCGTGTTCAAAGGAGAGGGGTGAGGGGGCCCTACCTAAGAACTGACCTTGATTTGTTTTCTACATAATCTTGGTGAATTGAATTTGTTTTTAATCTTATTTAAGCAAAATAGAGGTATCAAGACTGCAGTTGCCTATGCTAAAGTGAACCATGCGATGATGAGACAAAACCAAATGAGCAAAGTACATTTAATCCTAATTACAAATGTAACACTGAATTACTAATACACTAAGTATACAATAACAAAATTAGATGGGAAGCTATGAGTTGTGCAATGTCGTAGTGAACGAAAAGGGGGTTATGTGAGTAGCTCATTGAAGCAAAAGCCATTGCAATGATTGGTTCAAACACGTTCTATTTGACCATAGAAGCTAGTATAAACATGTGTTAAAATGAATACTAAATCATTATGATTCAATATCAATCTTCTTGTGATTCTACCTTAAGAGGGAGCATAACTACAAAGAGAAAGATGAGGAGGAGAGTATCCTATATATATCATTATAAACTAGTTTTTAAAGATTATAAACAACTAATCATAAAATTTGTGTTAAGATATTATATAAACTATGTAATAGACAAATGATCACCTATATGTACAAGGAACTCATCTTTGTATGAGTATATATGGAAGGAGTTCATATTCAAATGATTAATTGTAGAATTAATCCATATTCACATGCAACAGCAATTCAAAGCACAAGGAGCACAAATGGTTGTATATTAGGATGGATGAAAACAATCACATAAACTACATCATGGATTGAAAGTTGATGAGGATGAGTGATTGTATCATGGACTAAAAAATCGATGGGGATGAACAATCGTATTAAAATAAGTAAATAGAATACTTACGAAGAAAGTCAAAACACAAGCTAATGTAAAGAAACACCAATGTCTTCCTCATAAGCTCTAACAAAAGCTAGGTAAGATCCTACTTGCAAAATAGAATATGTATTGAAGCTGTACCACTTGTTGCCGCCCATGCGCCATTATCCCCCCCCCCCCCCCCCCTTTAGCATCCTTGCAGCCACACTACTTGCAATGCCTTGTATTGACATTGAATATGCCATGCAAAACATACTTGCACTTCTTGTCATTTTTGTTTTAATGCAAAGCTTCTCATGCAACCGCTATGCCTAATGGTAGCTAGCCCCCGTACCCCAAATTAAAAGCATTGATGAGGTATGTCAAAGCATTCACATGTCCACCCACATGCCCTTGGTGGGGTTCCCATTGCCAGCCTCCCCACCAACCCCTTCTTGATGAGAACACTAAAGTATGGTTTATACTTGCTCAAAACTCATCTCAACTATTATTATAGAAATCATCTCTCATTCTTATGTAAAAAGAGAAACATGTAAATGTGCTAATCACCGTATATCTTGCGCTGAAGTTAGCTTAAATGCAAGGCAATGCTCCCACGCTAGTCGGTGCCATGTGGAATGGCAAGCAACCATTATAATAGAGAGAATAATATAACTAGACTACTTTTTGTGGATTAGCCAGTGAGCATGGCTAAGCTTCCTGTGGAAAATGCTCATGAGTTACAACAAACCTATGAATATGTGGCAACATGAGGGGACTACCAAACAACCCTCATAGTAGTACTCATGGTAGGCACTTTGAGCTCACAGCAGTAGATAGCGAGTCTGTTGCTAGATTGGCCTTTTACTTCCAAGTTCTCGCAATCTAAATTGAGCCTCATGATCCATGTCCCAACCTATCTGGGTGTGCATGGCCATAGTCAGTTTTCGTCGGCTTGAGATGCACTATCCACACAATTCTATGAACCATCAAATCATCAAATGTCAAAATCTAAGTACAATATCACAAAAGAGAACCCATAATAGACATGTGCTCCAAAAAAAAGCATGAATTTCAACCAAAAAAAAAAAGAAAAAAGAAAAGGACAAGGTAAATTTTTTTAAAGGAAAAAGATAAATAAAAACTCCCCTCTAACTAAAACTTAAAAAAGTAAGACTCAAAAAAGTTTTAAACTAATCGGATTTCACTATAAACTTCTCGTGTAGCTTGAGATGTTATGTCGATGGAGAATGCCACCTCTCAAAACATTAAAAAAAACCAAAAAGTTTCTTAGTCAAAGTTTGAGATGTGGTGGCTTTTACATTTGATGTTTTTAGTTTGTTAAGATTTAATTTAAAACTTTGTAAAAACATAGCAATAATAGGAGACAACATTTTAACATACTATACAAGTTGCATGCCAAAGAGGTATCACGAGTCTCTTCGTTGTTTTATAATTATGGGGAAAGTTGCCATTCGCTATCTCTTAAGAAGATATGCATATTTCTTTGCTATTAATATGATAAAAATGAGAAAAGGTAAATTCAAACCTCGTGAAAGATTGTACATAGGGGGGTTATAGTTCCCTTTGCTAATTGAAGCTTGCAATGATCAAATAGAATCAATTGAGCAACAATTAGACAAAACCAAAATAACAAACTATATCAATTGTAAGTATAAGCGCTTTTGCAAGGAACTTCATATAATGATAACTTATATAACTAATTATTTATTTTAATTCTAATCAATTCTTAATTTATTATTTACGGTTCTATTGCTAACTAAGTTAAGATCCCAATGCTTCTATGATGAGCTACTTTTTGAGTGATTGTTGGCACACATGCACATGCCACTCATGACTTTTTATTGAGAACAATCCCTAGAGTAATTCTAGATGTATGTCTTTGCAAGGGGTGCACTTTTTGTAATACATACAACTTCTATAGTAAGATCTTAATGCCATTCATCTCAATGTGTACTATGCTCTTAATCTCTTTGATTTAAAATGTTAAGACGTAACAAACATACAACATGTAAGTCTTGCATTAATATCTCACATTGTTATATTTATTTATTGGAAAGCTTGAGGAACCAAGCACATGGAGTATTTTGAAACAACCCTATTTTAATCCAGTTGGAAAGCCTTTTCAACGAGTTTAATCTTGGAAATGGATAGAGCTTCTAAATTAGAGCCTTAATGTCAAGGATTAAGACCTTAACATTATGGATTTCTTAGGTTAATATTATCAACCTATACTAAATACTTAACATCTATTGCTTCGAAGGTCAAGATATATACACAAACTTAATAAATGTACAATATGAAAATAATAAAATTAAATGTTCTTTTCCTAGATAGATGAATGGCTGGATAATTCCTTATTTTTGTGCAATACACTAACAATGTGCACACTAATAAGTACTATCTAATATTAATGCATACTACAAACAAACAATGCTAACAACAACACCTAACACACAACACATGACTAACTACTACAAATAACTACCCAACTATTACTATAAATAATTATTAATGCCTAAAAATAATGCCTAATAAGTGCCATACCATCTATTATTAATTAGTGTTAGTATGTGCTAGTATTAATGCCTAACAATAATGCCTACTAAGTGCCATACTAACACTAATGCCTACTAACTACCAATTATTAATTGCTAGTTATTATTAATTAACTAACCATGCTAACTATTATTTAATGCCTGCTAACTAACACTAACTAAAATTAATGCCTACTAACTATTGACTATTAACTAATACTAAGGTAGGATGATGACTCTATAGTAGCACATGGGATGCAATGGACAACACACAATGATGAAGCATCGGACGCAACGAACAATGCAAGACGACAATGCTACAACAATGCACATACACAACAAACAACTGATAATAGTTGACAAATCGTAGAATATGCCCTTCTCAAGTCATGCCACTTCTCCCTAGAGTCAAGCAATGAGGAGAAGGTAGACTCCCCCATTAGTGGAGACATTGGAGCGTTTTTAGGAGAAGAGAAATACCCTCAAAATCACACTCCTACAAGCCAAAATTGAAGCATCGAAGCTTAAGTATTTCTCCTTAAAGAGCCACATTGAAGCTTGTCCACTTCTCCTTAAAGACCTGCATTGTTATGTTGGAGGCCTCAATTAATGAATGCGTCTATATATGACTTAAGCTTATGGAACAAGGGATTTCAAGGTGCATTTAGGACAACGGATAGCATAATGCTGAATGGATAGCAAAACACAACAAACAACAAAAATGAAAACGAACAAGAATGGACTCACCTCAAACAACCCAATGGTACAAGACGGCGCAAAGATGAGCTAATGAGCAATCGAAGATGAGTAGGCTTCGAGCCTTAGCACGAATGACACAAATGAACGAAGCATGAATAAAACAACCGAAGACAACAAACCTTAGCCTTAGCCTTTGGCTTAAACGATAGCCCCCCAATGCCTAAACCAATAGCCCTTAATGTGTAAACCAAGCATGTGACACATCAACCATCCCTAGCCCATTTTGCATTTAAGTTAAGGTCTAAGTTTTTAATCTATTTAGTAATTAATCAATGAATTGATTGTCATAATTTAATTAACAACAACATGTCAATAAATTAAGTAGATGCTAATTAATTAGTTTAATTAGTATTTTACCAATAAAATAACAAACTAACTCAATGCTAATTAACTAGTAGTAATTATTGAATTAAACAGTACATAATTAAGTTTCAAGTAAGAATAAATTTTTAAACCAACTAATTAATTTTTTTAAATAGTAACTAACTAGTTTTAATTAATCAAATGTAACAGTTAGTAATTAATAAACTAATTAATCTATTAGAGTAATTAATGATACAATGGACTAACTAATCTATTGGAGTAATTAATAATAATGTGCACTAACTAATCACAATGCAAACTAAATACTCTATTAGAGTACTTAACTATTAGTACAAACATTTAATGGTAGTGTGGTTCTATTAGTACGAATGTTTTGTAGCAATCTGATTACCTAATCTATTAGAGTAATTAACTATCAACTAACTATAATAACGCAACATAACCACCTCAGCTAATGCCATAACGTAACCATGTCGATGGCCAACACAATGTAACCACCCCAGCCGCCAATGCAACACCATGTCACACTACCAATGCAAGGTAACCACGCCACCATCTCCATTATGTAACCTTGTACGTAACGAATGCCATCACACAATGCAACATACAAGGCAATCATGCAATCCCTCTCCAACAACAACACAACCACAAACCACAACAAATTATGCAACATCACAAACAAACAACAAGAAGCTACAACATGGATGGGCAATGAGAAGACTCACCTAGACGGACTCTCCTCCTTTGACTCATCTTTAAGCCCCTCGAACTCCTCCTCCTCATCTTGGCTCAAACTCTCCTTGTCTTGACTCCCATTTTTTAGCATCTCTCGTTTCTCATTTGCTTTTAGCATCTTCACATGATTCTTTTTTTTTTCAAATCTTGGACTTCTCAAATTTGAAATGACAAGGTGCAACACAAAAAAATAATAATAATAATTAGTTGCACATGTAATGAAAGTCTTTCAATCACTATAGGCCTCTTCCCACAATGAACATGGTTTATAAAGTCTAAAGCATTGGCAAAGAGGATTAAATATATCTTACCAATAACACTTCATATTACTTAACACAACTTCACACATTATTAACAAATCCATAATGCCATTCTTAATGTGCTCTTTGGGATTGATCATGCAATGGAGCTAAAGGATCAATTTTGGCTCATTAAAATGGATCTCAACAAGGCATATGACATAGTATGTTGGTCATTAGACTTATGGAATTGAGTGTACATTCTATACGATAATAAGTGCCATATTCAACCAAGCATCTAACATCGTCAATATTAATGGATATTAGACTCAGCCATGCCCCCTCAAGAGGTCTATTCACCAAGGTTATCCATTGGCTCCACTACTATTTTCTCTTTTGACTCAACCATAGTAAGATCACATCTATTCTAAAACAAATTATGTGCCTCTCACCAATCCTCCATGGCACATGTAGAGTGGTTCCAAAAACTTTTCATTGAAAACTTCACTCCATTATCTCTCTCCTCTGTAACAATTGGCCCCTTTCTTTCTAATGTATCTCTCTTTTTTGTGCTCTCTCTCTCTCTCTCTCTCTCTCTCTGGCATGATGTTGCTATATATATATATACTCTCTCTCTCTCTCTCTCTCTCTCTCTCTCTCTCTCTCTCTCTCTCTCTCTCTCTCTCTCGGGATGATGTTGCTATATATATGTCGAGAGAGAGAGAGAGTATATATATATATAGCAACATCATGCCGAGAGAGAGAGAGAGAGAGAGAGAGAGAGAGAGAGAGAGAGGGTGTTTAGTAATAAGACTCTTTCTCTCTTTGTTTGGTAATACGAGACATGTCAGAGAGAGAGAGAATTATGGAGCACATGGGTAGCTGACTGTCTCAACATGGCAACCTTGCTCTAACACTCTACCACATTTAACATGCTAGCTTGCAAGGCTATTCTTCTTTCCTTATTCTTATTCATCTCTTTCATCCATCTCTAAGACCTTTTCACTACTACCTCCAGGTCCTCCAAGCTACCATCTACAAGCTTTTGCACTTGCAATTTATAAGAAGGTGTGCTTGAAAATTGCAAGAAACCATCTGCAACATGGATACACATAACATTTTTCTCAACCACCTACGACCTACGATCTAAGGATACTATTGGTTGATGGCCTCGAAGGGTAAAAGCATATGAGGTAAAGGAGAGACAATATGAGAGACCCATTCAAGAACCATTGCACTTCTCTCACCTAGTTCAAGCAATAGTATCATTATTAATCTTCCTTCATTGTAGCTCCTTCTCTTTCTCTTCAATGTCTACCAAGTTTGTGGCATCTATTTCTTTTGATGGGGGGGGGGGGGGCTCCCATAGTGAGGGACCTTCGTAGAGATACGTATCAAGATGCTCAAGGTGGCTTTTCGTACTCTTAGTGCATTGAAACTGAAGTTGTGTGTGTGTGTGTGTGTGTGTGTGTGTGTGTGTGTGTGTGTGTGTGTGTGTGTGTGTGTGTGTGTGTGTGTGTGTGTGTGTGTGTGTGTGTGTGTGTGTGCGTGCGTGCGATGAGTATTCTTGCTTGTCATTATCTTTCTTGTGGGAAGCTAGGCCACATTATGTTTGAATGCCCTAAAAAGCTAGAAGTGCAAGCTATAACTAAAACAATGACTATGTCATGACATGATTGATGGTTATGGCATCGAAGAGTGCCCTATCAAGTAGGATTTGGACAAAGGCAAGCAACCTATATGACCATGATTTGCTTGTTGAGCCTAGTTGGATCAATCTTTATATAACAAATGCAAAAAAGCATGATGCTGAGCAATGTGCTAGTGCATCAACTAGGCCTTTGGATTCTTTCTAAGCTTTCTCCTAATATAATAGTTGCCTTGGAGATTGGTATATTGCGAGGATGAGATATGGATATTTTATTACATTTGCCAAGGATAAAAGTCCTAGATGGGATGGTCTCGCGAATGATATCTTAGATACTTATGCTAAGCGTCTGATGCCACATTTGATATGTATTGGGAGGTTTGGGCATTTCGAATTATGCCAACTTCATGGAAGGCATTATTAAGCTAATCCCAAAGGTTTTCTCGCACTCAAAGCTCAAACATTTGGAGACCAATCTAGCTAATAAGTAGCATGTCTTAAATCTTCTCCAATGTGCCGACTAATCATCTCCATGAGCATCTTCCTAGCATTTTACATTTAGGTTAATATGGGTTCATCAAAGGGAGAGTCATTTTGCACAACATTTTGAATGTCCAAATGAATGTTGATTATATGAAACATACAAATTAGGAGATGGTTTGCATACAATTACATTTGGAGAAAGTCTGATTATTGCAATGTTATTTTCTTATTGAGCTTATGGGTTTTAGGTTGCACATGTACCATTTGATATATACTATTAGCAATTGTGCATCCTCCAAAGTCATACAAAATGATGGTGCTATTGAACCATTCTCTCGCCCAATTAGTTAAATAAGGTTTTGAGCCCCCTATTTTTTTCTCTTGCTACCTATCCTATTCTCACAATGCTATTGCATTTGGCTTCTACTAGGGAGGTGCTTGGCTTCTTCTTTCTTTCTTCAAATCAATAGTTTATTGGCCAAGCATTGGCTAACATTACTTTCATGATTTTGAAAGTTAATCAAGATAACCTACATAAAGCATTGGACTTTTGGGACTTGTTTGGTTAGGCTTTAAAATTGCACATTTGCACTTCTAAATCATCTTGCATCAGCTATACTAAAGATGATTTGCAAGCCTTAAGGTGGCAAGGTGAGGTGGTTCCCAAGGGGAATATTGCAAGGCATTTGGGTTAGCCTTTAGGGGTGAATAATTTGCTGAAGCAATTGTTGAAATGGATTTCTGCCAGGGTAGAAGCAAAATTACTCACTTGAATTTGCAAGCATGGCCTTTCCATGTGCACCTTCTTAAAATGGAACATACAATTATACTACATGTGATTACCTACCACTTATCCCTACTGTCTTGGTCCAAGACTAGCTCGAGGGACATTACTTGGGCCATTTGCTTTATGATTTGGAAAAATGACTCTCTGCATGATACTAGCTTTTCCTAACAAACATGAAAATCTACATGTAAATATCGCAAGATGTGATTTTATACAAAGGATTATAAGTATATCTAAGGAATACTACATGGAAGAGGCCTACACAATCAGAGGACCAAAAAAGAAGAGGATGTGCACTCCATGAATCCAAGTGTGCACTACAAATCCTCGCCATCTAAAAGCTCGTGTCCAAACGGTCTGCAAAATAAACAACCAAACATTAGTCCACCATATATAATGCATTTTTTAAAAAACTAGCGACTACAAACAAGAAAGATGATTGACTTACTAGGCCACTACACACGTATAATCTATCAATAAGTGCAATGAGACTGTGTCTCTTTGCATATCGAGTCCCAAACATGTGGGATCGTGGTTTGTGATGGAGTGCTACAAAGAAAAGATAATACAATTGTTAGAAACATGATTGTTAGTACAAGTGATATTCCAAATAAGAAAGCGAGAATAACTAAAAGAAAACTTACAAAGTCCTCCAGATAAGTCATGTGACCGCTGCCACTCCCCAGATGATGCACGATCCCTGCCTCTAATCGAGCCCTCGTTGCCTCTCGTTGCTGCTGCCATCGTCCTAGAGAATCTGTGGCCCCTCCATAATTAGTTTATCACCCATACTATTGGTACCATGAAGAACCAATCAATGGATGTGGTTTTAGACAAAATTTCACAATTCAAAAGATTGCACTAACTTCTTTGGAGCAAGAAAATAAAATTCGTAATCGCCTTTCAATGTACATGGGTAATGTTCATAGCCTCAAATGCATGATAAAAACCAAGCTTTGGTACACTTTTGACATTGTTGACTATGAGAGGGCCAAGAGAATCAATGGGGGTTCAAGAAAAAAGTGTAGGGTATTCATTACCTAATCAGCCTTCAAGGGTTGGAGCACATTTCAGCCAGCAAAGAGATGTTTATAGACAAAAAGATAAGGGAACTAGTACCTACAATAGTAATTACAGCAAGTTGCCTACATATCCAACGGTCTATGGATCAAAACCAAGTGGAGGAAATGGTTATAGACCAATGGCTAAAGCAAGACAAAGCTTTGCAAGGGCTGAAAATGCACAAAAGGGATCTCAAAACAATACTTACAACAAAGTCCTTTCAAATGATCAAATAAGAGACATGAGGGCCAAAGGGTTATGTTTCAAGTGTGGAGAAAAGTGGACACAAGACCATAGGCTGAAATGCAAATCTAAAAATAGCAATCTTAACTTTCTCATCATCGATGAGCCGGATGAGGATGAAAGTGAAGAGGGGAATGTATTTCATGTGGAAGGAAACCCTATGGTTGAAGAAATGCATGACAAGGATGAAGAAAATAATGATGAATTCTATGATATTGTGGACAATTTTCCTTTTGATCCGAGTGGTTCTTTATGTGCAATCTCTCATGATGCATGGACTGATTGTAAAGGAGAAAACATCCTTAGACTTAAGGGGTTGATCAATGGAAGAATGGTTTATCTTTTGATTAATATAGGCAATACCCATAGCTTCATTAATACCAAATCTTTGCATGGGTTGAGATTGCTTCCTCAACAAATGCAAGTGCCGTTGAAGATTCAAGTGGCTAATGGAGCTTATGAATCAAGTAATGAAGTATGCCTACACACTCCTATTACTCTATCTCCTTCATGTATTATGGAAGTGGACTTGATCACTTTGGAAATGGGTCCCATAGATATTGTCATTGGCTGCGATTGGTTGAAAACCATTGAAAATTTTTATTTGGACTTGCAAAACATGTTGATGGAATTCCAATGGAATGGACAACCTATAATATTGAAGGGCATTGGTCAAAAACAAATGGAACTCATGTCTATGAAGAAGATGCATAAAGAAATCAATGCACGGTCATGCATATTCACTCTTTTTCTTGCAAAAGTGGATGAAGAGCAATCACAAATAAGCCCTCATCTTCTTCAAAGTAAAAGGATCCAAGAATGGAAGAGCTATTGGAGGAATACAAAGATTTATTTCAGCAACCATAATCTTTGCCTCCAAAGAGAGAGGTAGACCACCCTTTTGACTTGTTGGCCAACACAAAACCCATCAACAAACCTCCCTATCGCTTGTCAAAGTTTGAAAGGGAAGAGGTGGAAAGACAAGTTAAAGAGTTGATGCAAATGGGTTTAATTCAGTCAACTCAATCTCCATTTGCCTCTCCTGTGCTCTTGGTTAGGAAGAAAGATGGATCTTTTCGCATGTGCATTGATTATAGGGAGCTTAATAAGTCCACAGTGAAGAATAGATACCCGATTCCTCGCATTGATGTCCTCTCGGATGAGCTCAAAGAGGCAAAGGTCTTCACTAAGATTGATCTTCATTCGGGCTATCATCAAATTCGAATTAAGGAAGGGAATGAGTATAAATCAACCTTTAGGATTGAAAGAGGGTTATGCCACTTCTTGGTCATGCCATTTGGGCTTTCAAATGTGCCCGCTACTTTTTAAGCACTCATGATTATGATATTGCAGCCTTTCTTGTTCAAAATAATCCTTGTATTCTTTGATGATATCCTCATTTATAGCAAATCTAAGGATGAGCATTTAATGCATGTGTAAGAGGTCTTTGACACATTACAAAGACAAAAATGTCAAAGTGTTCTTTCATGGAAGATGAACTAGAATACTTGGGTCACATTGTGGGAGAGCAAGGCATTCATGTGGATCCTAACAAGGTGAAATGTGTCAAAGAGTGGCCTACTCCTATGAATTTTACTTCCTTGAGAGGTTTCCTTGGATTAGCTTCATTCTATTGGAGGTTTATAAAAAATTATGCTCATGTGTCGGCTCCGTTGACCAATAGGTTGAAGAAATAAGCTTTCTTTTGGGACTCCATAGCCGACAAAAGCTTCAATGAGCTAAAATCTTTATTAGTTTCGGCACCTATTCTTGTATGCCTGGATTTCTCTAAGGAATTCATTATATGTGTGGATGCTAGTGAAAGAGGAGTTGGTGTTATTTTGTATCAAGACCATGGAGTTATAGCCTATGAAAGTCGTAAGCTTGATGACAAGGAGCTTCAACTACATGTTTATGAACAAGAGATGTTGGCAATTTTGCATACTATTAAAAAGTGACATCACTATATATATGGTAGCCATTTCAAGGTGAAGAGCGATCATCATGTGCTAAAATACTTCCTTTCCCAACCAAATTTGTCCCCTAAACAAAGGAGGCAACTAGCTACTCTTCAAAGCTATGATTTTAAAATATCCTACATGGCTAGAAAAGATAATGTTGTGGCGGATGCTTTATCACGTATGTGGGCATGTTCTTTATCTTCAATTTTAATTGTACATAGGGATTGGATTCATGACATCCAAGAATAATCTTTTCTTGATGAGAAAGCATCAAAGATGATGAAGGAATTTCAACAAGGAAAAGGAGAAGAGTATCCCAATTTCAATTGGCACAACGGTCTTTTATGGTATCATGGTAGAGTCTACTTGACACCACCATCCTCTTTCAAAGACCGTATTTTGCATGAGATGCATTCTTCACCTTTAGTGGGTCATCATGGGCTGTTCAAAACATTTGACAACATCCATAAGAGCTTCTATTGGAAGGGCATTTGGTGGGATGTCAAGGATTATGTGATACAATGTCTTCTGTGTCAACAAAATAAAGACTCATCTCTTCTACCCGGCGGCTTACTTCAGTCACTCCCTATTCCCCAAGGCAAGTGGACTGATATCTCTATGGATTTTATTGTGAGATTTCCTACAACTAAGCATGGGTGGAATAGCATTTATGTGGTAGTTTATCAGTTGACTAAATCAGCCCATTTCATCCCTACTAAGGCCTAATTTATAGCAAAGTAAGTGGCTCAACAATTCGTGGAATGTACTTTCAAGCTTCATGCTTTGCTAATGAAGATTGTGTTTGATCACAACACTAAGTTTATGGGCAGCTTTTGGAGAATTTTGTTCTCTTCAATGGGGACTCTTTTGACTCCTAGTACCGCATATCACCCACAAACGGATGGGCAAACCGAAAGAGTTAACAAATGGCTAGAAGTTTATTTAAGGCACTTTTGCCATGAGATGCAAAATGCATGGGACCAATGGCTCCATCTTACGAAGTTTTGTTACAACAATACTTACCATAAGAGCATTGGAATGTCTCCTTTTGAAGCTTTATATGGCTACAAAGTACAAGTATCCTCCGCATTGTTTCATGAAGATGTAAATCCAAAGGCCCGTGAGGAGTTGGAAAAGATGGAGGCCCTTATGAAGTAATGCAAGGACAACATTGATCATATATAAGCCTGAGAAGATTATTGGCAAGCGGAAGAAGGTTCTAAGGAACCGTATTCTTGTGGAATACCTAGTCAAATGGAAGGGTTTTCCTATTGAAGAGTCTTCATGGCAACAAGCATCATATTTGGAACAATTTCCATGGCTTAAGCAAGAGGATAGTTCATAAACAGGGCAGCAAACAGCTTGCTGTATTAAATTTTTGTGTGAAATTAAATTATTTCATTAGCATCAAAATTTGATTTTGAAGGCATGGCTGGATACTACATGTTGTCCTCTATATTTCTATATCTCACATGTGAAAATCAGCCACTTCTAGCTCAAGATATGGCCAATTTTGTACTACAGCCTGTTTTGGACAGTATACAACAGTCTGTTCCATTTATGTGATCCTTCTTCATCAACTTCTTTGATCTTCATCAACATGGAGCTTCATTACAGCATGATTCCAAATGATTCAAGCCATCTTTGTAATCATCTTTATAATTTGTTCCCAATCCAACTTTGAGGACAAAGCTCTTTTAGGCCGGGATGGCTTGTAATAAAGCATAAGTCACCTTAGTCTAGACTAGGCTAGGGCATTAAGTATAAAAGTGGGAGATGTAACTTGTGAGGGATCTTTTTGCCATTTTTAAGCAATTCATGCTTTGAGGTTCCTTCCTCCCACCATCTAAGAGGGTGCATGCTCTTAGCCACCAAGATATGGGGTGCATACCATGTCCCACCTTGACATGAGGTGAGTATTCATGTTGCAGCTTACATCTATGATTCTCAGCCTTCCATGGCAATACTATTTCATGCTTAGCTACCTTGGCTATAGCTTCCTTGCAAACATGGTGTATTTCTTGTATTTCTTTGCAAGTATGGTGTATTTCATAAATTTCCAGTTATATGTCTTGCTGTGAGAACTAGTATATTACATAGCCCTACAAAATAACAAATTAATTATCTAAGTTTAATTAATACCTTAACTCCTCCATCCAACTCACGATTGCCTATACACAGCTGCTTATTAGCACCAACATCACCTCCATCTTCCCTCACGATTGCTCCATTTACTTTCCATGTCCAAGCCAACATTGCCATTGGAAAAGCTTGACATCCACCTCCTAATAGCACTCCTAAGCCACACAATTTCCCCTCCGTCAATCGAGCACTTTGGAGTCATGAAGCTTCTCAATGGCAAGCCACAATGGTCGAGGAATACAAAGCTCTTCTTCACAAGCACACATGGACATTGGTCCCTCTTCCTCCTAGGGAATCAGCAATCAACTGACTGGAAGTGGGTGCTTTGTAAAAAGCTCAAACCAAACAGAACCATTGATAAGTACAAAACCCGACTGGTAGCTTGTGGTTTCGAAGAATTTGAAGGCCTCCACAACGGAAGTACATTCTCTCCTATATTGTCCATGACTTCCTTATGGGTATTAGTTTCCATGGCTGCTCATTTCAAATTAATTCTACATCATGTTGATGTCAAAACTTCCTTCTTGCATGGTCACTTAGATGAGCAAATCTATAAGACACAACCTCCCATTTTTGTTGATTTCAAATTTCTTGCCCATGTTAGTCTTCTACATAAAACTCTCTATGGCTTGAAACAAGCACCAAGGCAATGGTACACTTACATTCATAATCACTTAGTACACCATGGCATTAGAAGGCTAGATAGAGATCATAATATCTATATTCTCATTCAAGGCAACACAATCATTATCCTAGGTCTCTATGTTGATGACATCCCTATCTAAACTCACTCTCATTATGTAACGTCCAAGGCCAAATCCATTATATTCTCCCAATTTGCTAGAATAGATTATGGTCCTATGCATTCCTGTATTGGCATTGAAATCAAACAAACACCCACATCCACAAAAATGCATCAACACACCTCCATCATGTCTATTCTCTCTCGCTATTCCATGCAAAATTGTAATCCCATGGTCACTCCTCTTGCTTAGAATCTCCAACTCAATCCATCTTCATCTCATTCTCTTTCCAATGAGCAAGCCCATGAAATGGAAATTACTCCCTATATGAAAGCATTTGGATATCTCAAGTATTTAATTACGTGTACCCATCTAGACTTGTCTTATGCAAGACATATTCTTCCTAAGGCTGTGCATCAACCCACGTACGAACATTGGAAGCACCTAAAATGTGTCTTGAGATATCTTAAGGCCACGTCTCATGTGGAGCTATATTTTTCTTCTAAAGACAACAATGGCTTTCTTTTAAAGGCATATTCGGATGCAGATTGGGGTGGCGGCTTTGCTACCTGAAGATCTCTCATAGGTTTTATTATTACTCTAGCAAATGGTCCTATCTCATGGAACACTAAACAACAACACTTAGTGGAACTTTCTACTATGAAAGCTGAATAGCTCACCTACCTCATTTAATGTACCATGTATATATACAGCTTCGAACAATGAAATCAACAACTATGATTCACTCTACTTTCCACATTGTCTCTATCTCTTTCTCTCATTGTGCATAATGCCTTCTCATCTCCTAATCCTCTAATCCCTACTTTTCACTACACCCATTCCATGAACAAGTTTTAACAAACCAAATATGATGAAATCGTGCGCCTTTACCATTTGTAATTTGTCTTAAGAATTGTTTAGGCATTCACATCACATTATGAAGTTTAAGGATGCATAATAAATGCAACTCATGAGTCATGATGTTGTTGCAATGTAGATCTGACAAGTCAAGATAGTCTTATTCATCAAATACAAATGCATACAACCATTGATGTACACACATTAAACCAATAGCTTGTTGATAATTTTCTAGGATTGTCAATACTATGTGTTGAAGCAATCATTGACTTCGATAATCAAATTTTACCACCAAGCAAACAAGCCAACTTGTAATATCAATCTCCCCGCACATTAAATCAATCACATGTCATAATAGATATATAATAAGAGAGTGAGTAATACAAATGTTTCGTTTGAACCTCAAAATGTTATTAGATTGTAAAGCATTGGTGTTTCTCAAGGGAAAGCTAGTGATTGAGTGATGACTAGCAGCCATAAAATATATGTGAGACAACAGGGCCATAACGCCCTTGAGTCTTTATCTGATAAAGTACACATTTTGTATTTTCAATTAAATGTAAATCATGACGTGATATTTTTGCCATTGATTTTGAAGCATGTGTGTGTGTGTGCATGTGCACATGCGCACAAACCCAATGCTTTCTACCGAAAACATATTTGAATTTGTTACTAACTAGGTCTACATTACAAATTGAGCAATCTTGTATTCTAATTATAGAGTCTATACCATGTGAAACCATGAATGTTGATTGACATCCATTTATGATCACTCATAGAAACTAATTTCTCTTAGGTCTAGAAAATGTTATATCATTTATATGTAAGGTTTTTGTATCAATATTAGATGGTAATTTTGAAGTTACGATGACATCTCAAGTAGTATTGATACCTCTCTCTCTCTCTCTCTCTCTATATATATATATATATATATATATATATATATATATATATATATATATATATATATATATATATATATATATATATATGTGGAGCATAGGAGGCACATTATTTGTCCTTTTTCGTAAGAAAGGGAAGCATCATCATGAGAACATGACTCCTTCCCTTGGCTCACAATAATGTGAAGCAAGCTAGGCATAGGCTCATGAGCTCTGCAATGATGCCAACCACACAAAGCACACTTAGCAAGCCTAATGTACCATTATTTGGCTCCAATTGGCCCCTTTACCCTATCATTGTTAAACTCATCTAGAAACAAGGGTCTATTAGGATTTTTGCAGCAATATCCAATCGTGTTATCCCCTTTCCTTTTCATCAAAGCAAGCATGTTGCGCATGTGGAACAACATGCATATGTCTCAATTTAGTTACTTCCACTTCAAAATTGTCCACTTGGACTCTTATATCATCTCAAACTTGTGTTATCCATCATAATGGCCTATTATATTCAATTCTTACTTTTGCTTGTTATGTTGAGAAAACTTGACATTCATAAATTCCTGTATATGCCTATGGAGATTATTTGAAAAGCCATGGTTGACAAGAATGGATGTAGGCTGATGGTTCTTGCCAAAGCATGTCCCTTAAAGGTGCATGTTGGTTTGAATATTCTCAATATCCATTGTCATACAATAACTAGAAAGGCTACATTGTCAATATAGTGTATGCAACAAAAGCAACATTTTTCTATTATTCTTGTAGCTTTCAATGTCAATGCTGGCCTTCAACAATTGGACAACTTGTCACTTGAAGTCAATATTGAGCCACTTTTAAGGACCGAGTACTAGATTGTCCATTCTAGACTAGCCTCACTACAATATAGAGAGAGATCATTGTGTATCTCCATCATACTCCTCACCCAACATGAACCAACTCTTTGCACCCAAAAAGCATCAATTGGAGTAGGGCTACAAAAAAGAAAACTTTAGTTACATTGATGATGTGGTTGATGACTAGGGTCATGTGTTGCAACTCCTTTATCAGTACTACCAAATATGCTCTAGGAATGAATGCACTATCAACCACTTTGATACAAAATTCAAGACTTTCCATCTCCATTAGAGCCAATTCCACCACTAGAATAGCATTTCAACTATCAAATAAAGTTTACTGTGGTGCACCACTATTGAAAGACCTCTGTCTACCTGCATTGTTTGTTTCACTTTTGGCATGTAGACAGAACATTCAAATGGTGGCATAAGCATCTATGGTAGATCTAAAAAGCAAGCTTCCTCTCAAATTCTATAGAAACAAATACAATATCTACTCAAACTAAAAATATTCAATAAGATAATATTAATTGAATATATCCTTATTCAAAGCCAAGGTCATATATGCACTTCACATACAATGATTAAATAATATTTTTGGGGGGTTGTCATATGATTAAAGACTATTTTTGGAGGGTTGTTTGGTTAGTGTCTTTCCAATGAGCGACTTATTTGCAAAGCACAACCTTGCAGTATGGACTTTTGTATGTTGCCAAGCACCATTGGAGATGGCACATCATGTTCTCTAGCCTTCCCCAGTCTCTTTGCTCTATGATCAATTGTATCTCTAACATCTTTTAAGACCTTGCCTCCCCATTGAAGTTGTCGAGAGTACTTCTAGCTCTTCTGACTTCTTCTTACTACCTTAAAATCTTTACTTATACTTCCCCTTTGAATCTATCAAGAAGTACTTCCATAGTCTTTGTTTGATCATCTCTTCATCATGAGCTTGACCACCAAATATATTCACGCTTTTTCCTTGGCACCTTTGATGCATGTTACATCCTCATTGATTATAACCGCTATTGTACGTTAATGTGATTCAAGCACCTCATTCATCAAAATTAATGTATGCATGCACATATGCATGTATTGGACAACAATTTCCCCAACCAAAGAGGCATCAATCCTATAACCGCTTCATACAATTCTAACAATCTTCCGACTTGTACATAGCAAATAATTGTGCCAATGAAGCATTGATTTAAGAAATATAGTTATTTGACTCATATAACATATCATATAAGCCATTGATCATATCATCCTAGCATAAATCCCTATTGCTATTGATGATGAATAGCTATATGATACAACAAATCCATCATAACAAGCACAAGACTAGTATAACCATGCTACCAATACAAAAGTGTCGACCACTATTATGTATGGAAAAAGAGCAGGAATGTGCCCTTTTAGTGCTCTTTTAGCACAAGCACTACAATAACAAGATATACTCCTACAATTTCACCCCATAAGTTCTCAAACATTGATCAACCAATGCGAGTCAATCTAACAATAAATATGGGCGACCTTAGAAATATCCAAATGAATTCGAGTGCTTGTGTGCATGTGCATGCACAAAGTTGCTGATGCATGTCACATGCACAAGTATTTAAGACTTATCTTAGTGGTGGTTTGCGTTTAGCACTTTGGCAACGGCAATGGTTGTAGTGATGGTAGTGTACAAAGTACCAAGGAGTCAACTAAATCAATAATGACAAAGATCATAATGGTTGTTTGCATTTAACACTTGCCTCGACAAAGGCAATGGTGGTAGTAATGGTAGTGTGTAAAGTGCAAGTAAATCAATAATGCCGATGTGAGTGTAACCCTCATGAGTCAGCCGAGTAATGACAATGTAAGTGTAGCATTCATGAGAACAAAGGCCCATCAAACCATGTTAGTGTAACCTTCATGTGAAGAGAGCCTCATCAAACCAAAGGCCCAAACTTTGACAGTCTGTTTACATAATCACATGGCCCATCATATTTTAAACTTCAATTTGACAATCAAAAGCTCAAAAAACTATTCACTAGGTTGCTTTCATAGTCACATGGCCCATCATATTTTAAACCTCAATTTGACAATCACAAGCTCCGAAAACTATCCTCAATGAGTTAGACATCATCAATATTGGGGTTGGACACCATCAATATTGCAATCCTTCCCAAATGTGCATGATATGATACCATTATGAGGTTTGAAGTGAACATAAAACGACGTGTTTTTCGCCTTTACTTTGCATGGTCAATTTGTGGCTAGATGAGTGTTCACAAAAGCTCAAGCAAGTGTCGCTATGGAGCACTTGATTTTGGACATAGTACCCATCTGTAATGTGAGCATCACTTCGCTATGCCATAGAACAACATACTCGTCTTTAGCAACCATGTGCTGTTGCTTATTGCATTAGCAAAAGGAGTTGCAGTTTTTTGTCTAAATTTGAACTTGCGTATGTGTACCATGTTACTATCTAGACTTAAAATTTTAAACATTCACATATGCTTAAAAGTCTGGTCGTTTTGGAAAGATAGAATATGCATCAAGCATTTCTGTCAATAGATTAGCACACCCAAGAAAATGCCAACAGGCACTTAAAACTGCTCAAATGGATAACAATCAATGAGCACAGCTTTAAAAAATGCGCCAAGTATTTTTTGCTTGTCAAATGGTCTTTGGTTGTGGAAGCAAGTCAGTTGAATCAAACTCTTAGGCTACCTCGAATTTTGGACTTCCCACACCTTACAGCTCATGATTTGAAAAGCATATTGAATACACAGAAGCTTAGAACACACATGCCTCTCCAGCTTCAGTTTTACTTGATTCCTTTCTTGTGCTGCAAAATGATTCATGTTCTTACCCAGCCAAGGGCAAGTATGTGAAGTCTCTTGCAGAATCTTTTTTCACTAGTCCATGTAAAATCCACAGTGAATTCCATAAACAGTTCTGCACTCAAAGTATTGTGAACTGAACCTGCTAGATATACCTCAATAATTAACTAGCTGAATTAACACTCTGAAAGTGCCCACACTCATGCAGTTAGCCTTGCAATCACAGCCTCCACCTCACTGGGGGTATACAAATGATAGGTTGGTGCAACTTTTGCAATGTCCACATTGGATGCAGTAACCTGTTCAAAACATAATACCATCTCAGTTCACCTTTACACACACTTGAACAAACTACCAAGAAACTCACATAAAGAAACTCAGCTGCATACATAACCCCATGAGTCTCACCTTTTCTTCCATAACCTGCTTCAAAGTTGAGAGGGCAAGTGTCTCAGCCTCCTCTAATGTCATGTCCTGACAATGAAGCCCACAAGCACACACAGTAAGCAGCTAAATACCTGAAGCCGCTTTGTCAGAAAAAGAGGCTGTGTGCACACTTTGGTGGTGACAGGTTTCACTTTATGTACCTCTACCAGGGGAGGAGAGGGGGATTTGTCAAAGAAAAGAGATTGTGCTTTTTGGTAGGAACAGGTTTCACTTCTTTTACTTCTGCAAGGGCAAAAGGGACTGGCTATATTTTTTGCGGGAGGCAGGGAGAAAAACAAAGGGAAGGGGGTTTTGGGAAGTCGGCAGCAGGGCAAGGGGAAACAAACGCACAGAGATACGTAGAGACAGATTGAAATTGATGAGGAACATAAAGATATTTTCTCTCGTGTTATGTCATATCTTCATAAAACGGTAACCATGAAACACATTTCTTCATTGTTTCATGTTTCACTAATGAAACATTTCAATATGCAACACTTTGTATGCCATTTCACTCCAAGGAAAAAGTAATTTTTATTAAAAACCTGCTGAATATATTTATTTTACACATTTCACTTGGCATGCACCCAAGGGTGAAATATTTCGCAGTTAACTTGGTTCATAACACTGAAATTGTAGGAAGTCAAAAAAACCATACAAAAGGATTTGTGTTATATGTCATGAGTCACTGAAAACAGGTTTTTATCTTACACTAAGGCTGACATACTCATGTGTATGTGTGAGTCATTAGATCATTATATATTAGTTTGGGTGTAAAGCCCTAACCATCTCAGCCCAGGGCCTTCTCATGTGTATGTGTGAGTCATTAGGTCATCGTATATTAGTTTGGTTGTAAAGCCCTCACCATCTCAGTCCAGTGCCTTCTGCACATGCATGATAATCCATCAAGACCCTTGCCTTTGCTAAATGAACAGCATGTCACAATTCATTCAGAGGCAGTCTATATCACTGTCCCCCAGCCATCCCAGTACATTCGATTTTGCCTTTGCTAAATGGACAGTATGTCACAGTTCATTCAGAGGCAGTCTATAGCACTGTCCCCCAGCCATCCCAGTAGATTCGATTTTGATAGCTACACTAGAATTGCTGGAAATAAATGAACTATTTACATATCAATCTAGGTTTTCTTAGACATGCTGGGCACAACATGCAATACAGAAACAAGACTGGTTATCAAATTTCACCGATTCAGAGTTATGTTCAGGGGCCTACTTTTGCTGCAATTAACATTCCTAGTGCTAAGGAAGAATCAACGTCAACTGGAAGTGAGGGTAAGTTGTCAGCCTCTGCACACACTCCCCATCTTACATTGAGGGGTGCTAAAAAAGGCATAAGACATGGTGCAATGTAAAATTGTAAGGTAAGCATGAGAAGAGCATGAGTATAAACATAGAATGAGTTCTCCACCCATGTTCCAACCATGATGTCATACAAATTCAAGCATGCTATCCTTGGACCATACTCTTAACATAGGAGGGATCCACCCACCATCAGGTGAGGAAACCTTAAAATCTAACGGAAAGAACAGTTATACATTGGCCAATATGGAATCTCAATCTAGATTTTGCTGTTTTGTCAAAACTTTTATGTCAAGAATGTCACGTGCAGATGGGAAATTTTCTCTCCCCTAAAACTTTGTGAGCTAATAGGCAAGGGATCCATGGACTCCTCGTTGACACTCAAATGAGATTGATTCATGATCTTAAGCCATCAAACTAGAAAGCTGATTATCCATTTTGTCATTACAAAGGGAATTCTAGAGGTCAGATCTAACAACCATGTACTCGAATATGGGAACGAATATTTGTAATTAGATAGTTCTACTTTTTGAAAAGCTGCAAAGCAATTAATAGATACAAAGATTATAAGTCGAAAAAGCTCAAAAAAATACATGCGTTCAGCCTAATGCACAATCTAGACAGACAGCACCTCTGAAATATGGATCAAATACATTCAAACTTGAACATATAGCCACAACCCATTGCATAGTATAGGCAAAGAAAGACTTCCTGGTAATATTACTAACAAATCCTCCTCATAAAGTCCCAAACACTTTTCAGCTGGTTGGAGCTTTCAGTTCACAAAAGTCACAACATGTCCTTCTAGATCCAAGCCTTGAACCTCACCCATGAGAATTTCTCCACAACCGCTTACTTTCCTTTGGTTGATTAGTTTGCTCTTAGAGGAAAAGCAAATAAAAAAGAATAGTGGTGTGGATGTCATAGCCTCTGAGCAGGTTTTTATGACACGACAAAAGGGCAAGGGCAGCCAAGCTAAAAATGCTCTGTAAAGCTCTGGAACATCAGGTACTTCATAGAGTAGCAAGAAACAGGGGACACGCAAGCCAAGAAGTGCAAGTGCCACTATTGTAAGAAGCCAATATACTACATCACTAAATGTAGAAAGCATATAGCCAAAGAGGATTCAAGAATGTTTGTTTCTGAAGCATATAGTCCGTGTCCTTTGTTGCACACATGGCCTATTGTTTTTACACATGCAATTATGACTCCTCTTGGCTAATAGAGCATTTAGCTCTACTCAGGATGCGAGCACATGGTTTTTTTTACAGTGATGCTTCCAAGCACATCACATCTCGCAGAGATTTGTTTTCTTTCGTTATCGCAACCCCAATTGGCAAGTCTGTACAGTGTACCAACAATGCATCATACCCTATTAGAGGCATTGGGGAGATTGTGTTGACAGCCATTGATGGCTCTATTCTCCGTTTGCAAGATACCTTATTTGTGCAAGGCATAAAGAAGAAATTGTTACCTATTTCTTCTTTAGCAAGGTGTGGTTTGCAGGTCACCTTTGATGATAATAGATGTATGGTTAGAGATAAAGAACATATGACTTTAGTTTTGACTGATACTCTGTCATGGCCTATATGTATTGAATGCTTTTTCAGTTGATCAGTTGGTCTATCTAGCGTCTACTCTCACTCCTGCTATGTCATAGGTAAAGTTATAGCATGCTCGTATAGGTAAAGTTATAGCATGCTCGTATGGGGCATGTAAACTATAGTAGTTTGATGCTTATGCAACGTACACAGATGCATGATGGTTTGCCTCTCTTGGAGAGACCTCCTGAGCATATATGCAAGGGGTGTACTTTGGGAAAAATGCATCGTTTTTCATTTCCCCGTGATGTTGCTTTTAGAGCAACTGTCAGATTACAAATTGTGCACTCAAATATATGTGGCCCTATGCAAACAAAGTCATTGGGTGGCTGTTACTATTTTGTCACTTTCATTGATGACTTTACTCGTTTTTGTTGAGTCTACTCTTTGGTGAAAAAGTAAAAAGTGTATGATGCATTTTTGGCCTTTGTAGCACTTGTTGAAAACCAATATGGCTACAAGGTAAAGACTCTCTGTTCGAACCGAGGGGGAGAATACGTGTCTTCTATACTGAATTCTTTTTTGAAGCAGAAGACATTGTTCATCAATACACTACTACTTATACTCCACAGCAAAATGAAGTTGCAAGGGGAAGAACCAATCACTCATGGAGATGCTAAAAGCAAAAAGTTTGCCACACAGTCTTTGGATAGAAGCAATTATGTGTGCTTGCTATGTTTTGAACAAGTGTCCCACCAAGGCATTAAAGAATGTCACGCCTTTTGAGGCTTGGAACAACCAAAAACCTTCTGTTGGACATTATCATACTTTTGGGTGTCTTGCAAATGCACACATTCCCAAGGTACTCATGAAGAAGTTAGATAACAAACCTACTAAATGCATTTTTGTGGGGTACAACAGTGAGAGCAAAGGATATAGATTATATGATCCTATATCTAAGAAGATATTTGTCAATAGGGATGTGGTTTTCAATGAAAAATCAGAATTATCCCTTGCTGGTTTTGAGACATATCAAGCTGCCAATTATGTATTTGAAGGGATGTTGCCCATTTCTTGTGGTGATATAGCTGGAGCTTCAACAAGTGAACTTAATGTTCAGCCAGTTGCTCAATTGGGTAATGCAAAAAATCAGCCCATGGCTGATTTGAATATTCAGCAAGATGCTGAATTTGAAATTCAATAAAAGCTTGTGCACAGTTCGGAGGCTAGCATATGCCTAGATGGTATTTGCAGACTGTAAAAGATAGTCGTTTGGATGCTCCTATTGCTGTTCGTACTAGAAGGCAAGCTCGTATGCATGATGGTGCACATACCATGGAGTTTGTTATGGTAGCAAACACACTTGATGATGAGAAGCCTGAATGTTTTGAGGATACACAACATAGTGTGCATTGGATGGCAGCAATGCAAGCTGAGTTTGATTCCATCATAAAAAATCAAACATGGGATTTAGTATCCTTGCCTATTGGGAAGAAGGCCATTGGTACAAAGTGGGTCTATAAGCTGAAAAGAAATGCAAATGGATCCATTGACAAATATAAGGCCAAGCTTGTGACCAAGGGCTATGCACAAAAGAAAGGCATTGACTATGAGGAGACATTTGCTCCTACATCCCGCATGACTACCATTAGGTCTATGGTTGCTTTGGCTGCCCATTATGGAGGGACTGTGCATCAACTTGATATAAAGACTGCATTTTTGCATGGGAAACTTCAAGAAGAAGTGTATGTACAACAACCCATTGGTTTTGCAATTGAGGGATCCGAACACTTCGTATGCAAGCTAGGAAAAGGCTTTATATGATTTGAAGCAAGCTCCTTGAGCTTGGTATGCAAAGATTGATGCCTTTTTACTCAGTCAAGGGTTCATAAAAGCTCATCAAAGTCTACCCCTTACGTATTCAAAGAGGGGAGATCCTTGTTGATCATGTGTCTATATGTTGATGATCTTTTGCTTACAAGGATGTGCTGATCAAATTACAGCATTCAAAAAAAATTTGCAGTGAACTTTTGAGATCCCAAATTTGGGGCCTTTGTACTATTATTTGGGCATTTAGTTCATTAATGATGCTAGAGGCATTGGATTGTCACAGTCTACATACATTGATAAACTTCTTGAGAGGTTTGGCTTACAGGATTGCAAGCCAATTTGTATATCAATGGAACCTGGACTAATACTGCCATTGCATGATGATAGTGGCTTGTTTGATATCCATACATATGCTCCAACAATTGGATGTCTTATTTACTTATGCAATACAAGACCAAACATACGGTTTATAGTTTCAGCCCTGAGATATATACATCAATCACGCATATCACATTAGCAAGCTGTCAAGCGTGTTTTCCATTACTTGTAGGGTACTAGGACTCTTGGATTGCTTTATGCCAAGAGGGGACCACTGCACTTACATGCTTACAGTGATTCTCATTGGGCTGGTGATTATGATTCTCGTCACTCCACTAGTGGTAATTGTTTCTTTCTTGGATCATCTTGCATCTCTTGGCTTAGCAAGAAACAATCCACCGATGCCACATCATCATGTGAAGCTGAATACAAGCCGGCTTTCACTACCACAGTTAAATGCGTATGGCTTAGACGCTTGTTATCTGATTTGGATTTATTTGTTGCGGAGTCTACTCCTTTGTTCACTGACAGTCAAAGTGCCATAGCAATGGCACGGAACCTAGTGTTTCATGTATGCACAAAACACATTGAGATCCACAATCACTTTGTCTGAGAGAGGCTACATGCAAGTGATATCAACCTTGTCTACTGTCCTACCACCAATAATGTGGCAAACATCTTCACCAAAGCTCTTCCTCGTGACAAATTTAAAGCATTTCGCAATGCTTTGAATTTGATCTCCTTTGGTGGATGACCCTTGTATCTTGATTACTCTTCACTCCAGGGGGGGTTGTTGGGTTTGATTCACGCCTAAACAAAGGAGTGCCGGTGATCTTCAATAGGACATTGGGGCACTTTTTACTCTCCATACGAGAGGTTTTTCCCCCCGACTTATTTCTCTTGTTTTATGTACCTATGTTACATAGTTTGGTACTTATAGTGTTTGACACTCTTCAGGTGTGAACACCCCCTTACAACCCTAAGGTTTAATGGTTGTACTTTAAACTTGCATATTACACTTCAAATTATTGCATTGGGTGTTGTGCTATCACACTCTCTTCACTTTCAATTGTACTTGCAACTAAGCTTGAGCTTCGATCCTTCTGCATTCTTTCACCTCTCACAAGGCCCGCCAAATCAAAGGATTGAATGGTATACCGACAATGGAACCATGAAACTAGCCTTACTTCTCAAAGGGGGTGGTAAAACCTATGATCAAGCACTTAATTACAACAATTAATAAATGAACATAAACTGAAATGCACACATTACTATCATAATCTTAAACATTGAACACCTTGGTGGCCCCAAAACTGGTGCCCCTTGCAGTATTTCTTTAAGTTGAATTACCAATGGATTGAGTACAAGCTGAGATTTCACAATCTCCTTTGTTGATCCAAAAGCCCCTTGCTGTATAAACGATCAACAAGGAATTTGGGCCAATTGCCCCTTGATTTGCACCCAAAACTTCCACAAATGAAGCCACCAACTAGCCAAATGCTGTTCCACAATGGATGAGTTGGCATCTGAAATCCCTAACAAATCCTTGAATTTCAAATGCTGATTTGAATGTACAATGCCTTTGACTAATGGCATAGGTCCCAAGGTGACTACTAAACCCTAATTTCTGCAAAAATTTAGGGTTTACAGCAGAATTCTTCCTACTATCCACCAAATCTGATTGAGAACACCTTCAATTGGCTGAAAAATGTTGAGCATGGCTGAGCACAAGGTAGGCAAGTTGAGAGAATGCTGAGATGAGAGAGAAATCTGAGATTCATCACGGCAAAAGTCCCAAATCTGATTGCTAACCTGTCAATTCTGCATTTGATGCAATTGACGCTTGTCCCAAAGCCCAAACATTCTCTCGCCTGATCAACATTGTTGTCACTAGCATCTAGTGAGACTTTCTCCATTGTCACATGCCTTCTGAAAGCCTTTGATGGCTGTCACCTGCAGCAATTGCTATTTCTACACAAGGAAAATAACCAGCAACCTTCTCTCTCTCCTCCCCCACAGCGCGCATACACTGAATGGCTCTCTCTCGGCCCCAAACAACCTTCTTCCCCATTGCATGGGAATTTTTGCCAAGTTGCAATCTTCCAATCACCTTTTCCAGCAATTCCCGACCAATTAATTATTTTTCAAAATTAATTAATTCTGAAAATTAATTTCAGCCCTTCTAACTCCACCCAAAAATAAAAATTCCCATCCACAATTAACTTAGCTAGGCCATTTGCAACCCTTAGTGGTCCCCAACCTTAATTGACCCTTAGAGTTGCATTAATTTTTTAATTAATGCTAGTCCCTTGTGTCACCGCTAACACTTAATGGCCAAATAACTCTCCTAGTGTCAAGAACTGACACAAACTGACAACCAAAGCCCAACTGATGTAACTTATCACAACTTTTACCTTGATATCCACCAACACCTTGAGGTCCTTGAACTATTACCATGAAATAACTGCCATGTGCATCACATGTACCTTACAACCTTGCACATTTGATAATTAGATTAATCTAATGTTACTAGCAAGATTAAAGCATCTAAAAATTTCACGTCCCTATGATAACATCCCTCATTGCACCCTCTTTATACTAGGACAACTTAGATCCTATGTCCATGGGGCAACAAACAACCTACATGCAATCATGCCAAGGCCAATAACTTATCATATACCTCTTCTACGAGAAAACAATACATTGGGGTGATCTAAAGATCTCAAGTATAAGGAGGAAAGAATAGGCCGAGATTTCTCATCTCAAACTCTCTAATCAGCACATACGACTTCTTGTAATGATCAAATTATGCAAGTAAGGATGGGATGACATGGGTCACCCAAATCGTCAACCAATATAAAGTAAAAGTCCACGTTGTACTCTAACCTTCAAAAGCAATGCTAGAAAAAAAAGTGGTCTAGCACTAGCTTGAGGCATTTGCTTCAAGCCATAGATAGCAGAAAAGAAAAGCATTCAATCCACTCATACTGAGCTTGAGGTATATGCTTCATGTGATAAAAAGGGCATTTCGCAAGTGGTAAAGATGATCCTCTTATCCTAAAACACTGAAAATTGGATGTGTTTAAATAAATCTCCTCATAAAGGACACCATAGGCCACCTATGATAGGAAGCCAATGTGATGATTATCCAAATGGTAGTCACCCCAACTATCAATGCAAACGTCCCTATAAGATCCAATCCTCCTAGGCAAATTCCTTGGCAACAAGTCTCACTTTGTGCTTCTCCAAGGTCCCGTCAACCCTATTCTCAGGGTCTTATAGACCTATCTAACCCAAATCACCTTCCTCTCTAGAGGACATGAAACCAAGTCCCAAGTTTGATTCCGCTAAATGGGATCCATCTCATTTGCATGGAGCCCTTGCAACCTACCATGTTAACGAGATGTTCCCAAATCTCCAAGCATAAGGAAGTGCAAGCAAATCCCTCTAAAAACAAGGCAAGTAAATATACATTTTTTAAGGACTCGAAAAGGTTGGGTTCAAATTTCATGCAAAGACTCCTTGAATATCTTACTTCTTTAAAAGTATATTGTAAATTATTCCTACAACATCCTCAACTGTGAGATTGCTATCAACTTGCAGGTAACAAATAGTGATAATGGCTCGAACATGCATGTCTTACAAATACTTCAAAGGTAAAAATCAAGGGCTTAATTAGTGATTGCAATTGAGGGAAAATCGTGCTAATCAAGCAAGCTCCAAGTTTTTGATGCATCGCGTTGAATGGTGGTCTTAATAGGTTTCCCGCCATGTTTCAAAAACCTCTCCTCCTTCACTATCCCTCCTTCTATGCTACCTCTTTGATGCCCAAGTTATTGCAAAGGTATTAAGGGCTTCCTTATCATGTACCCATAGTCTCTTGCATTTACACTTAGTGGTAGCCATGGAGGCTTTTCTACATGCATATGTCTTGCTTCTTTTCTTTTTCTAATTCTAAATTGGTCAATTAAAAAAATATGCACAAGCTTTTAATAATGATCACCAAGTTGGATTTGAATGCCCCTACTAGCTAAATCTTAGTATGCCCATTGAGCCCAAATGATAACCTTTTACCAAGAATAATACAAATCAAGCACAACATTTAACTAGAACTCAAGGGCTATTCAACCATAGCTCCGACCTTTGAAAAGGAGTGTCACATTCCATGCTCTATTTCTACATGTTTTGCTCGTTTTTTCTTTTGCTCAAAACTCTCTTAAACTTGCATTTTGCTCTATGAAAGAGCCTCCACAACAAAAGTATACTCCCTATCCTCCGAAATCCTATGCATAAGCGCATAGTTCATATGCAATGAACCAAGATGTTAGTAATGTCCCTATTAAGGGGTAGCCTCTAAAACGTCCTAAGTCTATCCTAGCAAGATATAGGAAATAAATGAATCCTCAACTCTTAGATAAGGCCAAAACCACATGGATTCGCATTGCCAATGCAAGCAACAAGAACAAGGGCTCATGCTACACAGCCTAGTGGAGTCATTATCTATTGTCATAGGCTTTCACTAACCTTCTTTGTGCATTGATTAGGTGGTAAGCTTCCTAGGATCAAATCAACGGCATTATTTCTTTGCCTTTGAAGAGATAACCCTCCCAAAGGCGCATTGATTTGAGAAACATCAAAGGTCTTCGAGATAGTTTATTTGTGCTCATTGAGAGAGTCTTCTAGTTCTTTATTTACATCTAGATAACTTTCAACTCCACAATTGGGACAAAATATGATGTGTGTCTATCATATCCTACATGTTGAGCTAAAAATGCATTAGCTTTATTAAAACAATCCCAAAACTTAATTAATCAACGAATTAAACATTTTATTAAAAAGAAATGCATTTTTAGAGAGTGTTCATGTCCCATGAGCACAAACCCTAATTGGAAGGATCCAAACTTTCTATAAATAGGCATACTTCCCTTCACTCGGTGATAATCACATTTTTGCAACTCGCACATGCCTTCTCTTTGTTCTCCACACCCTATACATAAAGATATCTCGGCCAAGCTGTTGCCCATTGCTATCTACTTATCGGTGTCTGATTTCCAACCCTCCCCAAGTGTTGGCAACTGTTGTTTGTTGCCTCCCAACCCTTCGTGTGCAACAAGCAACCTATTCTTCATTGTTGATTGCTACATCTATACCGGCCCAACCTAACATTGTCCATGTCACTAGCACGCTGCATTTGCTACTTAGAGTTACATTCTGTTCGCAAACGGATCCATATGGTACGATCTATCCAGTTTGGTCAAATGTGTACAATCTGTCCAATTCTCATCCCTTTTTTTTTTTGGATTTGGCGTTTTTCAAAAATCGGTTTTTGCATTTACCCTTCTCCACTTTATCCTCATTGACCTCTACCTGCACCTCATTTACCACCTCCTCTTCTTCTGCCTCTCTCTTATAAGCTCCTCTACTCCTCTCTCGAATCTGCTCCATCCACTTCTCTCCACCTCTCCATTCTCCTCTTCCTCTTGTGTCTCATGGCCTATGTGTAGCTCTATTTCTATTTCCTCTTTCTTTTACCTCCTCTTCTTTCCCTTCCCCTACTTCTACCTATATCTCCGTATTCTTTAACCCTATCGCAATGCCTAAGCCTCTTCATGGAGCCTTCATTTTACACACATCTCACTTTGAGTCTTAACCTTCAATTTCTTTTTGTATCTACTACTTTTTGTACTTGCCACTTGGCAGTTGTGACTTGCCATACGAAGATTCATGAATCATGATCCATCATTGCAAACTAGCTTCTTTTTTTATCTATAATACATGTTTTCAATCTTATAAATGAAATTGGACCTTGGAAACCACTTGTGACTAGAGTCTTGGATTTACATTTTGTCTCAACCTCTCATCATGTTCATGGCTTATTATTGAAAACTAAAGCAAAGACATTTATGGTTTATAAACTATATTAGTACTGGATGGATAATGCCTTATGACACTCTTATCTCATAGATAGCCACTCTCATGTTAAAACAAGTAATATTTACTAACCTAACCCTTAAATTTCTATGTATTTTTTAATGACTGTACAAAACAATGGATTTTATCCAACATTTTTTTGTGTATGTTTAATACCATACTAAGTCCACCAACTAGACAGATTGGACAAATCATATCTGACTACCCTGTTACTGCTATACGACCAACAACAGCCTGCATTTCCACTACCCAACCCCTCCCATGTCAGCATACTCCTGCATTTTGCTGTTCCAGGTGCCGCTCAGACTCCCACATTACCACTCATACCTGTATTTTGTTATTTCAGCCCCAATCTACCCGTCTATCACTCAGCTAGTCACACTTGGGCTGTGTTTGCTGCTGCCAAACATCCTCAGAGGCTGCCTTGCTATGTTTTGGGATCCATCAGGGTACAACACACTCTCTAGCTCATACGCTCTGCCCCGATCCTCGAGACATAAGAGTTTGGGGTTCATTATTCTTCACTACATAGTGTATTTGCTGCATTGAGCCTTGTATTCTATTTAGTATTCATTCATTAATCTTCATTGTATTCATTGTCTCTGAGTTACTCTAATCCTAATTGTGTTTTTATCAATCTATGTGTTTACCGTACGATTGGTTTTTTGTTTTTTGTGGTAGAGCATTTCTTTACACTACATTAGTGATGTCTTCCTACCCTTATGAGCTGAAATTGAATTGATCCTTATCATATCAGTACCACTTTACTCTTCTAGATCAAAGGTTGCCCAACGACAGCATCACACTAGCCTCCCATGTATACTTCATGGAAGTGATCAATGGATGCCTTTACTATCTTTTGTTGTCATAGCCAATGTGATTCTCTGACTACTTCACAGATTTCTATGAAGGAAGCTGCTCCACAATTACTTGTTTAAAACCAGTGTGTTCCATGCAAGAAGCTACTCCATGAATACTCCTTACTCCCCATGTTCGCCATCTCTCAACTCACTCTTTCTTCTTCCTCCTCACTTTTCTTTCTTCTCTCTCAGCTATACCTATGTAATTTCTGACATACTTGTACATGCTCATTTTAGAACATGCAGGACCCAGAAGAGTCTAGAGGTCAATTAACAGTAAAAGCCTGAGTATGGAGAGAGAGAGAGAGAGAGAGAGAGAGAGAGAGAGAGAAACTTTACGCATCCCAATGACACAAAAATAATTTTCCTACAGAAACTATGTAGCTTTTTGCTATGAAGATGTTATCTTCATGCTCCAAGAAATACAAAGAAAAGAATTTAATGCTGGTGGCTTCTGCTTCTCAAATCATGAGAACAGACCTATCATGACCCTCCTCATAGGAAGATTATACGCTACTAAAAGAGCTCTTTTACCTGTCATTCACAGCATAGACTGACAAATATTGGCTACCACTTCATCTCATTCCATGCTTTCTTGAAGGTGATACAAAAAACACTTTCCCTACCCCAATTATGCTTGTTTTGTTTTGTCTTCTGAGTCGGGTATGCACAACATACCGGAACTGTGTCACCTTTGAAAAATTTTACCTTTGTGCTAATATGCAAAGAGAAGAATTTTAACTTTATTGGCAACTTCTGCATCTCAACATTGATAGCAGATCAGACCTATCATAACCCTCCTCATAGAACAATCATATCCTCCTAAACAGACAGCTTATTGGCCATCTCAAACCATGAGAATGGACCCATTATAACCCTCCTCATAAAAGACAATACCTAGTAAAGGGCCCCTTGCTGTAGACAGCAAGATGTTTACTCTTCTAAGCTTGGGTTATAAACCCTGGAAAGATGACAAAAACGTGTTCATTCTCCTGAACTTGGTGTGAAAATAAAAAGATCATAGTCTGCTATAAAGATTAGGGACCAGCGCAGCATACAGCTGCATGTAATTTGTCAAAAAAAAAAAAAAAGGAAAACCAAGCACACCTTATTGTAATGCTCCTGGAGTGAAGTATCTGCTCCTTCTGAACCTGAGCCTATAGCCTTCCCATTGCACTGCCAGAATGTACCAGAAGGGTCTGTGTGGTACCTGAGGATCACCACATATTGCAAATTGTTGATATAATCAATTTTATATTTCATTTATAAAGCTGGCAGCGTTTATTGAGCACGGACACAGGATAAATGTGCAGTTCATAACATGCTCATAGACTTGGAGAATGTGCATCGTGTGATGAGATGAATGAATAAAAAGGAGCGAATAGAAAGTTGAAAGTGCAGAAATTTTAACCAATCTTTTAACTAATCCCTAGATGTACAGAGGAAAGCCTTCAATGTGACAGAAAATCAGTAAGCAATGAAAATGAGGAAGCATGGTGCACATCTCTTCTCGTTGTACTGCTGGTCTGAACTGAAGAAGAAATTTTTGGAAACTCTCAAGGACAAAGGCACCTAATCTGATGAGCTGGATCCTGTGATTAGTTCTCCAAGCTTTATGGCAAACCAAGCATTCATTGGACTGTAAGTGTCCTGTATTTTTGTCTGAGTCCAGTCACCCAATCACTGCCTACGCGGACATTGTCCAGTCCCCAAAAGCACCTCTTACTCCTCAACCTTTGTCCTCCAGTGAGCCTGAATTATGACTAGCATTGGATGATTTTCCATGCATCTTTTTGGTGTTATAGCCTACAGTTATAGCCTGCACAAGTTAGCGGAAAAGAGAGGCCAAGGACAACACAAAGAAGCTGTTGTGGATGGTAGGATGTGAGAGGGAGAGAGATAGAGACAGGGACAGAGAGAGCAAAGAGGGACAAGATAGTTGGGCCTGGAAGCAACAGAGACAAGGGCAAGAAAGGAGATGGGCCAGAACAAGAAGGTCGGGTACATGGAGGTAGCTCCACAAGGCTAGAAGGGGTGATTCATGAACAAAGACAAAGGAGAGGTTGACCTAAAGCACACGAGGGGTTAAGAAGAGAAGTCAAAGGTAGAGCTTAGGGCACACAAACCAGGCTGGATTGCAGCAATGCAGGTCGATCTTTCTAAAGTCTAAGCAAAAGAGGCACGAACAGTAAAGGGCACTTGTACAAATACCATTGTAAAAATTACACGATGCAGTATATAGAAACTGCACAAGGCATAGAGAGTGTAGGGACAGCTCTCTCTTGTGAAGTGATACTTCCCATAAATATGCTTAGTCTTTGCATGAAAGCCACAATTGTGAGTAAAAGCTATTGCAGTTTGACAGCACCATACAATGTGATAGGAAGCCTTTGTGAAATATGTCAATGTCCACACAACCTATAAAAGCCGCATAGCTTCTTGTGCCAAATAAAATAGTGCTTTGTATTAAGCTTCAGTTCAAGAAGCAGAAACATTTCCTTGCTCATTGCTTCCTCATGAAACAAGTTCATACCAAGGACAACAAACAAATTACCAATGACCGACTTTCTGGAGTCTAATCAACTCCCCAGTCTGCATCAGAATATCTAACTAGCTTCAATCCTGACCCATGAGTTTTCATAGGATATTGAAGAGTTGTCACATCCAATTAGACCTATCTAATGTTAGTACGGTACTAGTCAGACTGCAAAATCTTGAACATAGTCCCTCGTATCTATCCACAAGTCCTCCAAACAAAATAGTAGAACAAGATTAGCTTCTTGTTGGCAAGTGGTGGACTCCCCTCCTAGCCATTCCTTGAATTCATTCAGGACCACCGCCTTTTGAATTTTGTTGTGACATCTAGACATTATAGATATGCTCGAGAAGAAGCCACATAGCAGCAAATTGTGTCTTCAATAGCTTCTTCAACTTCAGGCCAAATGATAAATTGCAAATTATGGAGTCTTGTTGATGAAGCCAACAATCTTACAAGTGTCATCAACAATCCTCTTTGCCCATTCTAATTTGCTTATATCTTCCATGCATCTCGGCAATGAGAGGCATAAGGTGTCCATATTATGGATTGAAACTAGGCCTCAAGTTTCTACCCCATAGATCCACAATTCAAGACATTGATAAGGACCACTTGGATTATGTTTGGTGATGGACACTACCCATAATACAAAACATGTTCCTTACATGGATCATCTACTTTGTTACAATTTTACATGTAAGATGCAAGAATCGAGAGAATCGCATTATGAATCAAGAATCAAGACTCATTATTTACCTTGATCATGGCTTGCTAAATGTGTTTGTAAATGAAGGAACCTGTGATTTTCCTTCCCTTTGCTCCTAACAAATAAATGCCAAGATGACATGAGACAAGAATGCTAATAATCCCCCTTTTCAATCACAATGAATCACTCCATCTATCAAATAGAATGGAGCAACCTTGTTTGGCCTAACCAAACCACCCTCTTGAGCTAAAAATATCAAGTTTCATTGCTCATGTATTTGTTTTACACGTTTATGTGATATTTTTAGAAGGTTTTTGAGTTAAGGTATCATATTTGTTTAGTTTATTTATAGAGTACATCAATTATGTCTACAATACATATAATTTATTTATAGAGTACATCAATTATGTCTACAATACATATAATTTTTAGGTTCCCATCCCGATCCCTATCCCTCCTCTCCTATTTTTCTCAATCCCCAGCATCCTTGTCCCGGTCCTTCATTCCCACATCCTTCATGACTATGGATCACTTCCAACAAGTAACTCTACCTTTGGGGCACCAAGGATCACTACAACCAATTGGATGAGCTAAAATGGCACTATAGATTGGACCAAATGGGTCAAATGAGCTGTCTCATCTATCATACGTGGGCACTCCTAATTGTCATCTACTAGAAGATAGAAGTATGTGGCACTCTATTCAAATGGACCATACCCATATGTACCAACTCCAAAATATTACAAGCAAGATCATATAATACCGTACCATCAATGAAAACTGCTGAAAATATTGAACCAATAGCACAAAGATGACTACTACATTTCCAAAAACTTTAAGTTTCCCGAGATTGAAATTCTTGAAGTGTATCCTTTGCTTGAACTTGACATGTATATTTCTCAAAAAACTCTTCAAATTCATTATCAATGCAAGTAGCAAAGCTACGAGTCATACATATTTTGATACAGATAATTCATGAACTTTTGTAGTTGAAACATTAGCTTCTTCAATGTTAAGTACTACTCCCTTAGGCTTCTTGTCAACAACAAATTTGAATGCTTTTACCTTGTGATTGGTACCTTCTTCCTATCTGAACAGTTTTGAGATAATATAACCCTCCTTATAGCAATGACAAGTCAAGTCTTTGAGAGAATTTGACTTGGCCTTCCATTTTGGAAAAGAGAACAAAAAAGAGGTAGACCTCTCTCCAATGCTTGCTTTTCAATCAATGGAACATTCAATTTCTTCTTGCTTTGGCTTTGGAAGCATGTATATTCTCATGACTCTAATTGCCCTTAATTCAAGCCACACAATGTCTTGCTCAAGAATCAACATCACCAACTCATCCACTATTAGGACATTAGACTAAAGAGAAAGATTGTACTAACAACGTTGGAATAAGATTCAAGCAATTAGCAAGCAATTTATGATATGTTTCTTAATCAATGAAGGCCATCTCGTGGGCTATGCGTTGATGCCATTTGATCCACGATGCAAGCCTCCTAGGCATTTAAACTATGATCTATCACTAAATGCAATTGTTTCCCCTAGTGTCCTAGGCACTAAGTGACACTAGGCTTAGGGATTATTTAAGGGTTTCCTATGACAATTAGGCTGTTAGGATTTCATTTTTATTATTTGCAAACACTTCATACCTCATTAGCACATAAGTGTGGCATTATTCAGTGTGATCACCTTGAGCATTGTACTCTCCCTCACTCATTAATTCACTTCTCATTCGTGATCAAGTATCATTGTGCATTGATTGCTTCTTTCATTCTCATTCATTTTCCATTAAATTAATCCCACAATTGCTCCACACCTAGGGCAACAATGGTATCAAAGCAAAGTACCTTCATCATGCTCGATATTGCTCACGATCATTTTCCATGCAACCATTGCCATTGAGCGTCACACCTCGGCCAGCTGCCGCCCAAAAGCCATTGGCATCGCGTTAGCTTCGTCACCCTAACAAGTGGTTATCAACGGTTGGACACCAACATTTCGACCATTGTCGCTACCATTTGGTCTTATTTTTAATACTTCGCCAAGCTTGTCCGACACCCTGCCAATCTAATCCTTGCCTTGATTGCAAAAAAGGCTACGTCACATTCAAAAACCATTTGTGTGCTGCCACTCCTTGCCAAATCTCCTGCCTCCTACTACAAGTTTCATTGACATGCTAGCTTGGTCATAACATTGATCCACCCTGGTCTCACATGTCCCAAACAACACAACATGCCTAGTCTCCGCCTGCCTCCTTGCATCTCTTGCCAAAGCAACAAAATAATTGCCACGCTAGACCATCTGCCACACGTCCACCCATTTCATGGAGGGAAGTTTGTAGGCAATCTCATGGGCTGCACGTTGATACCCTTTGATCCATGATCCAAGCTTCCTAGGCATTTAACTGTCATTCAATGTAGTTGTTGCCCCTAGTGTCCTAGGCACTAAGTGACTAGTGCCCTACTAAGTGACACTAGGGTTAGGGTTTATTTTAGGGTTTCCCATGACGATTATATTGTTAAGGTTTCATTTTTATTATTTAAAGAAACTTCGTGCCTCATTAGCACATTAGTGTGGTATTATTCACTGTGATCGCCTTGAGCATTGTACTCTCTCTGACTTTAAAGAAACTTCATGCCTCATTAGCACATGAGTGTGGTATTATTCACTGTGATCGCCTTGAGCATTGTACTCTCTCACTTATTAACCCACTCCTCATTGTGATCGAGTATCATGTGCATTGATTAATTCTTTCATTCTCATTCATTTTTTGTTAAATTAATCGCACAATTGCTCCACGCTTAAATTAATCGCAAAATTGATCCATGCTTGGGCCAACAATCAAGATATGTCTGACGAATAGTTGTCACTTTATTCTCTACAAAAGCTTACTTTCAGCAATTATTCAACTATACGTCTCCTTCAACTTTTACCTCATTAAACACAAGCTCAAGCAACACTTGCCTTTGATTTGGCATGCACTTGTATCTTGCCCTTGTAGTATTCCATGAACCTCAAGAAGACTTATATGTTAAAAATTGATAGACAATTTTACTTCAAAGAGAATTAATAAGAATGGCATAAGAATGGGCTTCTTTAATATCACAATCATTTTGCTACTCCTAGGTTAGGTTACTTCATCTCCAAATGCTCATGATTGAGTGCCAAAAACATGTAGCCAACATCCACTCGCCACAAGAATGGGTTTGATCTTTGTCTTCTAAGTAAAGAAACTTTCCATTAGTTTGGACTCCTTGTCAAGTGTCCAAATGACTACCTTGAAATGCAACAATCTTCATCAATTCAAATGAGGATAAATGCACTTGCACACAAAATAGATGCACACGCAAGGATTCCAACAAGAATAGCATACACATGCACAAGAGGATCTCTAGTAGCTTTGCCACCATCGTTGGAAATATGCAAAAACAAAGTGTAAAAAACATCAAAATAGCAATTTATGATTACAAGCCACCCCTATGAGAGGTTCTATAGATTCAAAGCCACAATTGAATCCCACTGTAGAGACTTGATTCGAAAGATCCAATAATAACAAAGAGATGATGGCTACAATGTGGAGAGTGTTTGCATGCAAAGTTTCAATGGACACTCTCATACTAGATTAAGAGAAGGATAGATTGGGCTATGAGATCAAAATTTACAACTGGGAAATTATTAACAATGGAGCAACTAATGTTGTCTTCAAAAATAGCTTTAAACTCCACCAAGAAGACCAACACAATTTTAACTTAAATCAAATATGAAAGACTCCAAACATGAGAGTTGTTTGCTACAAGTTGAGATGCTTCTCTTCAGAAATGCAAATCACAGCCATACATAGAGACAAGCTTGTATAGAGGATGAGAGATGTGAAGGGAAACAATCCAACATCTAACAACTAATGGCTTGCATGCATGTTTCACCTTTTGGAAAAAGCTTCAGTCATGTCTATTCAGTTGTGCCACATGGCACATTTAAGAGACTATTCATGTGTGTGTAGCACAAACACACAAAGAAACAACTTTTATATGAACTCTATTCTCTACTACACTTCACACATTTGATGCCCAATAGGATGTAAAGGTCTCCACATCCTTCAATGCAATGGTTATAGTCTCCACATTCTTAAGTGAGACAATGTTCCACTTTCTTTTAGCAAGGACGTGGACTCCTCCAAAAAATGTAGATTAATCATGAAGGGTTTATAGATCTATGCACTTGAGCATGTGAGATACAATGACTACCTTAGTAATTGTATTGCATGATTTAAGGTTTAGCATGCCATATTCAATGACTAAACCCAAGCATCTACATCTAAAGAACTGCATATGAATACTATAACTAAACACCAAAAAAAAAAGGGGGGACTTAGAATCTCAACTGGGTCATGGAAGACACTATTATTGTCACCTTATGACAAGAAAGAAAGAGTTAGGAAGCTCTCAATCACAATTCACTTCGCACATAGAAGTGAATGATGAATTAGGGAGCCTCCCCTGCAACTTGTTAACAAACATAACTAAACCCAAGCATCTACATCTCAAGAACCACATATGAATACTATAACTAAACACCAAAAAAAAGGGGGGACTTAGAATCTCAACTAGGTCATCGAAGACACTATTATTGTCACCTTATGACAAGAAAGAAAGAGTTAGGAAGCTCTCAATCACTTTGCACATAGAAGTGAATGATGAATTAGGCAGCCTCCCTTGCAACTTGTTAGCAAACATACTATTCTTGTCTTATTATGCAATCCATCTCCTACTTGTGAGCCTTCATGAAAGTCTAGCAAGGATATTTAGAGCTTCATCGCTCTCTATCTGTCCATCTTTTGTGTATGGCAACAATGGTCAACCTAGGCAAATCAAGTGGAGATCTCAAATATTTCCATTGCATTACTACCTTGCCCATGGCCTGCCTATGCCTACCCACCATTTTACCAACATGTTACACGGCACTCCAGCAGCAATCACCTCCCTTCTTCTGAATTTCATGGCCAATGCAAAATGGGTGACACATTTTCACAATGGGCAGCCTCTCTTTAGGCAAGGCCTGACATGTCCAAGTCAGCAACATTGATAGATGTCGACAACATTGCTAGTGGTTCATGGGCAGCATTCCTTCTCAAACACAGCCCTTTCTTTGCATATTTCAAAAGATCCACTATGATTGGCATGAGTGTTTGGATGGGGAGAACAACCAAGCTCACGAGGACTGCCGTGAACACCTACAAGACCATGAGCCTTTACTATCGTATGAGCACAGTAGCCATGCTATAATGCTATAATGCTATAATTATATATCTTAATTTAACATCATGCAAGAGTCTATTGTCTTGACCTTCACATCCACTGGTCTGTTGCACATGGAACACAAATCTCTCAGACTTGGAGCCTAAACAAAACTCTACATTTAAAGGGGAAACGGTCAATACTTACAAACTAGGTCCATGCTCATCATAACCAGCAATAAGAAGCGAGACTCCAAAAGGACGTGACTGCATAAAGTCATTATTATTCACCAGATTAGTAAGCAACCATTTCGCTTTCATATTCAAAATCAATATTTTTTTGACAAATATAAAGAAACAAGTTTAGCTTGAAGGTAAAGGTAAAGGACATGCAAACTTTGGATGTGTGCACCATAATTGTAGGAGAGGGGAAGGTCAAAGATAACCAACCAAGGTAATGATTACAAGACAATAAAATGCTCATCCAAACAAAGCAAGTGGCATAATCTACCTACCATTGACTCGTCATCACCTTCCCCAAAACGTAATGCAAGGTCACACAAAGCTTGAGTCATAGACTCCACTCCCATAGGCTCATTATATGAAAACCTGTGATTCTGCAAAAAAATAAAGATGTCAACGTAATATGATAAAGAAATGACTGGCATTCCATTGCCAATGCCCAAAGTGGTGGCTGATATACCTGTGTCTCCACTCGAGCATGTTCAACCAACGTTCTTGCATCTGCAGTCAGTCCACTCATAGCACATCCGATATGGGAATCTATTTCCATAATCTTCTCTACACTGCTTGGTTCCTGCGTTGCATGAAGGTTGCAGATCATTTAATTTCTTACACACTGAAACTGCCGGAAGCTGGATCACTGGCAAATATACTGCTGAAATGCATGATCAACACAATAAATACCGGTACAAGCAGCGAACATGAAGGACATTACCAACAACGGAGATGTGATTCGTTTTTCGACGGCTAAGACGACACCTTCCTTGGTTTTCAGACCAACTGCAGTCGATCCAAGCTGTACCGACACAGTAGAATTGTCTGTCACACAAGCAAGAATCCTAAAGATCTCCGATTTCTCAAGACATGCGATCGAATGGACAAGCGTACCTTAATAGCCTCGATGGCATACTCGACTTGAAACAGGCGCCCTTCCGGAGAGAATGTGTTCACCCCGCGATCATACTCGCTCCTGCGCACAAGCACCGCGCATCAGAAGCAACACTACCACCATTAAAAGACAGCTAACCGAATTGCTTCCCTCACCTTGTTAGGAACATGCTGGCGATGGCTGGCTGAAGGGAATGCGAGTGTGTCTTGTTCCTCAAGGCTCTCGAGCCTTTACAACTGACGTGGGGAAAGCCCTACGATTTGGGTACTCTTCGTAGGTATAGGAAGTTGCACGCAAAATACAAAATGGAGATAGGCACCAATACAAAATACAAATACAATGTGAACAAGTGACGTGCTTAACCCTTTACTAGGTGCCTAGCCAACATTGTTAGCTAGGCTTGCTAGTTGCATCTTGCACTTGTAGTGTATGAAAAATCACAAGGTTTCATCTTAATTCTTCATGTTTTTGTGAGAAATTGAAGTAATCGAGTAGAACAAACAGCACACTTCACCCATAATAATATGCAAAACCACAATAAATATCATAAGGCATAAACGATTACACTTTTAAAAGCTCAAATACATTTTTAACAAATTGAAAACTCTATATGGCTACAGAAGTGTGAAGTTGGTGTGGGAACATATGTCGCCACATGGACATTGAATCCACATCCTTCTTTGCAAACTAACTAACACTTGATACTCTACACTTAGTTTCCTCCTGAGGTTGGCACTTAAGCTGGATCTTACCATTGGTTAACACATTTCACAACTTGATGCATATCTTACGTGGCAATATGATTCATGGCCAAATGAGTCCTTGAAAAACAAACCATGAGAGACCCCAAAACCATTATGAAGCATTTGTATTATTAATAGTCAATGTATTACTTCACACCTAGATTCTCTTGGCACTTCGCACCAATGTTCTCCTAGCACTTTGTGTTGGTGTTTAACTAGGTTCGAAGGTACACGTTTCATGTGGCAAGATACTAACATTACATGGATTTGACAACCCATAAACTATATGGAGAGTTGCTTCTTTTTCTTTCTCATCGTACACACATGTTTATGTATCAGTCATTCAAAACAAAACCATGGATATTTTTAAATTTACCAACAATTCTCTATGGCATTTGATTACAATATGTTTGTTGTCTTAGATATTTGTACCATGAGAATGATTGAATATTGAATATATTTGTTTACAAGGGGGAGGATTACGTATTTGGTATGTGATGAAGGTTCATACAGAGGACAAGTTAGTAGCTCTAACATTTTAGGGGCTGATGGCTTCTAGGTTTGTTGGATGGGATTGTTAGGTCTGAGAGGGGCATTATTGTTTTGGGGAGAGCTAGGATTTGGGTTTAATTTGGCATTTTGGGGGCTTGCGGATTATGACTTGAGTTTTGAGGCACATGAAAGAGGGCATCAAAACTTAGGGAGATTAGTATTTTTAGGTGGTGAGCTAAGCTTGGTGGAGGGTCACACACATATAATATAACTAATTTAATAATTATTATAATTAATTAATTAATTAATACACTATAAACATATTATAAATACACTAATTAATGTACTTACCATGTGGTGATGGAAAATTTTTACATTTGACTTACTTACACACACACACACACATGCATCATTAACATATCTATAGTATGGTAACAATAAAATAAAAAAACATATAAAATATGTATTAATGTATTTTATAATCTATTTTATATACACACACATGCATATAGAGTATTATAAGTAGATTAAATTTTATAATAATATATATTATATATATGCATATTATATGTATACGTAAATGTATATTCATATTATGTAATATGTATTATATATATTAATAAGTATTAAATCTGTGTGTGTGTGTGTGTGTACATTTATTATTGTATATTTTTAATTATATAAACATACATATAAATATTTATATAATATTATGATAGATATATAAATGTGTATTATATTGTTAGAATATATGTTTATATAAATATATATTATTGTATATACTTTAAATTATTTTTATATTATTAATATATGTTTGTTATTATATATCTCTTGTTAATATTACTATGTATACATTATGTCTATTATCATATGCCTATATATACATTTATGTATCTAGACATTTATGTATACATATAAATATATACATACGTCTATGTATGAATATTGCCTACGTATATGTTTGTGTATCTATACATTTACGCATATATACAAATATATACATATGTCTATGTATGAACCAATGGCTCATACGGGTGATACTTCCAGAGTTTCAATGTCAATGCTCGTTGCCCTTACCCTTTCCTTTACACTAGCCATAGGCTCTCTTCATTTTGCATTTGTGCTTATGGGACAACCCGTTCAAAACAACACCTTCTTCCTCTCTCTACAAAAGGTGGGTTGGGCAGTAGGTTGCCACGTGGTTGTCTCAAGGGGAAAACAAATGATGTGGAAGTCCAAGGGACCGCCCAGGGGAGGTGCGCACTTTGCATGCCACGTGGCAATTTAGATAGGAAGTGTGGGGGGCTTGCAGGTGCTACATGGTGCCCTCGACCTCTTGCTAATAAATAGAAAAGATTCATAGTGATACATGCATGTACATTACATCCACATCCTTCTTTGCAAACTAACATTCACACAAAGAGTAAATGCAACTTTTCGCAACATAGTAGGACATGGCCATTTCACTTGAGGATATTGGAAGGGCCCTTATTAGGTCAAAGAAAGAGGTCAATGGGCATCTTATTCTACAAATCCACAATGAGTTCATGTATTCAAGGTCTCAACCATATAGAATACTAAACTCTAAACTACTCATTACCATGCCACAATGCATGTTATCAATATCATTGCCACAATTAATTTCCACACAATCCATGGTTCTATTTGTTGGTGGGCTTCCATATCCAAGTTCAATTCAAAAAGAAATTGCATCTAGGCTCTAAAATTAATATACCATGAGTATAAAAGGCTCATGAAATATTGATCATAAAAACCAATTCCTAACATGGTTGTTCTTCCATTCGACATCTTTCATGTAGTAGAAACTTCCTCTCTCAATATCTCCCCATGTTACAAGTAACCTTACTAATCTACAAAATATATTAATCACAACAATTTATATATAACCCTGTATGGAAAGTGAGATGTATGAATTTAGGAAGGTGTCACAATGCATGATTCATATATAGGATTGTGCATTACTATCACATATATTAATGTGAGAAATATAATTTATCAAATTTGTAAGCTTGCATATGATATAGGTCAACAACGAGAGAGAAAGTCTATTGTACATGGAAGATGTTAAATGTGAGGAAAAACATGGTAGGGAATAGTTTTATGAGCTATATTCACAAGCCTTTATATAGGATTGTGCGTTACTATCACATATATTAATGTGAGAAATATAATTTATCAAATTTGTAAGCTTGCATATGATATAGGTCAACAATGAGAGAGAATGTCTATTGTACATGGAAGATGTTAAATGTGAGGAAAAACATGGTAGGGAATAGTTTTATGAGCTATATTCACAAGCCTTTTATATGTAATGCTTCATGCTAGACCCACATTAAGTTAGGCATGTCATTGATATAGATAAGTGTTTCACTTTTACATATTCTGATACCCATAGAAATTAAGTGGCTCACTTAAATATTCTATTCAACTACACACAAAATATGAAACTTACATAAGACTCCTACATACTAGACATTGCACATATAAGATATATCATCCATGCATACACTTACGCAAACAACATGATACCATCAACTTTAAGAACAATTTATTACTTACTTATATTCCTCACAGGTGATTGTAAGAAATCAAACTATTTTATTATTTACATAGTTTATTATCTATTTCAGTTGCATCATAAGTAACTAAAAGGTGTCAAAAACTCTCTCCATGACATTTTGTGATGCGTTTAGAAACCATGTGCCCATGTGGTGATGCGTGCATATAAAGATCTCTATTCATATGACCCATGTTTATTCCTTATTAAATGTGCACATTGGCCTCAATGGGAATCAAATCCTAAGCATAATCAAAGTAGTATGCCCACTAAGAAAATAGCTCCCTCAGTCCAACCAAGCAAAATGCCACAATGCTCATTGGTTGGTTGAAGGGGTGAATCTAAATCAATAACAACAATCCCAACATGGGTTTCAAAACTCCTTGCTATAATAACACTTCTCTCCCTACATGTTTTCACACTTGATCGAATTACAACTCTATGTGAACTAAAAATCCAATGAAACATCAACCTTATGCAAAACAAATACACATAGAGAGAAATGCATGTAGTTTAAAATCAAGAGACATAGACTAATGCACATACTTTTACTACTTATGGTATGATTTTTACTATTTAAATTTTAAAAAAATAGAGTGAAGTACACCAATTGTTTACAACAAAATTTGTGTGTGCACGTTTTCAATTTTTACAACAAAGGCTCTCTCTCTCTCTCTCTCTCTCTCTCTCTCTCTCTCTCTCTCTCTCTCTCTCTCTCACACACACACACACACACACACACACACACACATAAAGGGTAATTGTATTTATTAGTGAAAAAGTTTTGGGGTAAAAGGCCCTTGGGCCTGCCCGTGTACAGTGACTGCCTATATTCTTTATTCATATATATATGAAAGTGCAATAAGGCTGTCATAACATTGTTGACAGCACCTACATTGTGTGTGCTCTTCTCTCCCGCGTCTCCTGCATCCCTTTCAATTTGTATCAGAGCATGTCCTTCGCGAGCACGTCCCGGCCTTCCCCAACATCTACACGAGGTATGAGAACTTGCTTCTCACTCAATTCTTAGCCATTCTTTGTCATGAACAACAAGGTTTCATTAAAAGGCAGCCATAGCTTCCATCATTGAACCTTGTTCTCTTCACCTCTTGCTTGGACTTGTCCTAGGCTTGTATAGGCCTATTATAGGTCTTCATTGGACTCTTGCTTATCCCTTACCCACCCTAATTTGGCCCCTCAAGTACAGTAGCATGCTCACGTTTTATTTGCGCCTGTTTGCAAAAATGGCTAAAAAATCACTCTTTTTGTCATATTTCGAGCATTCAGAACCTGATTCAGGCAAGGTAAGAGTTTAGGTTAGGGTTTTGGTATGCCTATGGCTTATGTAATGCTTCTACTGATGTCTATTGATACTGGATCACTTGTGGATGTTATACCTCTTATGTGAGATGCATTTGGAACTGATTTAGCTCAGCCATTGACTGTTTTGAACAGTCCCAGAAATAGGGCAGCCACCTATTACTTCAATTTTATGCTTATAGGTCTTGGCATTTGATGCCCAATTATGCTCGGTTGGTGCCTATACATACAGGAATGTATGCCTATGGATTTGAGCTTGGATTGAGCACTGATTTGCTTAGTTTTGGATTGTTATTTGCTACTCGAAACTTCAGGGATGAAGCTATTTATGCTACAATTGGGTTATGCCTATTGGTCACGGGGTGCTCCCAGCTACTCGATATGATGCCATGATGTATTTGGACTATGCCACATGTCTTATTTATGCTCCAGAATGCTTTTGAGCTGAGATTAAAGCTCGATTTGGGTTTGACTATCACTTATTTGTAGCTGGCATTTCATCCATGACATGGTTTATGCCTAGGCTACCCGGTATGGGTTACGATGTCTTGGTGAATGCTTTATGCTTTGGCTGTGGGATGACAGTTGTTTGAGCTTGTCTTGACATTCATTTGAGTATTCCCTTGAGAAGTTGGACATTGACTTGCCTTTTTCTGTTACGACCTTGGATGCTATATGGGATTTGATGCTCTGATTATTTATCTTGGCTATTACTTGGGATTCACTTACAAGTATTGAGCAGTGAATTGCTCCCTTGTTTTGGCAGTTGCCTATTGTGCTGTGATTGCTCGTTTGCATTCGATATGCGGGATACTTACTGATCAGTGGACTTGGATAGTGCTTGGGATTTATAGTTATGGCCGTCCTGCTTATCTGTTGTATGACATCTATGCTATTTGGGCTGCTATTGCATGTGTATGTCAGGAACCATTTGATCTTTATGGCCACCCGTGTATGCACATGGTCTACTACTATGTATTTTACAGAACCTCTTACTTGGATGCTTTTACATAGATATTTGGGCTTTAATTGGAGCTTGATTCTTGCAAGTTTATTTGCCACCTGTTGTTCTTGGCTGGACATGTATGTCAATACATGGTATGAGACACTACAAAGTTATGTATACTCCTATGTTTCGGGGATGCTTATGCATTTATGGCTCCGAGGCATGCTTATGCTTTTATGGCTGTGAGCTACAGTGGTTGGATATATCATGCTTTTGTCTGCTAGGCTTGTCCGTCTGGGAGCTTTTGCATCCGTGGTTGATGCCTTTGTGTTCTCCCCTTCTGGTTTGGATGAGTCTCCTTTGCAGTATGCTATGACGACTTCCAGCTCTTCTACTCATGTAGACAATCCTCTTGATGAGTTTGTTCTCTTTGATGAGAGTTCCCTTGATTCTTTGAGCTCCTTAAATGTATTGGACAGCCCTACTCATGCTATTACAGAGCAGTTGTCCTCTTCTATAGGTTTTACAAGCTCTATTTGCTTTCATTGTGGAAAGACAGGGCATGTGAAGCGTAAATGCTTCAAGTGGATTAGAGAGTAGAAAAGATTGCACTGCACTAGACATGAGAGCAAGGTCAATGATACAGTAGGTGAGACCACTGTTGATAGTGGTATGGTGCATGTAGTTACCCATGATGATCCAGTTGAGCCTAGACTCCTGGCATCGTGTTACCCTATAGATTACTTGCTCAGTGATATGGCCTATACCTTAAATTAGCTTTTAGACAGCATGGCATCTTGTCATGTTACTCCGCATAGAGCTTGGTTCTCTTCTTACAGGGAGGTTGATGGATGTATTTCTTTGGGCTTTGAGTAGGATTGTCATGTTATTTGTACAAGGGATATACACTTGGCTTTGCCAAATGGGTCTTCTCTTATGCTCTGTGATGTCTTGCACATACCTACACTCCATAAGAACCTGATCTCTATCAGTTAGTTGCATGGTGCAAGATATTATGTCTCTCTTGGGGATACTTCATGGAAAATCCATCGTGGTTGCTTGGTATTGGCCAAAGGTGCTAGATATGGCAGTGATTATGTAGTGCATGTCTCTCATGTGGGAGATTCTATGGTTGCAGTTACCCAGATACCACATGCATTGTTATGGCATTGTCACCTAGGCCATGTACGACACACTGAGATGGATGTTTTATGTGATGTGGGCTTATTGCGTGCTCTTCCCCATGCTACTTGCTCTCATTGTACTCATGGTCCGTGAGAAGCGTCTTTGTCTTATGGCAATCATGTGAGGCATGCTCCTCTAAATCTAGTCCATGTTGCAGTATATGGACCTATGCCTTCCCAGTCACTTGGTGGAGCGTCGTATTTTGTGACCTTCATGGATCAAGCTACCCGTTGTGTTTGGGCTTACCCTTTGGTACGGATTGAGGATGCTATTACTATGCTTGATAGGTTTATGGATTCTGCTAGTAGCAGGCTTAGATGCTTACAGATGGATTATGAGAGTTACGGATCTCTTGTGAGCAATATGGCATTGATTTCTTATGCCCACGGTATTATGGGATTGCTCATGGCACGTGCTTGACTTTACAGGCAAAGGTTGCTTCGATGCTTACCACAGCTAGGTTGTCTTATGGATTTTGGACTGAGGCCCTTATGACAACAGTCTACTTGGTTAATCAGACGTCGTGTTTCTCTTTGGATGTCATTACTTCGCATGAGGCATGGAGTGGCATGAGACCCTCTTATGATCACTTGAGGATGTTTGGCTGCCAGGCATCTGTCAGTATGCCACATGAGCTTATGTCACGCAGATGCATACTCCTTGGTTATGGAGATGGAGACTTTACGGTTTACAGGTTTTGGGATTTAGATGCCCAACAGGTTCTACGCAGTCGTCATGCTGTCTTTTATGAGACGCATACACCTCTCAGGCCTCTTTATGCCCGTTTAGTGTGCTTTATGGCTGATTCTACAGCCGTATGTCAGTCTTCTGCTTTGCTGAGGCTACATACTATCTTGAGACCCCTTTTGACTTGTGTCTGGGATGCTCGCCCACTTTTGATGATTGACCTTGGAGAGTCTATATGCTCTCCTCTGTCTTTTATGCGCTGCACTGATGCTCTGCCCCACTCTGATGCTTTACAGCCGTGCACGTATGAGTTGTGTTGCTTGCTTCATGGGTAGTAGTCATGGATTGCTCTATTGTCTAGAGCTATGGGATCACTTATCTCCTGAATGTCATGGACTCATGGATGCTTGACTCTTCTTGTGAGGGGGTTCCCCCCACTTATTGCACAGCTCACTTTCCGATTGGGCGTTGGGTGAGATATCACGATTCCTCACCCTGTCTCTTTTATTTTGTTTTGTTCTTTCACTCCATGGCCCATTGGCCTTTTAGTGGGAGGGTGTTGGGGTAAAAGGCCCTTGGGCCTGCCCGTGTACAGTGACCGCCTATATTCTTTATTTATATATATATATGAAAGTTCAATAAGGCTGTCATAACATTGTTGACAACACCTATATTGTGTGTGCTCTTCTCTCCCGCGTCTCTTGCATCCATTTCAAAAAGTACGAGTCACAAATGAGCTAAATGAAAAACATAGTTACACAGGGAACTCTTGTATGTCATGAGACCAAATCCTTATGGGGAAGAAGCCGTACATGTTGCACCAGCAACATGACTTTGAATACTTGAATGAGAGTAAAAACTAAAGGCATTTCTAGTAACCCAATTATTTCACATCCCTAGAATTGCAGAAAGTGGAACGTTATTTTCATGGATCGAGAACTAGATTATATGTAGGTATTTTGGCTTTCCAAACACCCAATTGTAAGGACGCAATACAAAACCCACCACTCATCATGCCAAATCTCTAATAAAACAGATTGAATCTTCCTTACCATTAGATAGAAAAGAAATTTATGATGAGAAGACTCTGCACTTGTAGTGCAAAAGAAGCAATAGCCATTATGGATATTGGGAATAAAGGTGCCTGCGCCTAGTTGCTCATACATTCATTACACTGATAGTACCTGCATGCGTGTACACTACAGGCAGCAGGTGCCCATCACTATCACTTTATTCTTTATTCTTTCTGTGATATTTGAATAAGGGAAGGTCGGCCACACATTGTGACTATTAGAGTTCCCACATCTTGTGTCTCTTGCTCTTGCTCTCTTACTTCTTCCACCATAGCTCTTACTTCCACTTGTGGGCTTCCACTCCAAGCTTCCTCCCTTCAACTAGTATTTTAGAGCTGAGATCGAGGAGCTTCACTTGCCATTACTTCAACTCGGATATGAATACCTATGGCACTTTATTCAAGACAACCATTGCTTCAACACTTCAAGGTGAGCACTAATCTTCCACGTACTATTGGCTTGATTGGGCTTCTTCTAGTGACTCTTAAGGCTTTCTTGACACTCTATAGTGCTTCTTTGCTACCATATTTAGCACGAGATCAGCAGCACGATTGCAGCAGCTTGCACTTGTTTTCAATAGGTCTTCCTTGATCTGCAACAGCCATATATAGCTTGTGGACATCATCCCACACTTGAACAATACCTTAGCATTGTATTTGGCTCTCTTGCGGTGATATATCTTTGTCATTGGCTTTTATTTATAGCATACTTGTTGTTTACAAGTTTGAACAACAAATAATGAGCTCCATTATGATTGTATGATGCCTCAAGCATGCCCATTTGATCCTAGATCATTGGTAGATAGTTTGAGAAATGTCATGCAATGTTTTATGGCTTGCATTGAGCTCACTTGGCTTAGTTTTAAGCAAATATTTTGCCCCTGTAATATAGTGGATAGCAAACTTTGGATTTTAATGATATCATTATTTTCAGTTTGGTGTAATTACAAGTTTATGCATTCTTTATGAGGGCATATACTTTGACTTGACTGTTATCTACTGGTAGTTAGTGCACAGGCATACTCTTTATTGTTTCTCCTTTGTTAGACATTGTACTGGCTTTGATTTTGGACTATTTTACTATCATTTAGAGCATCCTATTTTGTATTGGAATGTGCTTTCATTTCTTGCATTATGGCTGGTTGGTCAAATGGCAGTGCCATCTTTAACATTGAGAAGTTGGATGGCACAAATTACAGCTATTGGAAGGTACAAATTCGGTAGGTTCTAATGCATAAATTGCAAATTAAGTTATTGAGACATGAGTGTGTGAGCTTGAATGCTTTGATGTAGATGATTGGGCTAAACTACATGATTTTTATAAATCCACAATCATTTTATCACTCTCTAAGTAGGTCTATTATAATGTTGTTTCTAATGAGTAGACTGCCTGGTAGTTACAGGACAAGATTTACAATGTCTACGATGAGCAAAGCCATGCCTCTCAAATGTTGGCTGAAGCAACTCATGGATCTTCACATGAAGAAGGGGACTTCCATGTCTATCCATTTAAAAGAGTTTCATTTTATTTTCCGCCACCATTGATATTTGCAACAAGGAATTAAATTTAAGGGCAATCTTCCTCCCATGTTCTTGTTGGTTACATTACGTGAGTCATGAGACACTTTCCATGTTGCTATGTGTGCAAATATGCATGTTCATGGGCTAAAATTGTAGGATGTAGAGGGTGCAGTCTTGAATGAAGAGGTTAACAAAAAGAATATTGATGCTTCCCGCACCTTTAATGCTTCAATAGTCAAAGGCAATAATGGTAGAAGCGGTAATGATTACTATGGGAGATACTCTTAGAAGTCTTGCGGCAGTAAGTTTGGATTGACCTATCATTATTGTGGGAAGCAAGGTCATGTTTGACCATAGTGCTATAAAATGCATGATGACAAGAGTAAAGAAAAGGGAAAGGACAAAGTGTAGGAAAAGAATGATGATTGCAATATTGTCCTTAGCAAGTCCAATGTCAAGATTGAAGAGATAAATATCGTGCAAATTGATTTTGATGATGACTACATATTTGCAGCTTCTTCTCTTGATGTTTCATAGTTGACTGATGCCTCGTCTACCTATACTTAATATTAACTGCATGATTCAAGGGGTTCATTTCATGTCGCTGTGCTTATTGAGAGAGATTCCACTCCTATCGCAACATGATAGGATGTGTTAGATTGGCTCGCATTGGATATTGTTGGTATTGAAGATGTTTAGCTACAATTTCCTTCAAACAATATGTTTACTTTGTATGACATATCCCATGTTCTAGCTTTGACCAATAGCCTACTTTCTACTAAACAATTGGATGATGCAAGTTATGTTGTATCTTTTGGTGATTCCTCATTCAAGCTTATCCATGGAAATCTTATCTTGGCAAGAGGTGCCAAGTTTGGCACTCTTTATCCCTTACATGTATCTCAGTCTATTAACCATGTTTTTAGTAGTGGGTGCAGTTCCACATGTATTGTTACGGCATCGCCACCTTGGGCACATGTTATTATAGGGAATGGAAATGCTTACCCATTTGCAATATCTTTCACCCCCCTTGACTATAAGTGTTTTGATTATTTTGATCATTGTCATTATGGCAGGCAAACTCATAATTCGCATAAAAGGTTTGGCATTGCATGTATGGGTGAGTCTTTGGCTCTTGTTCATTTTGATGTCTGTGGACCTATGCCACCTTGAAAGTCTTTAGGTGGCATGAAGTATTTCATTACTTTCATTGATGATTACTCACATAATGGTTGGGCATACCCCATAAAGCAAAAATCAGAAGTCTTGGCTATCTTTCAGAATTGGCTTGCTCTTATTGAGAACCAATTTGGGTATAGGCTAAAATACCTACAATCTGACAATGGGGATGAGTATATATCCAAAGCCTTTGAGCTGTTTTGTGATTAGGGATATTAAGCATTAGGAGTGCCCCCTCTAGAATGGTATGGCTAGTGCATGAATAAGATGATTCAAGAGTGAGTTCGTAGTATTCTTAGCTAGGTAGGCTTACCACAATACTTTTGGGCTAAGGCTTTTATATTGCTATACTATTGATTAATCAATCCCTGTGCAACACTACTCTTGACTATTAGATTGGAGAGGAGGTATGGTCTAGAAGACTACCATTATATGATCATTTGTGTGTCTTTCATTGTGAGGCTTTCTCCCATGTTCCTAGGGACAAGCATAATAAGCCAAATCCTAAGTTCTTGAAATGCATATTTCTTGGTTATAGGGATGTAAGTGAGATGGCCCATTGCCTATGGGATCCACAAGCTTGAGAGGTTATTCGTAGCCATGATGTTGTTTTCCATGAGGGGAAAATTGCATAAGTAGCCTGAGCAACTCATTGAGGTACATAGGATGATATTCTAAAAGGAGCCTCTTATTACTATACAGCTAGTTAGATGACCTATAGCACATGATGCTCCAATGGCCCAAGGCCTAAATGTTAAATAGGGACATTAGCCTAACTAGTTTACTTCCTCTATGGATCATGTTATGGTGACAAATGCAAGTGAGCCTCTTACATATGATAAGGCCATGCGCAGGGTGATAGTCACTCTTAGAAGAGGGCCATGCGATATTGGTGTATGACTCACTATTGCAATCTTTGCCTAGTAGAAAGCGTATTTTGCCATGCAAGTGGGTGTACAAGTTGAAAACTACCCTTGGACACCCTAAGTCAACCTATAAGGCTAGATTGGTTGGCTGAGGGTTTTAAGTATAATCATGGTGCTAACTTTGATGAAGTATTCTCTCATGTAGTTGACACTACAACGGAATGGAGAAATAGCGATGGCGGTTGTGACGTAAAATAGCGGGGTCACTATTTGCATTGCTATTTTAATTTAGTGACGCTATTTGTGATGCAAATAGTGACACTGGTCTGATAAAAAAAAAGGTCGAAAACTAGAGCGATGCATTTGCTACAAACATTTTTTAGAGACGAGAGAGATCGTTGCCTTGAGAGGGAGAGGGAGAGGAAGAGGGAAAGAGAGAGAATGAGAGCTTCTCACTGCCATCGTTGTTGCCGTATGTGAAAAAGAGGGAAAAGTGCACAAGAGAGAAAAAGGGGACGTTGTGAAGAGGAGGTGAAGAATCCATCCTCGAGCCTTTGTTGTAGGTACATTGCCTTTTCTTACTTTGTTCTTGTGTTTTCTTCTTTTTCATTTTTTGTTTTTCTTTGTGATAAGATGCATTGAAAGAGAGAGAGAAAAAGCAAAAAGTTAAAAAAGAAACAGAGGAAGAGAGAAAGAGAGAGAGAAAGGGGAAAATGGTAATAAAGAGAGAGGAAGAGAGAAATGAGACATAAAGGGAGGGAGAGAGGAGAATGAGTAAGAGAAACAACAAGGGGATAAAAACAAAGAGAGAGGCAACAAAGAAAGAGAAGAGAGATAAAAGGATGAAGAGTGAAGAAAGAGGTGGATGAAAGGGTGAGGTAAAGAGAGGAAGAATAGTGAAAAAAAAAAAAGAGAGAGCTAGAAAGAGAGGGGAGAAAAAGAGATTGAAAGAGGGAGAAAAAGAGAGATAGAGAGAACAACAAATAGAGAGAAAGAGAGAAAAATGAAAACAATGAGAGAATTAGAGAGAACGGAATGATAATAAAATAAAGGGAGAGGGGGAAGAGAGACATAAAGAGGGGTGGGGAGAGAGGGTCTTTCAATATCCTTGTTTTATGAGTTCTTTATTTTCTATCTTTGATTTTGATAGTAACAAGATCCATCGAGTGCAAGTGGAGAGAGGAAAGGAGAGAAAGACATAGAGAGAAGAAGGAATGAAAGGAAAAGAGAGAGAGAGAGAGAGAGAGAGAGAGAGAGAGAGAGAGAGAGAATATGAAGGGAGACAAATTAAAAAAAAGAAAGAGAGAGAAAGAGGGGTGGGAAGAGAAACAAAGAAAGATGAAGGGAGGCAAATAAAAAAAGAGAAAAGAGAGAGAAAGAGGGGCAATGACAGAAATAAAGAGAGAGATAGATAAAGACAGAGAGACATGGAAAGAAAAGGAACGGACAAAGAGAGATGGAGGGAGGTAAATAAATAAAGGGAAAGAGAGAGAAAGAGGAGTAGAGATTAAAATGAAGGCTTGTATAAAAGGTAAAAAGTGAATGAAGAAGCTCTGTGTGTGGCCAAAACTAGCTCTCTTCTTCTTCTTCTTCTTGCTTGCTTGCTTGAGCTTGTGCTTGAGAAAGGGAGTGTGAGGGAGCGAGGGAATGAGTGAGTGAGGGTGAGGAACCGTAGTGGAGAAGCTGTCCATCTTCTCCTCTGTTCTTCTCTTCGATTCTCTTCTCTTGTCTCACATGCAACAATGGAGCATGGAGCTTGGAGCTTGAGGATTGAGCTTGCATCTTGGATTGTGCAGCTACCAGAGTACTTGAGGGAGGAGGCAACTCGATTGAGCATAGAGGTAAGCTCACTACAATTGTAGGTGTGAGACACGTACGGTTATGTGAGAGGTAGCCATTGCATTTGGCTTGAAATGCTTGAAACAATAGCAACCCATGGGTCGTCTTGGTGATCGAGCGAGAAGCTTCCATATTTTGTTTCCATTGCTGGGACCAATGGATTCAAGCTTTGAGTGCTTGTGCGCTTCGAATTGAGCATTGAAGTAGGGTTTGCCTCGAACTGGTGCTTGAGATAGGTAGGAAGCGAGAGAGTTGAAGAGGCATTTGATCTCCTTTGCAAGTACGTTTTTTTTTTTTGTTTAGGTAAGTAGATTGGATTAGAGTAAGTGGTTGATTATGATTTGGATGCATTTGGGTGAGGGAAAAACAAGAAAACTAGAGAAACACACAATAGAGATTTTGCTATAATAGCAAGCCCAAAACATGAAAAAAAAAGGAAAAGAGAGCCTTAAGGCATTAGGACATCAATGAGAGAGAAGGGAGAAGTAATCGGGTAAGAGAGAAGGGGTTTGAGAAGCCAAGAGGATAGAGAGAGAGCTCATTTGTGTGCATTCAGTTGAGAGAGAGAGAGAGAGAGAGAGAGAGAGAGCGACATGCAAGAGCACAATTTCGTTCATCCACTACAAGGAATTGGGCAATTAGCGACGCCGATTAGCGACGGCGGATATCGGCATCGCTATTGGCGTCGCAACTGGCGTCGCTATTTGCAGCGATGCCGTAGGAAAAAAAGCGCGGCCGAAACCAGAGCGCCGCTTTCATTTTCTTTTCTTCGCCTTTTGAGAGCGAGAGCGAGAGCGAGAGCGAGAGCGAGAGCGAGGGAGAGAGCGAGGGAGAGAGCCAAGGCTTTGTGAGAGAAGAAGAGGAAGAGACTTGCCGCTGCTGCCGCCGCCGCCGCCGTTGTTCGCGAAGGAGAGAAGGAGCCCTCGTTGCAAAGAGACGCCGCCCACGCTCGCCATATCTCATTGGTGAGTCTCCCTCCCTCTTTCTTTTACTTGTTGAAGGTTTAAATCGTTCTCTTTTGTTTGTTTAGGAGAGGAAATGAAGGAGAGAGAGAGAGAGAGAGAGAGAGAGAGAGAGAGAGAGAGAGAGGGAGAGGGAGAGGGAGAGGGAGAGGGAGAGGGAGAGAAAGAGAGGGAGAGTGCATTCTCTCTCTCTCTCTCTCCCTTTTGCTTGTTTAATGTTTGAATTACTTTCTTTTTTGCTTGTTTAGGAGAGGAAACGAGAGAGCAAGAGAGAAAGAGAGGGATAGGAAGAGGGAGAGGGAGAGGGAGGGGGAGGAAATAGGAGAGAGAGAAAGAGAAAGAGAGGGAGAAGGAGGGAGACTGCATTCTCTCTCTCCCTCCCTCTCCCTTTTGCTTGTTTAATGTTTGAATCACTTTATTTTTTGCTTGTTTAGGAGAGGAAATGAGAGAGAAAGAGAGTGAGAGGGAGAGGAAGGGGAAGGAAATGAGAGGGATAGAAAGAGAAAGAGAGGGAGAGTGCATTGTATCTCTCCCTCTTCCTTTTGCTTGGAGGATGTTTAAATTACTTTATTTTTTGCTTGTTTAGGAAATGAGAGAGAAAGAGAGATAGAGAGGGAGAGGGAGAAAAAGAGAAAGAGAGGGAGAGGGAGAGGGAGAGGGAGGAAATGAGAGAGGGAGAGAAAGAGGTAGGGGGAGGGAGAGGGAGAGGGAGAAAGAGGGAGGGAGAGGGAGGGGGAGGGAGGAAATGAGAGAGGGAGAGAAAGAGAACGAGAGGGAGAGGGTGAGAGAAAGAGAGGAAGAGAGGGAGAGGGAGAGAAAGAGAGGGAGAGGGAGGGGAAGGAAATTTAAGATAATATACTTATTGATAATGGTATGCAATGTGCTTTGCATACGGCCACGTACTTCATCAAAATGAACCCAAAATTATTGTTATAGAAGAAGAAACCCTTAAATTGAGTATAGGATAATTTCTCTCAGGTCTTATGACTATGAGTAGAATTGATTGAAATAAATTTTATTACTATAGTTATAAAATTTCATAGATGGCGCGCATTAATTTTAAAATGGATTACTTATACTCAAAGCCGAGATATAACAAAAAATTATCTACCGGGATAGACAAATCGTTGAGCATGATACAAGGCCGAGATATAACATCGGAAAATCTATCGACTACTATATACAATGCAAGGTTTATGGTCAACTTGCAACTTGATGTACATCTCCATAAAGCTATCCATTTAAGCCTCGTTTGCTATAATGTAGATAAGATGGCAAACGAAGAAGGTCTTATTGTTCAAGACCGCGAGTCGTATCTTAATCAGCGTGTCCCATGTCCTTGCTCTCAATGCAAGTTGGCAATTAGATGAAAACGCCGATTGTCTATAGAACACGTACACGACGATTTGGCGAGTTTCAATCTGAGATCATTGATCAGGCGATTGCAGATTTTCAGCAAACGATAATTTGAAGTTAGCATTTTTCATGCATTGTACTCTCAAGCTAATTGAAAACCATACACAATAAGATTGGGTCTTGTTGGCAAATTTTGTATCCAGGGGGGTGATGTCTCGACCCAAGGAGGAGTGCACCCTTTGCGGCCAATTAGAAGAGTTCGTGGACGTGCGATGGATGGATTGCAGGAGCCAATCCACCACTCGCAAGGCCCATCTATACCGTCAATGCCAGAGGAGACAGACAACCTTCCCGACTTGCCTACAATCTTGGAGCCTGAGATGGAGGCAATGATCGATGCATTGATTCCCATGGATGTTGAGACATCTGACCCGCTTAGAGAGGAAGCATCCATACCATTATATGATGGGTGCTGAGTATCTCGGTTGAAGACATTGCTTGCACTCTTAAGTGTGCAAGCAAAATACGGTTGGAGCAACACGAGTGTGACTGAGTTATTCAGGTATCTTGCACACAGACTTCATTGTTTTTTTAAAAAAACAATATTATTGCAAACATGGATGGATTTTTCAAGGTGTTTTATGATTTTTTCAGGTTATTGAAATATCATATATTGCCACCTGCAAACACCATGCCCGAGTCTTGTGATGATGCACGACATGTTTTACGGAAGCTTGGCATGGACTACAATAACATCCATGCATGTATCAATGACTGCATATTGTTTCGAGATGAATACGAAACTATGGAGACATGTCCAAAGTGTGGTGCTCACAAGTATCGACAAGACTTGCAAGGGCAGACCATCCCTCAAAAAGTCCTCAGACACTTTTCGCTCATCCCCCGCATAAACCACATGTTTCGCACGTCTGCCATGGCAAGCTTGACAACGTGGCATGTGCAGAATAGGTCCACGGATGGAGTGCAACGAATATCAGCAGATTCGCGCGCATGGAGCCACATTGACTCTACCTTCCCAGGCTTTGCGCGAGAGCCAAGGAATCTTCGGCTGGGTCTCGCCATGGATGGTGTGAACCCATTCGGTCTGCGCTCGACTTCTTACAGTGTGTGGCCTATAGTGCTTGTCAACTACAACATTCCTCCATGGCTTTCTACGAAGAAAGGACATCTCATCCTTAGCTTGCTCGTCCCGGGCCGCTACAAAGTAAAAAATATGGACATGTATCTTCGTCCATTAGTCGATGAGCTTAAGATTTTGTGGGAGGAGGGGGTCACGGTGCAAGATATGAGCAGGCGCGATGGTCGGCGGTCAGCCAACATTCGAGCCATTCTCATGTGGACGATGCATGACTTTCCGGGATTGGGAGAGTGCTTAGGTGAGCAGACCTTTGTTCTCGCTGGTAATATCTATATTTTATTTCATTCAATCAAGTATTCACTAGGTCGTGGATCGCCTTGCAGGTCTCGTTACCTCAGGTTATCATGCATGTCCATTGTGTGGGCCACAGTTAGACTCCCGAAGGTCACGAACCATAAAGAAGATGGTATATCAAGGACACGCTGCTTTCTTGCCGGAGGATCATGAGCTCAAGGAAGGTTTTCTTGGACGACCTCCAGCACGTATGAACGCTGCAAGCTGGTACGAGCTGAAAATGGTAAACCCGGAATCACATCCAAATGGAATGCGACGGTTCTCAGTTTTCTACGAGTTGCCATATTGGACCCACTTACAGGTCAACCACTTGTTGGATCCCATGCATATTTTCAAAAATGTGGGCAGCTTGCTATGGGACCACATCACAGGAAAGAGAGACACTATAGGGTCACGAATGGATTTAAAGGAGGTAGGTAAGATGGAGGCGCTTTGGCCGTAGTCGAGTGCTGAAGGGGGAGTGCAGCTTCCTCGCGCTCCCTGGGTTTTGTCTACCAAAGAAGAGCGCATTGTGAAGCAAGTAATCAAGTCTATCCGCACTCCGACGGGTATGATGCGTTCTCTCAGGTCCGCATTTTCTAAAGATGACCAAATGTCTGGGCTAAAATTCCATGATTGGCATAAGATATGTCAGGTTTGTGAACAGAATGGATTTTAATTAGCGTGGACATTTTGAAATTTGAAAAGTGACCATTATTCTTAATGCTTTCTCATTTGTGGTAGTTTGTCCTACCGATCGCGATCGTGGGATGCCTAACTCTAGAAATTCGCGGGGCCATTTACAAGTTGTCGACTTTGGTGCAATGGATCTCACAGAAAGAGATTAAGACGTCCTCTATTGAATCCGCAAGGCGGGAAGCAGTTGAGATGGTCTGTCTCTTTGAGAAATACCTGCCCACTAGCATGCTCACGATACAAGTTCACCTTCTTGTGCATCTTGTGGACAGAGTGGAGATTGCTGGACCTGTCCATACGCGATGGATGTTCTTCTTGGAGCGCTTCATGAAAACCCTGAAAGGCTTTGTGCGACAACGAGCTCGTCCGGAAGGTAGCATGGCGGAAGGTTGGCTGGTGTCAGAGGCGTTAGTGTATATCTCACAATGGCTACCAACGGTGAAACCAGACAATGAAATGCTATGGACGCTGAAGGACGATGACAGGCTGACTGGAGATGTGGTGGTTGGAAATGGGGTAGAAAAAAGAATGGATGCCTCAATGGAAGAGAAGGTGAATCGCTTTTGTATGTTGCACCATGCCTCCATGGAGACGTGGCTCGCCAAGTACCAGATTGCAAGGCAAGATCAAGAGGAAGCGCGAGCTGAATTTCGACCCAGTACGCGTCACCGACCGATTCGATATCCCGAAGGCATGGAGGAGATGCCATGGTTTATGTCAACACGATGGTTGCATGGAGCCTTGACCGCAGCATCCAGCGAAGGGACAGAGGTCTCAATGGAGGAGTGGGAGTTCTCGAGGGGATGTAGTCCAAAGGTAATGAGGGGTTTAGAATGTGTCGTATCTAAATTTGCTTGCTACATCTAATTTGAGTGTTTCAATGTGTAGTACAAAATATATAGTGCAGCGTGGTTGCGCGGACGGCATTTTCGGGTGGAGCGTATTGACCAAATGCGCTCCACAATGGACTGTGGTGTCATGGCAAGGTTTGAGCAAGAGAGCCGGCGACGAGCAACGGATCCGAACACGGTTGTGGATGAGATGGAGTATTTTGGGAACTTGCAAAGATTATTACGGTGGATTACCGTAGCTTCTCCATGATAGTATTCGATGTGCAGTGGTTCAAAGTGGTACTTGGAGGAGCTGGCGCAACAGTTCGACGAGGTCCATCTGGATTTCTCGAAATAGATTCCGAAAAAAAATGGATGGATTTGTGCGACACCTTTGTGTTGCCGGCCCATTGTGAACATGTACAAATAGTCATTTGCTTGCTAATTGTAATACGACATGGTTTATGTCACAATGGTTTGAAGCCGCTTTGTAAGTGTTTGTGAACATGTAATCTTCTATCCAAATCCCCGACAACCTCGATGGTGGTATGTTATACCTTCAACTCCTCGAGGTGCGAGAGTATACGATCAAAGCGATGTTCCAGGCATAGATGAAGAAAATATGCAAATAGAGGGATCGAAATTACAAGGGGTGGAGGCCATCGCAAGCTTGGAGCCCGCATGGGCTAACAATGATGGAAATACAGAAGTCGTAGAATTTTTTGAGAACGAGGCAGACTTGTTCTTTTGTGGTGACATGTCTATCAACCTTCCAGTGTATGCAGAGTTATGTCAGGAGATTAACATGGGACCATAGAATACTTCATTCTTGGAGAATTGTATTACTCAATTCGTTGTTTAGATCTTCCATAAAGGTAGATAAGATATGCATTTTAAGAGGGATTTTTCAAAAATGATTTATATTAATGTGCTTTGTATAGTTTAAATTGATTATTCTAACATCATTTTTTATCTGTGCAGGTATCGACATTTTCAGGATGAGTCGAGGGATGAGCGACGAGGAGTTTCAGGAGATGATGGCACGCATGTCTCCAGATCAGCTCGTGAGATTCAGAGAGATAGCAGATCAGGAGCTGTCTCGTTCTTCGTCAGGGCGCTCTGCTAGATCAGCTTCAGCGCGATCAGATGCTTCAGCATCGAGCAGACGATCTCGACGCTCGCGACTTGGGCCAGAGGGAGGGACTGCGACTGCAGGAGGATCAGGGGGGTGCTGCTGTGGAGACACGGACGCGGTGTCTCCGTCTCGTCGTTCAGCTGGAGCTCGGTCACCTCCAGGATTTGTCACACCTGTGGGGACATCCACTCCAGTTACTCCGGCTTTTGCGCAGCCGTCGGCAGATGGCACGCCTTTTGGTGGCACTCCTTTTGGTGGCACTCCCTTTGGTGGCACCCCTTCGAGTGGCACTCCAGGAGAGGGTACCCCTGTCGGTACACCGGATGTACAGGGGTCTCCTGGATATGCCCAGGAGCGTGGACGGAGATGGGAGAGGGCCCATACAAGGCATACTCCTAGGGGTTATGGATACCTAGTGGATGGCAGGTCAGGAGCCATCATCATGAATGATGAGGGGAGGAGGGTGATGGCTTGCATGAGGGAGTTGTGCCAACAAGTTTTTCGGCACAACGTCCTGGATCATTGGAGGAACATACCGGAGGGGAGCAAGGAGTACGTAGTATCATCCTTGCACGAGGAGTTCTCGGTGCCAGCCGCAGTGGATAGATTCTCTACAGGTTGGATGATGGATTGCATGCGTGCATACATGTCACATAGATGATCCGACGCACGCAAGGCAATCAAGAGTGGGGCTCCAAAGCCCGAGTGGTTAGATGCAGACGACTGGCGCCGACTGAGGGAGGAGGCTACAAATTTGCTAGGACGTTGGAGTCAGCAGCGGGAGGCGGCGAGGGCACGAATCGAAGCCGGATCGATACATCATCTTGGGAGTGGCGGCCACAGGACATATTTGGAGGACTTTGTAAGTTTCTCTTTTGTTTTGCTTATTTGTTTTTTTGAGATATTCTTTGTACTGACAATCGTGTTTCTAACAGTTAGCATTTTGTTTTCTTTGCAGCACTCCATTACAAATCGCGATCCGCAAGGCCTTAAGACTCGATATGTAGAGAGGCACGGTCTCAATGCATTGATCGACCGATTGTATAGACGCGGCGGCCCAGTAAGTCACTCATCTTTCTTGTCCGTAGTTACCATGAGATATTTGAATGCATTATTGTATGGCGGATTGATGTGTTGTTTCTTTTTCTGCAGAATCCGTTTGATGCTCCTTTGCAGCGGGAAGAGCTTTCGGGGGACGAGGATTTGTAGCTCGCCCTTGGATCCTTAGAGCTCACATACCTTTAGTTTTTAGTCGCCCGATCTATGTAGACATTTTCTATGTATTAGTGATATTGTTTTATGATTGTACCAATCGCATTTTATGCGATATCATGTATTTATTTCATCTATCAGTTTTATGATTTTAGTACACATTCTTTTTGTTTGCAAACACTTTGTATGCAACAGTGCAGAAACTATTTTATATGGCTCCCATACAACACACAGTGCTATATGTGGCAGGGCAGCTTGCTGCCCTGCCACAAAATTTTTTTTCTCTGTTACCGTCGCTATTTACGTCGCAAATTTACTGCATGCGTTGCTATTGTCGTCGCTATAAGCGTCGCAAATTCTTTGTAACCGTCGCTATATGCGTCGCTATATACGTCGCATTTGCGACGTATATAGCGACGGTTCTATGGCATCGTCAATAACGACGCTTTTTGCGACGACGAGGGCAGATTTTGTTGTTTGTATTTTTGTCGCTTTGAACGTCGCTATAAGGTCTATATCTTGTAGTGATCGATTTGCATTCCCACATCCCCGAGCCCTACATGTATACTCTGAGTGTCAACTAATGCTTGTTAATCTTAGTTTAGAATCCTAGTTGCATTGTTATGATAGGTGTCAAAAGTATTCAAAGGATTTTTCATCATTTTGTAACTTGGTTGCCGCACTCGAACATCGTCTATGGCCTCGGATGGCCTTGACCAATTTGGAAAATCCGAGTGACAAGCCCACTTAGACAACCGAAAGACCATCCAAGTTTGAGGTCCAATGTTGTTAAACCACTGTAGAGATGTTTTGTAAACATTTACTAGATTCCTAATCCCTTATATGAATACCACATATTGTAGGTGGCATGCAATGTGGCAGGGTTTTTTGGAGCTCATTCTTACAAATGTACTTCAAAGAAGGGGATATCATTTTAGGTTGCAATGCAGGATGTGGTGACATGGCATCAATAGCGCTAAATTCCAATAGATAAATTGCATGTCTATATTGCTTTGTGAAGATGGAAGATTTCTAAGAGCAAAGGTAACATGTTTACATAAACTTGTACAATATTTGATTGTAATGTAGTGCTCTTTTCTCTCGTACCAATACATGGGCACTCACCTTTCCATGTGCGCATGTATAGCTACCTCTTACAATGTGAAAATTAATTGTGTTCGACTATTGCAGGTGAAGCCCCTAAAAGTGGATAAGTATCAGGTGATTTTGCAGACATGGGTCGCAAAGTTTTTGAAGGAAACATCCACATTGTTTAACATTGCCATTTGGAGCTCAATAAAGGAAGACAACTTAAGTGAGCTACTCTAACTAGTTAGAAGTGAATGTGTGAAGTCATCAAAGCAAGCATCAACCTTTGTATTTCAATATGGACAAGGCAAGCGTAGAGCAACTCCCACAACAACTTCTTTCGGAAGGAGTTACACAAAGCTCCTTTTCTTGAAATGTTTTGATGATATTGATTGGTCGCACTTTAGCCTAACAGCAACACTATTTGTGGATGATAGCATGGAGAAGATTCAAATCAACCAACCCAATGCCTTTATATGCCCACCCCCATTTGAGGGAAACCCAATGGACACAATCCTCTTAGAGCACATGCTTCCCTACTTGATCGAGCTAGCATGCTTTCATGGTTCAATCCTAGACTTTGTTAGGGATCACCCATTCCACCCTCTAGCAATGGAACTCAATCGATATTTGATGTGCATGATGAATATATACTTTCAGAATTATTTGATTGTGTTGATTTACAAGTGCAATGAAAGGAGGATGAGAGAGAAGAGTAGAAAGAGAGAGGAATATGCAAGTGAAGGAGATCGTGTACTATAGGCATTTGCTCAATAACAGTATTATAAGATATGTAAACAAAGTATGTGTGAAATATCTAGGGAAGGGTGGAGTGTAGATACATGCGTGCATGTGAATGTATATCTGCATAGTGGATTGAGTAACAATGAGGTAATATTGTCGTCTCGATAATATTAACTATTCGAACAATATGAAAAACAATAGATATCACACATTATTGCAGTAACGGTAATAAACTATTTGATATCGTATCCTCTTGTAGTAAGTCCACACAACAATTTGTAGCTAGAGGACCCAAATGTGGAACCTTGTACCCTCTCCACGTATATCGACAATAAAAGATCATGTAATTTCAATAATGAAAATGCTTTCTTATTTGAGTTACTTACCAATGTTCAGAATTTTTTAAAAAAAATATGAGTATTGTATATATGGTAAACATGTTTGTTCAACCCATAAGAGGAACTTAAACAAAAAAAAAAAGTGATCAACTTTACTTAGTATGGGGTAATATATGTGGGCCTATGCCTACAAGGTCCTTAGGGGGAATTCCTATTGTATTACATTTATTGATTATGCAACTAAGAAAGTGTGGGGTTTTGCTATGGCTAGGAAAGATAATGCATTGCCTTGCTTTTAGAAAATTTTGGCATTTATAGAAACTAGTCTAGAAAGATACTAAAGTGTCTTAGGACTAATAATGGTAGAGAGTATATCTCTCTTGAACCCAAAAGTTTATATGAAACACATGGCATTGAGAGGAAGCTCACTACATCTAGTAATTTTGGACAAAATGGTGTGGCAAAATGCATGAGCATGACCATTAGTCATCAAAGACTACATTAAAATGGTACCATTCCTAAGAAGGCTTTAGACAAGCAAGAACATGACCATTAGTCATCAAAGACTACATTAAAATGACCTTTAAAATAAGATCTACATGTAGCAAACCTGAGGAATTTATGAAAAATCACAAATAAAAGCTTACCTACAAGCTAAAGAAGAGTTTTTATTGCTTAAAGTAGGCCCCACGGGAATGGTATAACAAGTTTGATGCCTATAAGGAAAATGGTTGCTTGTGCACTAGCAAAGCTAAGGAGGACACCTTGATAGTGTTGTTCTTATATGTGAATGATATGTTGATTCCTGGGACAAATAGGTATGAGATTGATGCCCTTAAGAAGAAGTTAATGGAAACCTTTGAGATTAAAGATTTGAGACATGCCAATCACATTCTTCGTATGTGCATAATCAGGGATGGAACAAAGAGATTTCTCTACCTATCCAAAAAGAATCATATGAGTGAAGTGTTGCAACATTTCAACATGGAGGGCGGAAGGCAATAATCACTCCATTGCCTCCATATTTGGAACTTAGTGCTACTGATTGTCGCAAATCCAATATGGAAAGGGATGAAATGGTCAAGGTTCCTTATGCATCATGCATGGATAGTCTCATGTTCATCATGATTACTACTTGCTTGGGCATTGCATTTGTAGTGGGAGTTCTACATAGATACATGTCAAATCCTTGCAAAAAACTTTAGGAAGCAATGAAAGTCATCTTGAGATACTTGAGTGGTACAAGGGATATATGTATATGCTTTGGTAGGAGGACCAATGGTGTACTTGGATACATAGATGCAAACTATGCAAGGAATGTGGATGACAAAAATTCAACCACATGATATCTATTTACCTTATGTGGTGGTGTAATCTCATGGATGTCTCATTTGCAAAAATGTATGGCATTATCTTCCACCACTAAGGTAGAGTATGTGGCAGCCTAGAGGCATACAAAGAAGCCATATGGCTTACTTGTCTAATGGGAGATTTGGGCCTTGGAGAAGGCATGCCATTGCTGCACATTGATAGCCAAAGTGACATTACGCTAGCAAAGAATCTTGTGTTTCATGCAAAGTCCAAGCACATAGACATGAAGTACCACTTCAATCATCATGTGCTTGAGGACAAACATATTGGGTTGGTGAAAGTGCATACAAATGAAAACCCTATCAACTTTCTAAGTATAAGAGTCTTCCCTCAGAGAAGTTTGCACATTATGGGCATTGGATGAGGCTACCTCACATATTTTATTGTACTCTCTCCTTGAAAGGCTTATTGGCCTTTAAGTGGGAGGTTGTTAAAGTAACAGCCAATGTGATGAGCCATCAATCTCACACATTAAAACTAATGATACATGGGCAAACTCATTATTTATCTGGCAAGTGATAAGTCAATAAGGTGTATGTCCTCTCTCTCTCTCTCTCTCTCTCTCTCTCTCTCTCTCTCTCTCTCTCTCTCTCTCTCTCTTTGTGCATTCTTCACATTTCATGCAACTCCATTAGATGGCTATTTACATATACGTATAGTTGAGAGAGATCATGTCCCATGAGTAGGGGTCCTTTACAAACGTGTCTATATGCGGATGTGCACGAGCACTTGAGAGAGAGAGAGAGAGAGAGAGAGAGGTGTGTGTGTGTGTGTGTGTGTGTGTGAGGATAGAGAAACTAGAACAAAATGAGAGAAGAAAGATGTGAGAGAGAGACATAGAAGAGAGAAAAAGAAAGGAGAGGAGAGAAAAAACGAGGGGTGGGGGTGTGTGTGTGTGAACAAAGAGGAGAGAAAAGACATGGGTGAGAGAAATTGAGAGAGGGAGAGAGATAGAGATAGAGAGAGAGGAGAGTGAAAAGGAAAGGACGAGCGAGAGAAAAAGAAAGGAGGAAAATGAAGAGAGAGAGAGAGAGAGAGAGAGAGGGGGCTCAAGGGGCTTAGTATCTGTTACATTATATTATCACATGCATTCGTTATCCTTTCTTTGTGAACTTTCCATGAATAAAGTATATGTAAAATTATATTATCCCGTGCATTCATGGCCCAATTTGAAGATCCCTTCTTTGTGAACCTTCCATGAATAAAGTATAATCTTTTTCTATTCACCCTTGTAAATATCCTTATTAAACGATATCTTTCTATGTGTAAAAATGGTCTAAAAAGGGATTTAGAAATTCCCTTTTGTTGGTGTGTGTGTGTACATGTGTGCACATGCGCACATGCTTAAGACTTTGGTAATGTTGGGATCTCTAAAATGATCCCAAGCTTTCCCAAACCTCTTCTTCTCCCTTCCCATTTGTTAAACTAGACTACTCTCTATTTCCCTTTTCTTGAATTAAAAATACTTCTTTCACTCTCTCCCCTCTTCAACCTTCATGCCTTTGAGTGAGAGAGAACTGTGTGCGCGCGCGCATGCGCACGCGCACACCTTCTACAAAGAGTCAATTTGCATATTTCTCTCTTCTTGTTTGTCGCAAAACATGTTCCACTATTTAGAAAAACACATACACACCAAAAGCACAATATTTTTTAAATAGTTGAACTTGTACTTTTGGTGTGTGTACTTTATAATTTCCACAAACTATACACACTTCTAAAACACACACATGTATGCATACACAGATACACACACACCCACATGTAGTATGCATTCTCATACATATAATCTATATACACACAAAAAGGGGGGGGGGGGGGGGGGGGGGGGTTGTGTTTGGTTTGTGTATACATGTGAGTGAGAGTGAGAGTGAGAGCGAGAGTGAGGCTCCACAACCATATTTATGGGTGGAGTTCCTTTCCAAATCCATAGGCACTAAAGTGAGATATGGACATGCAAAGTGCTCCACAACTACCATTGGGCTATACTAGGCTCATCTTTTCATAACTAAAATCATAAAATAATTCAAAAAAACAAAACCATTAGAACATGGTTGTCTAAATGAATTCAGATGGCTTCAACGATGCCCCAAGTCCTAGATCAATTATATTTGGATCTTTTTCCTTGCATCAAACTTTGTTGGCTCACAAGGAGTGGTACATGTTTTATCTTTATCTACATTTCTTGTCTAGCACATCCTCAAGTGATGAATTGATGTGTAGTTTACTCTTACCAAAAGCACATTTTTTACACTTTGCATGAGTTTTTGGAGCATTATATGCAACCTCTACAATGATTGGCTTTTGGTATTTTTTAACCATTTCTTACTTGAGGTAGTTGATTCTTACACCAAGTTCCATCTACAACTCCCAACTTTAACATATTTGCTCACAATGATCTTAGTATGGACTTTGCAATACTTTATGATAATTTTTTCCAATTTGCAACATAGGTACAAGACTCATCCTATATTTAAAGTATACATACTATAATAATTTGGGATACTTTGCAATTATGCCATGAGCAATTTATTTATGTATTTGAGATATCAAAACATATGTGATCAATGGTGTATTAAACTATCTACTCTGATAAAAATCTTAATGGGACCATCTATCCTTTAAGGTCTTACATGACACAACACCTATTGGTTGGCTAATGGTTGTGAAATGTTACGTCAAGCATTAAGACATCGTTTCGATCTCATGTTGTCTAGCAAATGCTAGAGCTACAATTTTTGAAGAGACAGTGGAAGATGAGGTAGGTCCTGGAACTATTGTGCCAAACAAGCCACCTACTAAATGATTATCTCAAGCTCATAAACCAGTGGCTCTATTGTTCAAAAATAGCAAGCATACCTTATATTTACTTGTCTAAAACTACTTGATATGCTTGGGATACACTTGCTAGGCTTTATCATGTGTGTAATCTAGCACACATTACACATGTGATAAAACTACATTATATTTACTTGTCTTAAACTACTTGATACGCTTGGGATACACTTGCTAGGCTTTATCATGTGTAATGTTGCACACATTACCTAGTTGTGCAAGAAATTGGATTCTAAGCATATCAATGGGGGTTATACCATGGAATATTTTCACAAGAATCAAGTATTCAAGGAGGACCTTGCTACAATTTATGTAATCACATCAAACCATACATTTATTACCAATGTTTTAAATGCCTCACCAAACTTTTATCCATGTTTTGCATGAGTACTTCAACTCACAATAATCCCAATGGCTTCTCATTCAATGTATTGGCTTGAATGTTACTCCTAAAAGAATAATCCAAGTAAAATTATGTTGTAATTTGTATAGGTGATCATAGATTCATTGCATGTCATCAAGGCAAGGAAAATGCCTCTTTTGTTACTATCTCAAACCTAATTTTGACAATTTATTAAATTCTAGTAAAAAGAACGACCCATGTGACAAGAAGAACCTTGCAAGCATGAAGGCCACATATTAAGGACCATCAAAGTTGCATGTTAAAAGAAAAAGAATAAACTAGGGTTTGGCTAACTAATATATCAAATTCAAGGTCTATAAGAAAGATATTGCACATAATGTTCAGCAAGCTAATGCATTCACCAATAGAACAATTACTACGATCCTTTGGTACATCACCATGTATGGTAGTTTGTGGATGATAGATGTAGGGTTCATGATCGTAGCAATAGTGATATTATTGTCACTTTAGGGACCCAGTATCATGGACTTCATACTCTTCTATTTTGGCTCACATTTTTCATAAAGTCTAAAGCTAAAAATAGCAATAAATCCTTAAGATCTATTGTTGGCAGTACACAGAAAATGAGCCTTTGATGATGGCAATACAGTTCAAACATACCCCAACCTGTGTACCATAATTTGAACTAAAAGAACCCAGTTTTACCAGCTGAATATGACCTTTATAAATTTGAGAATAAATGTACTGCAGGATATACCAGACTCAGATGTTGCACATGAGCCACACCTCTGACTAAGAAAATCTGCCTTTAAAATTGAACACTCCCAATTGCTGCATTGCCCACAAACTGATGACCCTAACCATAATATGCTTCCCAAATATGTGAGACATGCTCCAGCATATTGCAGCAGCTTTCCCAGGTCATTTATCGAAAAAAGTTTACAAACAAAACATTGAGATATTTGTGGACATAAAAACAGCTGACTACGTAAATTAGAGCACAATGCTTGTGCCAATCATCGTGGAAGAATTTAATAACCATCCAAGAACTTGCGACAAGTCCAGAATCAAGGAAAGGAATGCGCCCAATGGTAATGTTTCAACCCATCTATCAGCATATGGCAAGCTAAGAAAACGGGCCAATTCATGACCAAGTACTTGCTCAAGGTTTGCACATATACAAGAGACATCCCCAGTGTATTTTTCTGGTTATCCTTTGCTTTATGTTCTGCATTTCCTCGCTGGTATCTTTTGAATTCAAAAGAACAAAGCTTATTTGTTTGAACTCTAAACTCTGGCACCGTGTATCCTGTAATCACTACTGTTGTGCACCATAATTTCTGGACATCTTGAGACAAAACTGAGATCTACAATACAAGATAGTAGCAGGACCAGTATATCAACATCCAGAAAGCTAATTGAAATACATGAAGCCCTCGCATCAAACGTTCAGCCACAGCACCTACACATATCATGCATGCAACATGAGCTGCAAAAAAACTGCAACAAGACTTATTGCAAAAAAATAGGTGCTGTTTGCTTGTCCTTATATAGTGTCTGATGTAGGTAGATGGGTGGCAGTATGTTGAAAGAAATAACATAACCAGCTTGAGGTGTTACAGGTTAAAGCACTACTCAAGTGATGTGCTTCCAAACCTGAAATCACTCTACTTGTCAACCTGCTTTGCTCGTTTCGGCCTTTTGTGGCTATGGCCATGAGCTTTTGCAGATTTCACAGGCTTCTTACTTGGACTGTGTGCACAGAAAAACAAAGAGGAGGTTTAAATTGAAAACACATTATACCTTAATTCTTAAAAGAAGTATCCCCTTATTAACAAAATTTAAGTGTTACATACCTAAAAGCAGAGGAAAACAACACAAAAATAGCCATGACAGGAAGGACTAGTAAAGCTGACGCCTGCAATTTCAATCAGACATGTCAATGGCAAGAGGATATTACCAAACTGAGAGACAAATCATTAACAGCTCAAAATAGTAGCTTCCGTGCATACCAGAAACCATACAAGCTCTTTGCTGGCTAATGGTTCCAACATGTCTACATCCTTCATCTTTTCTTGCACAGAGAGCTGTAGCTGTTCAGAACGAAAGTAAAAAGAATACCTTGCATGAGTATAACTGAATGGGTCATAGCAGCTTGCTTGTATTAAATGTCAAAAGCTAATGTTTGAAATGAACTCCCAAATGTTTTCAAAGGATTAACATTTACCCTTGTTTGGGGAAAAAAAAAAGCTACAATCACATCAATGTGAAGAAAAAGGCCTTGTCATACAAATCATCCCTTGAACTAATTTCCATGCTCTCTCACTAAAGCAAGCAGAAAAATTTGCTACAGCACCTGATTATGGATGTTCGTAGCAGACAGCAAGAAACCCCTGTAGCTTTCAAAAGCTTTCTCAAAGTAGGGGTGTGTAATTGCTTGAACCTGCTCATAGTGTGGTCGCACATGCTCTGCAATTGCTTCTACATAGGGTTTGCATGTCTCCTTTGAAACCTAGTATATGAAACAGAAGAACTTTTAAAAAGTCCATAGGGATCCGCTCACAGTACACAGAACGACGCCCAAAAACACAATTGTCCCCAATTTCTCGATTTCATATTTATTGTCTCGCAGTCAGCGGAACAGTATGGTATTATACAAACATTTCACATTTATGTACTATGTTTTTCATCATCAAATAACAATGCATAAACTGCACAGCATATTTGAATAAACGTCAGAAACTTCATTTGGCAAAACGTCCACCTTCATTACACCAAACAAATGAAAACTAGATTTCCCAAATAACTGGAACAGTGAGAATGACATGGGCACCTGCCTATAGAGTGTTCTTCTGTCTCCGGCTCGAGCTAGCAGATTTGGCAAATCCGATCTTCTAGGGGGAGGGGGTGGGCCCCGTATCTACCTGTCTCGACCGGTAGCTCGTGTGAAGATGTACAAATCTATCTGATGGCGCTTCTGACTCCATGGGACAAGTGTGTGTCCATGTAGCTTGGGCGGGTAACGAAGCCGTCGGAAGATATGTGTAGGAAGTGCTCTTGGTAGAAAGCCTTCTTTGTCCCTAGGTCTTCTGTAAGGGTCACCCATGTCTTGGCCGTTTGTAGCTGAATGATGTCCATTTTGATGATACGGTTCACCTCCTCCAACCAAGCTCCACGTGGGGGCAATCTAGGCTATATTGTGGTGGGGGGACGTGGTCCATGTGTAGGCCATGTGGCCGTAGCCAAGTCTCCGTTCGGGCATACCAGCATTCAATGTCCCCTTGCAGTGCTAGCTATTTGGATGACCCCAGCGTGAGTCTGGGGTATCGATGCAAGGGCAAGTCCCATAGTCGGTGCAAGAAGGCCATTGTTTGGAAGAGGGCCTCAACTTTGATGGGCAGTGCCCCTAATGCCAGGAGGCATATTTCACGATGGATTCCGTGAGGTTGGATTCCGTAAAACTATTTATTTCCCGAGGCTCGTACACAAGGAGGATTCCTTGTGCGAGAAGTTGACGGGGACGCCTGTCCTTTTCAAGTGACAGATTAATTTAACGTGCACATGGGTGATTCCACAACGGGTGATTCCGTAAAATACATATTAAATTAATGGACGTTTACGCATTAAGAGTGCGCACTCGAACTAAATTAGGTTAGGAGAGAGTTCTAACCTATTTAATTATTTTGTAGCTGAAGACTACTAAGTATTCACTTTTGTTGGGTTTTATTTAATTATTTTCTAACAATTGTGAATGCTTCAGCTGACGTGTAGAGCAGGCGGCAGTGGCATTGGGTAGCACCGAACGATGGCGTGAATCCAAATGCCTAGAAGAATTTCTATTTTTGATAGGTGCACACCTTATCACTAAAGACACCAATATTTATTTAAGTGCGCTTATTTATTAAAGCGCTTGACAAAACAGTTATTATTTTGTATGCGCATAGACACTCGGTTAAATATTTTATTATTTGATATTTGTATTTGGGCACAACCCGCCCGCTTTTGAACACCCAAACGCTTTACTTTATATTTGGGCAAACGCTAATATCAAAAGCAAAAGCACGCTATTTGTAAAGTGGGCTATTTTTTAGCTTGAAGATAAATAAATCTATAAATACATGCCTTGGAAGCACTCATGAAAGGCATGAGGGGAGATTACACCCAATTTGTATCTTTTGTCTCATGTTGTGCGAATTCCCTTCTACTTTGTAATTGAAGTTATGAAGGTTTGTAGAGTTCTTTGTCCCTAGGGACCTTCCGACATTCACTACGCAAGCGTCCAACATTCGATTTGCGCCCCAACCCCATCCTTGCTCTACTGATCTCGTGTGGCACAGAGGGGTTGCTCCGAATCATCCGTGAGATCATAAGTACGAGGGGTCACTCCATTTGCTCCCATCCCTCGTAGGTGGCCCTCCTCCTGTTCTAGAGACTGGATCTCCATATGGGAGCCCCGTACAAGAGGGCTAGTGTGCCTAGAGTGTCAAATAGCCAGAGCTTAGTATAGGGCTCCTAGAATTGTATGCGGGCGCATTGGTTCTCCATGGATTCGAGGGTTGCATAGCCTCATGTCAATCTATCTTCTGCATCTTTTTTTAAAGTGAAACTTGGTCTTGAAAATGTAATCCCCAGATAGACGTATCTTTGGACCACTTCCACAGTTTTCCCACCACCGTATGTAAAGGCGAGTACTAACCGTCGAATCCATTGGATTGAAGTGTTGAACACCATGACCTTGGTCTTCCCCACATTCACAGTGAGGTCTTTATCTTGGCAAAAGGCCCGTAGTGCCTCCAATTGGCGTTGTAGCCCTTCCGGCGTGCTAGCGATGAGAACTATGTTATCCACATACAGTAAGATGGATATCAGTATCCCTCCTACGCTAGATCCCTCCCCTCCCAATCTATCCATGTACTCTAATATCTCATCGATGTAGAGACCAAATAAAGTAGGTGTGAGTAGGCATTCCTGTTTAACTCCATTTGTGCTCATTATCTTCTTTGAAAGCCCCCCTGGTGTTCGGACTCGGCCCGTGACCGATTCATATAGTGACAGTATCTCACAACGTATTGCGGGCAGGGTCTCTAGTTCTTGTAGGAGCCTGACTCATGTTACTGTGTCGAAGGCCTTGTAGAAGTCCACGAAGCAACAATATACCCGCCTACCGTGTGCCCTGCTCTCCTCTATAATGGCTCTAAGTGTGAGGATATGGTCAAGAGTGGAGTACGCCCTCCTGAACCCTGCTTCTCCAATTGCCCGATGCTGGTGTTGCTCCGCCCACTTGCTTAGCTCATGGTCCAGGATGGATCCATAGAGCCAACCATGACTATTCGGTAGTTCGCAGGGGCCACGGGATCTCCAGACTTCAGGATAGGTATTATGATGTTGGCCGACCAGCTAGCAAGGAAGCCCTCACATAAGGCTCTGTTGAACAAGTGGGCTAGAAGGGGTGCAAGTACGTCCCGAGCATGGGTCAGGTGCTCTGCTACCAAGCCTTCATGGTCCTGGCCTCAACCATTCTATAGTCTGTCAATGGCATCTTGAACCCGCTCCGTGCTAAAAAATGTAGATGACTCGGGTTTGCTCCCTGGTGGTCGAGGCAACGGGGGCTGCTTGGATATTTGGTACGGTGAGATCACATATGGATGCCATGTGTCCGGGGAGGTAATGGGTGTCTGAACACAGGGCTCCTGGAATACCTTCCACACCTCCTTGTTGTCTTGTCCCAAGAATAGCTGGTAGAATTTGCATTCCACTTTGGATAGGTAAGCTCATTTTTTCCTTCGTACAAGGCGTACTTGTTTGTGCGTGTCTACTAATCGGGTTTCCCTACACTCTGAGTCAGCTGGTAGAATTTGCATTCCACTTTGGATAGGTAAGCTCGTTTTTTCCTTCGTACAAGGCGTACTTGTTTGTGCGTGTCTACTAATCGGGTTTCCCTACACTCTGCGTCATACCAGCTATTCTATGGGACATTCTTGTCCGGAGGGGAGGGATGGGGGGATGTGTGGGGAAAGTACTTGGCCGTCGAGGTGTGGAGTGTTCCCGCCAGTTGTGTTGTGATCTCCTCTAAGGGTGAGTAGGGGTTCATTTCCTGTAGGCTCCAATAGAGATGGTTGGAATAAGTGCTCACAGTTAACTTGGTGAAGTGGTACATGAGGAATCTTGGGAGGCTGCTTGCAAGGGAGGTTGGGTCATATCTACAAGCGATGCTAAACTGCAGGGAGGTATGGTCAACGACCACTACAAGTGGATGGGGTGATATTCTAGAGGACTAGATGTCAGGGAAAAGTGATAGGGGCCCAAGTATGTAATCCATTGTGCTTGCTCCTAGTTTCTGTGTAGGTGCTCCTGGTGCCCCTCCTTTATTGCAATTAGCAGCATGCTTATATGGGAAGCATGTCATGGTGTTCGATCCCGGCCATCTGTCCAGCCAGTTGAGGATGGCTAATCCGTGCACGCTCCCTAGCGCCAGTAGGTGATCGCCATACTCAGTGCATTCAACTGTATCTTGTGATGTGTACAGTTGAGCCCTATCTCCTTTGGTGATATCTCTTTGTATATGTGGTCTTCGCTCTCGAAGAAGGGAGTCTATCTCTGTGATGTGCGGGCGTCGAAGTCTTCGGCCAACATGACATCTTCCAAGTTGGAGTAGTGTATGATGTCCTCGTACAGTGGTAGGTATGGTGACTCCCCCTTGTGTGGCATGTATGGGGAGTGTGCTGGGGGGAAGTAGCACACCACCGTGTAGGTGTCTCGAGGGCAATCTATGTGGATCCATATCCACATGAACCGGGCCTCCTCATCTTTCCACATGACTTGCACCATGGGCTGTAACTCCTCCCTGTATAGCACTACGAATCTTCCAAACCCTCGGGTCTCTCCTTTTATTCGAGCTCTAGGGCGGCATGCCGTCTCCCATCTATATCCCCTCACTTCAGTTAGGTGTGTGCGTGGGCTCTAGTAGGTTTCTGTGCATAGGATGATATCCTTGTCAGTGAAGGTCTCTTGGAATAGTCTTGCATCTGTCTTCATATCTCTGTTGCATTTCCATACTGCAAACCTCAAGCGGGTGTCGTAGGCCACGCCCCGTCATTGGCATTTATTTGTGATGATCACACAGCAATCTCGGTATACTACCCATTTCCTCGCTTTGCGTGCTTCCAGTATTTGTGGCATGTATTTCTTATGGTGTGTCACTTGTGCGGGTGTGAGGTCCTTCTCCAGATATACCTTTTTCCCTTTTAGTGCTATCCTTTTAGGGAGGAAGACTCGTCGAGATTCCAAGTTGGTGAATTTGAGGATGAGAGGTCGGCTTTTGGTGAGGTCTTTCCCTACGCGCCATGCATTCTCCACTATTGTGGGGTCCTCAACTCCCAGCTTTTCACATATATTCTTGGCGTTTGCCACAGGGCTGTCTCCCTACGTCCATCCTACCACCTAGATGTGGAGCGCTCTAAGTTTTCTCCTCCTTCAATGCTGCATTCACAAAATCCTCCTTTGTTGGTGCATTCTTTGCTACTTCAATCCACTTGGAGTTCTCGGCCACCTCGGCTCGTGCTTGTTTCACTATGTTTGCCCATGTGTTGAGCTCCTTTGTCATGTCTGTCTTCAACTCGTAGATCTCGGTTTGCACCTTTATAGGCATTTTTTTGGGAAATTTCCCGTTCCCCCTTGAGGAGGTCAAGCTAGTTTTTGTAGTCATCAAGCTCGTCCCTCAACTCTTCAATCACCCTATTTCTCTCTTGGAGGGACGTTTCAATGTCCACCTTCCAAGAGGTGAAGAGTGTTGTGATCTCTACGTAGATTTCATTCTTCCGTTCTTGGTGTGTTTGGTGTTGAACAACCTCCACTACCTGACCACATAGTTGTGCTTCTGTCTCACTCACTTATGACTTATTCAACATTTATTTGTTTCTTCATTTGCATGTTATTAGAGTTCATTGGTTACTTGTGTTCATACACTGTCGATGTTTTCTCTACAAAACCTAGTGTATCTTCACATGGTATCAAATCTGGTACTCTCATTTGCATGTTATTTGAGTTCATTGGTTAGTTGTGTTTGTACATTGTCCATGTTTTCTCTACAAACCCTAGGGTATCCTCACATGGTATCAAATCAAGTGCTCTTTTATGAAGTATCATGCTCAACTATTGTGAAAGTTAGGCTTGCATGAGTGACACATAGTGAACTATGATGTCTTCGTCACCCTCATCTTGGGAGGTTCCCATCTAAACTATATTTCTTCCTCTTCTTACCATTCTCAAACCTATCTAAAGTTCAAGCTGATGACGAATGTGGAGTTAACCAAGTAAATGCAAAGAGGGTGGACCAACTACACTTCCCAACATATTGCTCCATCCACTTTGACCAAAGCTACAATCGACTTGCCCTAAGGCATGCTAAAGAAAGGTGCTTATCATCAATCACAACATCTAGTTGGTTAGGATGGCCACCTCTCAACTGGGGGAGCACAAACCACGTTGGGGACGATTGGCAAAACAATGTCTTCATCTCAGCCAGACGGAGTGGCAAGTTTGAATGATCCTTTTAAATTATGAGCCATAAGCACTCTCAGTTGCTCTTGTTATGTAGAAACTAGTAGCAAGTAGCCAAGGAGACCCAAATCTGCAACCAATATGTATATACAAAGAGGAGGCTACAAACTTAGATGAACACAAACAACTATACTTACCACTTTACCCTTTGTTCCATATGAGCATGGTTTTAGTGCCATTCATTCTCAAATCTTTCCCATCCCTCCCTCATCAAGCTTGCATTTAGGTTATCTTTCTCATGCCTTCAGCACTAGGCTTAGATCCTACATTTGCATCTTCACCTCTAGGTCCTATTCCCTTTCTCTCGAGGAATCTGCGTTTAGGTCCTTCAGCTTCTCTCAGCTCCTCCTATTTCCCTTAGAAGAGCTTAGATCCTTCCTTTGCAGATGTTCAGCCTTCTTTAGATTTTCCAACTCATCCTCAAGTTAGGATCACTTTGCACCTTGATGCTCCATTGCCAAGAATGCCATTAGTGCACTATGCACCTCACATCTTTGCACAAGCATCCCTATGTGTCTTGGTGCTGCTATGTTGGTCATCTTGGCATTTTCTAGGCATTTATTATGCCATGACCAGCATTAAATGCTGGTCGGCCAGCATTTATGGCATTTCCAAACTGCAATCAGCCACTTTAGGGGTTTTGTGGCTATTTATAGCCATTCCGCACTTGGCAAACATTCAAATCATCATCTTCCTTCCTTCCTTGCAAGGTGCACACTCCGACTCCGTCATCTTCCTCCGTCTCCAGTGCTGCCATCATCATCAGCCTAATCTGGAACCTTCATTGACATTGTGGGCTGCGTCAAGGACTGATCAGTCCTTCCATACTCACCATTTAATCCTTGTTCAGTGCAGGTTTCTTTTCTTCTTCTCTTGCAGATTGTCTCTCTCTCTTCCTCTGTGTTCGAATTCCTTTCTCTATTGTGCACTCTCACACAAACAACCCTACCAATCAGCAAACACATCAAATATTCCTATTTTCACATGCTCAGCAGCTCACTCCAGCCATAGGTTGATGTGCAGTCCTCCCAAACTCCTGCCCACACCCATATGCTGAAAAAGCAGCACCATTGAAAGCTAAATTATCCTCTTCAGATCTGCCCACCTCGGTACAGCCCTTCAATGTTGACACCCAATTTTCCACTATTTTCTATAGCCCTCCTTTGTGGATACCTCAGTTCATGGTGCAGCCAACCCTCTATCAGCTCACGGTGATCAGTTCACTCAGCCAAACTGCTGCATTTGCTGCAGATGTCTTCTCTGCAGCCTGTTTGAATGACCAGCCAGCAATTAACACTCTTGTGCAGGCCACCTTGCTGCCACTGCCTCCAATCAGCCTGATCCAGACAGATTCTTCACCCTGATCTTCGCTTGCGGCTGCTGATTGCATACAAAGGCCACCTGTTGCGATTCAAGATATGTTCACAGTACGATACACTCTCCAGTTCATCTCTGCCCCAATCCATTCTGAGACATGGGGGTTCAAGGTTTTGTATTCACTCTTGCATAGTGTGTTTACCACATTGAGCTTCGATTCATTGTTCACCTTTGAGTTCTACTATTATCACTTAATGTTTTGTCATACAGTGTTTATATTATGTGCTCGAGTATCTCTTTATATGGTATTAGCACTAGATACTCTCTAAAGAACCTAAGCCTTGATTTTAAAGCTCGGCATTGTTAGCTTGCCTGTGTTAAGTCATGTCAATCTCTCATCTCCTAGTTGTGAGCTCCCATCAAAGTCTGGCAGAGACAGGAGCTCTAGCAATCTACATGCATTTTCTTTATTTGTCAGCTTCTTGTGTGCATTCCTAGGCCAGCTACTACCTTCCACAATCTGCCTACACTTGCCAGACATTGTCATTGCAATCTGGGATTTTTTTGGGGTGTCCCCTATTTTTTCTGGCATTTCTTTCTATGTAACCAGCATTTAATGCTGGTTGGCCAGCATTTATGGCCTCTCTTAGATCAGGTCGGCCAATTTTTCAATGCTCCTGCTATTCATAGCTACACCCCCCCACTGGATTCAGCAACATCATCACAATCCTTTCTGAACTTCTAAAAAAATCTAGTAAGATCTAAAGAAAGATTTTACTTGCCTTAGGGCCCCCAAAATAGACCAATCAAGCATTACTTGAACATTTTCGAGATCAATCCAAATGCCATCAATCGAGATCTAAGATATAATAGCTCCATGCAAGAGAAATTCACACTTGGATAGTTTTGCGAACAATTGCTCTGATACTAATGAAACATTCCCCTAAGATCCAACAAACACACGAGACATGACACAAGTCACATCCACAAATATAAGGGACTAGACATCAGACTCATCTCCTAGCCATAGAGCCAAACGGACTCACCCTCGAGCCTGCGAGCTAGCAACACTCCGTGTCACAGCCACATCCTAACGGTTGACACCCCATGCTACCAACTCACACAATCCCGATGTACAAATGCATCAGCCAATGAGCCAAGAGTAGTAACCACACAATGATGTGCATAATAGGGCCTTAAGTTCTATAAATAGGACTCTACTTCCCTAAATCCAAGGTGCCCTTGTGCATTTGCACAAAGTCACTTCATGACCAATGTGACCAATGCTACTAGAATCCATCCGAATGTCCAAGGATGTAATACTATGTTATTTGAGCATCTATGGACTGAGGTGGTTAACACTTTGGTGTACATTCTCAACTAGTTCCCAACTACAACAGTCCGTCATAAGATCCCCCTTCAAGATTCTTTGGCACTCAACCTCTAATTTCTTATCTCAAAGTCTTTGGGAGCCATACATGCATATATACTCCTAATGATAAGATAGCAAAGTTGTTGTTAAGTAGCACTCACTGTGTACGCTGGCCTATTCAGAGGTGTACTACTAAGCATTAGGTTTCAAAAAAACAACCTTAGAATTCGTTTCTATCCACTCTTTATTCATCATTGAAACATTAAACTTAGCATCATCTTTACTCACATCTTTTGCAAAAGCCATGTACGCAGAAAGATGATTTTTCATTACTAAAGAAATTGGTAAAGCAAACACAAGAGGAGTTGACTCTCCCTTTTAACTTTACATTAACAACATGTTGCCTTCCTTTGTGAGTGCGAGTGATTTTCCTATTATATACATCGATCCTAGCATGCACTCTATGACACCATGGAATACCCAATAATACATCACACCCTCTAACAACATAATGTGAAAATCCTCATTGTCCACATCAATCCTAGCATGCACTCTATAACACCATGGAATACCCAATAATACATCACACCCTCCAGTAGCATAATGTGAAAATCCTCATTGTCCACATGTAACTACAAATGAATATGGAGTTTTCCAATGATAGGGATAACTCACTCCGCATGTCTAGAACAAACCAAACTAGCCTCACCCATTGGACCCATCTCATCACTTTGATGCCCAACTTGGGTGCCCATTTTGTAGAAATAAAGTTGCCACAAGCACCTGCATCAAAGCGAACTGAAGCAAGTTGATCCCTCACTTTGTCTCATGTACAATATAGCTCTAAAGCACCTGTGTTTGAATACTCACCAACAAGATCAAATACCAATCCAACTGAAGTTTTATGATTTTTATCTTTCTAATCCTATTGTCACTCACATGGTTTTTAGACTTATGTTCTAGGCATTCACATGCTATATACCCCTCTTGTTCACAAACATATCATTTCTTTGCATCATACAATGCCTTATTTTCAGCATATTTATTAGCACTAGCAAATGACATTTTGCCTTGTCCATCTTTTTGAAAGAATGACTTCGATTGATTTTCAACTTGTTGACTCTTTTGTGAGGATTTATACTTGATGCCCAAAAATTTAGTCTTGTTGCCCTTATTTTCATCATTGTCCTTTGAAGCAGCTTTGCTGCCCCTAAATCCTATGACATGGCCTTTTATCAATGTATAAGTTGTATTTGCAATTTCAATCAATTGCGCCATGGTGTTCACTTTTCTCTTAGTGCAATAGTCGTGGATTTCTTTCAAATAGACCACAACAATAGATCTCTATTTGCTCAATCATCGTAACCTCACAAAAAAAGCTTATTGACAACAATGCTCCCCACAATTTGTTTGTATAATCTTCCAAATCAGCACAATAAATTGGTTTGTGCCAAGCTATTGTCATATCCACTTCAAAAGTGTTTGTGAGCCACTGGGAAGAGAAATCTTGTTTAAAATGCACCCAAGTCAATCGTGCCTTGCCTTGCATCAACAAGGTTATCCACCGCTAAGGTGCATTCCCTTTTGAGAAAGTGGTTGCCTTGCTCACTTTTGAATGCTCGAAAAAATTGCCCACAGAATAGGCCGCATCAAATTGTTGAATGAAGGTCAATCTATCCTACATACTATTAAAGATTTCAAATTTGACTGCTGCCCCACCAACTTTGTAGTCTTTAAATTTACCAAAAGGTGTCAAGGTATCATATACTAGTGGCTGCAAAAATGGTGGCCCAAGTGATACCATTGCTACATTTGCATTTAACATATGCCCAGTAGGGCCTTCAAATTGACCAAACATTCCAGTTTGCATTCCAACATGCTGCATATTATTCCCTAATGGACAACCATGTTGTTGAGCCAGAATTTCCTACACATTCAGTATTACAAGAGCTAGTGTATGCAATACTTTTGGCTAAAAAGATTGCCCATAAGCCTCACTTGGTTGTTTAGAATGTGAAGCAACCTTTTTTTCTTTAATATACGGAACTGATAACATAAATTCAGTAAATTAGGGAATGAACTTCTCCAAGTTGATAACAGCACTTGTCAACTGTGCCTTGAACATTGTATTTGCTTCTTGAGCACCTTGGACTTGTGGAGTTACATGTGATTGAGCTGCATGCTCACAGATCACGTTTGTTACTTTGAAGCATTTTCAACATTTGATGACTCAAAACCATGTGTTAAGTGCCTTTCACTAAAGGATTCCTATTACTCCCTCCTATTACCATTGTTGTGTCACATCTCTTACCATTTGCCTCTTGGTGTACACTGTTTTCAGCAAGTATAAACCTTGCTGTAATTCCATTACAGCAAGCCAAAATGCATGAGTTTACTCCTCGAGATGCCCACAAGCTCAGCTCCTTTAAAAAGATGGTGACATCCAAGCAACAAAACCATGAAACCGGCCTCCGAAAGCCCAAAGGGTAATAGACCACATTTTAGCAAACACTTAAGTCAGGCTATCAATAAATTCGGCAAGAACAAATCCCACACAATCAAAGCTAGAGTGCTCCTGTACCACACATGACACCTATTGGCCCCAAAGCTTAGCGTCCCTTTTGGTATTTTTTTACATTATTGATGTATGCTTGAAATTGGTTACAAATGGCTGTATTTCAATGATTCTCAAGACACAATTGATTCAAGGGTGCACATTGACCTTGTCACCTTCAACATTGAACTCAAACCAACCAGAGAGTGTTCAAAAATGCAAATGAACACTTTAACTTGCCAAACCCTAAAAGTTACAGCTAGTGTTTAAACCCAATTTCGCAGAGCATTCACCTAGACAATCGTTTTGCATTGTTCCCATGCAATCCCACCCTATTCCTCTCACAAACAGAGAAATTTCTTGCGATAAAGTTGTGAGAATGTCACACTCTTCACGACAAAGTTGCCCAAAACGCGCACTAGGCTTGAGATATCTAAGGAAAAGAAAGGATCTCAACCCGTAGTGCTATCATAACCAGTTCTTCTAAAGTTTTGTTAAAAAACAAAAGCATACCTTGCTATAAATGGACTTACAAAGCTACTCAATGGATTCCCATGCCAAGAGGAGAAAATTGGCTGCTACCACAACTCCATTCATGTTGTTAGCTCATATTCCATGGCTGAAACCTGCAATTTCTACAACAAAGAAGATAAGAATAGTTATCTCTAAACTTGGGTTGCTCAAAACAAGAGAGGAGGAACCCCAAATAGCCAAGATAAGCTCTCCAAATGAGTAACCAACTACTCGTTAATTAGATCTCGTTTTTTATTAAGGGCTAATTAGTGACTTAGTCATTAATCATAAGTGAGCTGCTTACTCAACCAAACTTAAGCTCAATGCTTGCTTTATAACTCAAGTGCATTGTGCCCTAAGTGAGCTGCGTACTAGGTGGAACTTTCAATGTCACTCAATTCTAAGATACAAACTTTCATTTTAATAAAAGTCTCACATTGATGATTGTACCTTGTTATTTTTTGCATTGCTCTTGTACCACATAGCCTATGCACTTCTCCACTATGTACCCATATCAAATCCTTCACTGCCACAATGCAATATTTATCATGCCAAAAGCTAGGGGTACCAAAATTAAAGTTTACATTAATTAAAAATCTACATAAGTTTAATTAAATCATTGAGTTCATTTCTTCTTCTAGTGACACTGGCAGCTAATGAGCACCCTTTGTCCAATGCCTTGGCCTCTCTAGGGAGGCTGTTTAGACTCCTGAGAAAACAAAACCATAGCCTCTATAGTCTTGGTAGGTTCTTGGGCAGCCGATGTGTATCCCTAAACCAATGCCCTAGCTACTTTGGGATGGGACACCTCGGGTATTATGGGCTATGCTATGCTTTGCAATCCCTCCTAGATTCTAGTTTTGGGCCTAAGAGAGGGAAGCTAGAAAAGTGTATTACAAACTTAAAATCTTAACTATCACTTTACAATCCCAAAACTCAAAAATTATCAAACTTTATTAAAAATTACCAAAGTATCTATGTTCCATAAGCCAACGATTCACGTCTAAAAATAGAAGGCTGCCCAACCACTTTGACCATCCTTGTTTTGCTAATCCTCCATCAACTATCACCCATTTTTCCACTACTATCTCTCTCTCTCCTAGGTAGATACCTTAGTTTGTAGCACAACCAGTTCTCTAGCTCCTAGTGATCAATCCACTCAATCAAACTATTACATTTGCTGAAAACACATTCTTTGCAACTTGTTTACAGGACTAGCTTGCAGTCTCGCCAACCCCAGAGAATTGATTCATTCTTCAAATCTTTGAGTAACTCTTTACCTTTGAGTTCTAATGTTATCACTTTGTGTTTTGATGTACACTTGTGTTAATCTTCTTTGCTAGAGGATTTCTTTACAGACCTTGCTACTGTTCATCGCTTTAGCCTTGGAGGTCTTCTATACAGCTGCGTTGCATGCCACCTATCCAGTTAGTCCTTCAAAGTTGCCTGTCACTATTAATCACACATGCTACTTTTTGAACTTTTCAAGCTTCAGCACTTTTCACCATCAAGGTGATCTGCATTGCATTAGCATCTATAATAGGTCAATTTAGACTTCTATAGCACTTTTCAACATCTATGACAGGTGGTTTTTGAGTTATGAGGACTTTTCTATGTCATCCTCTACTCTGGCTGGTGGTTACTACACTCAGATTCCATCTCTAGTGGATGATACACTCCAATACCTTCCTCAACCCACTCCCTAAACCTGTGAAATACCTATTCTAAATTTCGTAAAAAGCCCTACCCTAAAAATACCTTAGAAATTTTATAATCAGCATTTGTTATGGATGCATTTGACACACTAATATGGATATTGACATTGATTGCAAAAAAATTTCTTGAGTTGCTCTGCCTTTGGGCTTTGTGTACATACATACAGCGTTCATTCAATTTCATCAACTTCTTTTCTATCCTATTTTGTGTTTTTACATTTTGCGATTTTGTCTGAGTTATTGTGTTTTAATCATGTTCATACATTGTGTTTTCTCAGTGCAAACCTTAGCATATCTTCGCCCCCATAACCCGTGTCATAGTATACACTTGTGCCTTGTTATAAAAATTCTGTTTCTCGAGTTCATCATTTCTAAGATTACCCAGTTTTGCTTTTTGTTGTTTTGTCTAAGCTATTGTGTTTTAGTCATGTTCATGCATTCTGTGTTTCTCAATGCAAACCCTATCATATCTTCACACCCACAGCCCATGTGGTTGTACACAAGTGTGCTTGGGTATACAGATTCCACTTACCAAGTTTATTATTTCTAAGTTCATAAATTCTTGTTCTTACGTTCAATTCCTATATATACAGCAACTTTATTGCTTTGCTTTTGTTGCTCCATATCTATTAAGCAATCTCCCAATGCCCAGCGACACTTTCAACCTTAGGGGAGTTTGTTTCTCTCCATTCCATATGTCTACTATGAAGCATCTTTATTGCTTTGCTTTTGTTGCTTCGTGTCTATCGAGCAATCTCCCAATGCACAACAGCAACAACTAGATGACACTTTCGACCTTTGGGGAGTTTGTCTCTCTCCATTCCACATGCCTACTGTCGAGGCTCCAAGGTAGCAAGTTCTTCCACAAATTCAACTGCTCTTTGGGATAGAGATGTTGAGAGTCATTTCTTGGATGGCCACATCAATAGTGCCACGTGGCAGCAATCAAATAGTTCAACTGCAATCGCCTACATTTAATACAGTCGACCTGATTATTTTTGGGTATTATTTTTAGCCTTTAAAAGGCTCAGTTTCCAGCAGTCTTGACAGATTGTCTCTGACAGATTTCAGCTTACTGACTATGAAGATTGCTCTTGGGGCTGACGGAGATCGAGATCCTCAAGGTGGAGACATACACAGATATTTTCTCTGCACCCGTGTATAATTCTGCATCCTTATACAACATTCTTCACTACGGATTTTCTGTGTTTGACTATCTCTTTCTCTCTCTCTCTCTTCTCTCTCTATCACGGTCATTTGCTTCCGCATCGCTTCACTCTTTGTCACGATCTTGTTAAGCGGGATGTCTACACAAGCCATGATGTTCGATTCGTGGAGGTACCAGCCCCAAAGGGGAGTGAGGACCACCCTATACTCTTCTTTGGATGAGAAGCCTACTACCCATCCACTGGATTCATTGCTTGGTCCTCCGTTGATCATGGACCTTCTAGAAACTTTAATAGATGGAAAACGCGAAGGCGAGATTCGGCCTCCTCCTCATTGGGCCCGTGACACACTCTGAGATTCAGGGATCGAGGGGGTCCCTAAGGAGTGGCAACCGCAAGATGGACCGCGAAGCTCACAGCAGCACCAGGCTATACTATGGAGCTTGTTTGCTCTAACTACTATTTGGCGTCCCATGTTATGCAGGATAGAGAGCCTACCTCAATGAAGGAGGCTTTACAGTTTGATCATTGGCGGAAGGCGATGAAAGCCGAGTTGGAGACTATTGAGTGGAATGGCACTTTGTATCTTGTACCTTGTCCCTCTCATAAGAAGGTGATTGGTGTCAAATGGCTCTTCAAGACCAAGTACCATAGTGATGGCTCTTTGGAGAAGCACAAGGCTCGCCTTGTTGCTAAAGGTTTTGCACAGCACCCAGGTGTTGATTTCCATGATACTTTTGCCCCTACTACTCGCATGGCGACTATTCATGCTGTACTTGCCTTGGCTAGTCGTAGGAGATGGCCTGTCTTTCAGTTGGATGCGAAGTCAGCCTTCTTAAATCATGATTTGGAGGAGATCTATGTAGAGCAACCTCCTGGATTTGATTCCTCAAATTGAAAGGTTTATGGGTTGAAGGTCTTGTATGGCTTGAAGCAAGCTCCGCGAGCTTGGACTGAGAAGATTGATTCCTTTCTCTAGGCCAATTTGGGATATCGGCGCTCTAGGGCCGATCCGCAACTTTATGTACACACTTTCAAGGGTGGTCGTGTGTTGTTTGTTTTATATGTTGATGACTTGATTGTTACAAGTGATCATGCCCAGAAGGTCAATGAGATAAAGGCAGCCCTACATCGATAGTTTGAGATGACGGATTTAGGACTTCTCCATTTCTTTTTGGGCCATGAGATTTATCAGTCTCAAAGGGGGATTTTCATCTCTCAGTAGAGATATGTATAGGAGCTCTTGGTGACTTTTGAGATGGAGGATTGTCGATACATTTCTACTCCTATGGATCCAAATTGGAAGGCCACTTTCCACACACAGATTCTCCTTTGGTGGATGCTACCCGCTACCGTTAGCTGATTGGATCATTGATTTAGCTCCTCAACACACGGGTTGATCTATGTTTTGTTGTAGGTCTTTTGGTTGGGTTCATGAATGCACCTCAACAGGTGCATTGGCAAGCTGCTCAGAGGATACTTCAATTTTTGAGGGGTGTTGAGCTAAAAAATGCATTAGCTTTACTTAAACAACCCCAAAACTTGTTTAATTAATGAAGAAACCTAGTTTATTTAAAAGAAACGCGATCCTAGAGAGTTTCTGTGTCCCATAAGCACAAACCCACTTGGAAGGGCCCAAACTTTCTATAAATACGTATGCTACCCTCCATTCACAAACAATCTCGTTTTTGCAGATTTCAAGTGTTTCAGCTTGTTGCCCACACCCCGTTCATGGAGGACATCTCAGCTAAAGCTGTCCATTGCTGTCTCCATCAGTTGACGTCTGATTTCTAGCCCTCTTCACACAGTTTGGAGCTGATTCCAACTAGGCAACTGCTGTTCCCTGCACAGACTTGCTACCGTACAACCTGCCACATCATCACAACCCTGCGTTTGATTCTTGTAGGCTGTCGCCCAGCTGTTGCAGCTGTCGTCTGGCAGTTTTCTCTCCTCCATCTGTCACCAGGCTGTCTAGCCTGTATCTGGCAATTTTCTCTCTCCTACAAGCCATATTGCATGCATTTTTAGTCTTTCTCTCTCCTCACTGCCATTTGCATCAGATCAAACTTCTCACAGCTGCGTTTGCTAGTGTTCAACATCTGGAGGCTGCCTTGCTGCAATTCGGAATCCGTTCAGAGTATGACACACTCTCTAGCTCATTACCCCCGTCTTGATCCTCGAGATGCAGGAGTTCGAGGTATAGTATTCATTCGCAGCATAGTGTGTTTGCTGCATGAGCATTGTATATTCAGCAGTTATATCACTTCAACTATTTTCTGTGTTCATTGTCTCTGAGTTACCCAAGCCCTAACTGTGTTCTTTTATCAATCTGTGCTTTATCGTACGATTGTTATTTGTGCTTCTGTGTCAGAGTATTTCTTTAGAAGGGGGATCTCCGACCTTAGGATTTCCTACCCAGTAGGTACAGGTGCTTCTAATCTTGTTCTTACAGGTTGGAGTGATTCAGATTGGGCTGGCGATGTGGATCAAAGGTGGTCTACTACAGGTTATTGTTTTACCTTGGGTGTTGGTGCTATCTCTTGGAGTAGCAAGAAGCAGCGACGATAGCCCTATCTTCGACTGAGGCACAATATCGGGCTACGTCTTCTACCACATGTGAGACTTTGTGGCTTCGGCGGTTATTGAAGGAGCTTGGCTGCCCCCAAACTCGTCCTACTCTCTTGCAGTGCAACAATGAGAGTTTCATTGCCTTGGCACGGAATCTCGTCTTCCATGCTCGGGTGAAGCACATAGAGATCCAGTGTCACTTCATCAGGGAGAAGCTTTTGGATGAGACCATTGATGTGGAATACTGTAAGACCGAAGATAATCTTGCAGGTTTATTTATGAAGGCACTTACCAAGCTTTACTTCACCGACATTCCAGATCCCTCCGTCTACTGCCTTGTCCAAGATCTAAGAGCGGGTGTTGAGAATCATTTCCTGGATGGCCACGTGGCAACAGTCGAATGGTCTGTCTAGACCTGATTATTTTTGGGTATTATTTTCAGCCTTTAAAAGGCTGAGTTTCCAGCAGTCTTGACACATTGTCTCTGATAGATTTCACCCTACTGACTACGGAGATTGCTCTCAAGGAGAACGGAGATTGAGATCCTCGAGGTGGAGACATACGCAAATATTTTCTTTGCACCCGCGTATAGTTCTGCATCCTTATACAGCATTTTTCACTACAGATTTTCTGTGTTTCACTGTCTCTCTCTCTCTCTCTCTCTCTCTCTCTCTCTCTCTCTCTCTCTCTCTCTCTCTCTCTCTCTCTCTCTCTCTCTCTCTCTCTCTCTTGTTCACTCTTTGTCACGGTCATTCGCTTCCGCATTGCTTCACTCTAACAAGAGACCAATCCCATGCCCAACTGTTCTTCTACTTGAAGTGCAACAATCCAATTCTTTGCCACATGTGGCATGTCCATAATGTGAGAGTGCGCAACAGAAGAAGAACACGAACACAGAGGAGGGGAGAGAGAAAGCAGGGAATGAAGGAAGAAAATCTGCACTGACTGAAAAAGTCTCGAAGTAGTCCAAACCTGCGCGCTGTGCAAAACCCTTGGCAACAAGCCTAGCCTTATGCTTGTCCAAGGAGCCATCTGCAAGATACTTGGTCTTAAAGACCCATTTCACACCTATCACCTTCCGTTTCTTGGGACGCGGTACAAGCTCCCAAGTATGGTTTCGCTCGATGGAATCGAGCTCGGCCTGCATAGCCTGTCTCCAAATATCCTGTGCAAGAGCCTCCTCCACAGTGGAAGGCTCGGAATCCTGAAGAATCTGAGACATCAGAGCATAGTTCACACACAGTGAGCTATCCCGCTGGGCCTATAATCGGGCTGATCGACGTGGACCTGTAGAAGAAGCAGGAAAGTGAGTAACACCTGAATCCTGCATGAGCCGGCGATACCATAAGGGAATCCTAAGAGACTCCTCTTGCTGCGAGGGAGACCGAGTAGTCTCCGAAACCTGCAAAGCACCCATATCGGAGAGGGACTCCCCCTCACCAAATGAAGATAGATCCTCCGCACCTGAAGAAGGCTGTGTATCCCGAGAAGACTCCTAAGGGGAGGCTGAAGGGGTGGAAGAACTCGTAGAAGAAGGAGTCGCATCCGCCAAAGGGGAAAGGGAAGCCGGAGGAGGAGGAATGGGTGGGGTACTAAGGGGTATCCTGGAAGGAAGAGAAGGGGGGGGGGGGGGGGGGGGGATCCGGCGATGTCGAAGAAGCACCTATAATAGAACCATCAATCGGATCCTCAGAGGCCGAAGCCTCATCAAAGATCACATCCTTGCTCACCTCAACCTTCCGTGTCGTCGGGTCGTAGAGCCGATATCCCTTCGTGGTCGTGCTATAACCCACGAAGATAAGCTTTCTCGACTTAGAGTCGAACCTCGTCTTCCTCTTCTTCTTGTCCACATGGACAAAAGCATCGCACCCAAAGATGCGAAAGTGGGACATGGAAGGCTTCTTCCCAAAGAAAGCCTCATAAGGAGTCATGTCCTGTAAAGCCGAAGTCGGAGAGCGGTTGCGAATATGCACCGCTGTAGCCACCGCCTCACCCCAAAGGAAATGAGGAAGACTCCTATCCTCTAGCATAGATCGGGCCATCTCCACCATGGTCCGATTCGCACGCTCCACCACACCATTCTGGAAGGTGTGTTTGGATGGGAATACTCTACCCGAATACCATGATCCCTGCAAAACTGAGAGAAAATGTGAGAAGTGAACTCGCCACCGTGATCAGCTCGAACGCCACGAACTTTGGAAGTTGTTTGGGTCTCCACAAACACCTGCCACTCGCAGAAACGGGAGTACGCCTCGCTCTTGCACTCCAAGAAATAAGGCCACACGTAACGACTAAAGTCGTCCACAATCAGCATCAAATACCTGGCCTTCCCAAGGGAGGCCGTGCCCATAGGTCCGCAAAGGTCGGTGTGAACCAACTCAAGCGGAGAAGTAGCCCTCCTAGAGGCAACCTGAGGGTGAGGCTGCCTATGCTACTTGCCCCTCAAGCAGCTAGGGCACAAAGTGTGAAGAGCAGGGAAATCTGGAAGTCCCTCCACCATCTTCCTCCGAGAAGCCCGCCGAAGAGAATCGAGGTTCAAATGACCATACCCAGCATGCCAAAGCAGCCCAAGCTCATGGGAAGTCCTCGCAGCCAAGGCTGTGAGCGTATAAAGCCCACCCTCCTGTGTACCCGTCCAAAGAGCATCACCTGTAGAAGCATCCTCCACTGTGACTGCATCCTGTGTAAAAATGACTCGGGTACCTAGCTGAGTAAGGCCATGCACAGACAATAGGTTAAAACCCAAATCAGGGACATAGAGAACTTTGGCGGAGGAAGACCGCCTGTCAGAAAACATAGGTAGGGTCCCCACGCCTCGAACAGGAACTATAGAATTGTCACCAATGGTGACAGTGCCCCCTCGGAAACGAAGATCCTAAAGCCAATCTTGTCAGAAGGTCATATGTGAAGATGCTCCACTGTCCACGAGCCAAGGCTTCTCCAGAGTGGTAGAAGCTAGGGCTATATCCTCCTCAACAAAGACATGCACAAACGCAGACTCTGTCGTGGCTGGGGCCGCCTTCGAGTCCTTCTCCTTGGGCTTCAAATGGGGGTACTTCTGCCAACACTTCTCCTCAGGATGAGTACCCTTCCCACAGTGGGGACATTTGGGCTTCTTCTCCTTCGCATCCTTCTTGTCCTCCTCCTTCCTGTCCTTGGCCTTCTCCTTCTTTTGTTTCTTCTTCTTGCCGCCACCTGTACCTGCCGTAAAAGCCTTGGTGGAGCCACTGGCACCCACCTCTTTGAGTCGCTCGTCATGCTCCAAGACAAGCGAGGAAAGTTCCTCCCGTCGGAGTTTCTCACGGGTCCTCGAGGTGATGAGGCTGGTGTAGAAGACATCATAACGGGGTGATGGCAACTGAGTCAACAGAATCATCGCCATATCCTCAGACGATATCATACAACCAAGAGAGGCTAACTCGCCTCGCATGTCCTCCATCTTCGTGATGTGCTCCTTCATGGAAGAAGAATCATCAAGACTGAGCATCCGCAACTTCTTCTCCAAGGAAATCTTATGGGCAAATGTCTTGTACTGATACAAAGACGCAAGCTTCTTCCACACTTCCGCCGCGGTCAGTAACCTGTGAACATGTACAAGAACGGAATCATGTAGACTCATAAAAAGAAAGGAACGGGCTCGAGAGTTGAGCCTATCCCACAAGGCTGCACGGTCCATCGGACGAATCCACGGGGGGACGGTCGATGGGCGAAGAAACAAGCTCCCAAAGGTCGAATGTATCGAGGATGCATTCCACCTTGCACGACCAGAGGGAGTAGTTGGAACCGTCCAACTTATCTTCCTTCGGAAAGAAAGGGAGAATCGGCACCTGAATAGAGGGAATCAAGGAAGGCATCCGCACATTTGAAGCAGTCTTCACGGAAGACACCTTCACGGTAGATGGAACCCTCTGAGATGCATGAACTGAAGAGGGACGAGTGCGAGGAGGCCCCTCTTAACGTCGAAACTCCTCATAATCCCGCCTCCGCTCAGAGGAATGATGAGAAAGGAGCTCATCCTCTGAGTCGTCAAAGCCTGAAAACTGGTAAGACATCTTCCAATCTACAAAATACCAAACACCAAAGAAAACTGTGCCGAAGCCGAAGTATGACCAGCAGTATGGTCACCAACCACCAAGACGCAGACTGTGATAGCCTACAAACACCTGGATTTGCAAAACGCAAAGATAACTGATGAAGATCATCAGAAAAGAAGCCGCCAGCACTAAGACACAGCCTGAAAGTGGGTCGCCAGCAGGAGATGCGCCGCCAGGAGTGGAAACGACCATCAGATCTGCAAAACGCAACCTGATGATGTGTCGCCCAGCTGAAGGAGGGACTGCCTGATGGAAAACGCAAGCAAGAAGGGTCGCTGGTTGACGTGGCAGCCTCGGGAGAAGTCGTCTGTAGCAAACGCAAGAAGAAGGGCCACCTAGAGGGGCCACCTGGGCAGTTGAAGATGGGATGACAACAGCAGAAGATGGGTGAGGTATCTCTCCACAAGGTTAGGTCCTCCGTGCTCTCAGTCAGGCAATGATACCATGTGGGAGTGCGCAACAGAAGAAGAACACGAACACAGAGGAGGGGAGAGAGAAAGCAGGGAATGAAGGAAGAAAATCTGCACTGACTGAAATGAATGCTGAATACACTGAAATGGACTGATCAGTCCCTGCACGCAGCCCGGAGCGTCAGTGAGGGCACCAGAACAGACTGAAAGCAATGGCAACACCAATGCCGGAGTGGGAGAGGAAGGAGAGTGTGCTGAACCTGCAGAAGAGAATGCTGAGAATGACTGGGGGGCTGCCGACTTGGCCAGATCTGACCGACCTGCCAAATCTGGCCGACTTGGCCAGATCTGGCCGACCTGCCCAAAATCTGGGCCGACTGCACACCAAAAGGCCCAGTTTGGGCTGTGTGACTCCCGGAAAAGGAATGCAGACAAAAAACAGCAGATACCAAGCTGACAGAGCTCCTCTGTCTCCTACCAGACTCTGACAGGAGCTCACAACCAAGAGATGACAGACTGAGAATGAAAATAGAGCAGGCTAACACATAAAGCCTCTTAGATATACAGCCATCTGCCTCTACACATAGGATGACCCTTGAGATACAGTTGAGACAACCTTTTGTCTCTATTTCTCCACCATGAAGAATCACATCAACAAGATGGAGGAGATTCAAGATGAGTTGACATCCCTTGGTAAAACCATTCAATCAAAGGACCTAGCTTTGACCCTTCTATAACATCTATCCTCACCCAAATACAATTGTCTTTTACAACCATCACCTACAGCTGATTCACGTAGGAAATGACAAAAGAAGCAAAAGAACAAAAAGAAAATCAATTGGAATTATCATCAAAATCTGAGACTAACAAATAGAGAAGACATAAGGGCCTTCTTAAGTATCCTCATTGTGAGATAACCTTGCATCTCGAGGAGAAGTGTTGGAATAAAAACCCCCACCTTCATCCAAGTGCAAAGGATGGAACAAAGAGTCTACATTACATCTACCCCACTGTTATGACAGAAACTATTTTCCTTCACATTCATCAAGGGGAAAATTCTCTTGTGGTTTTCTCATTCTCCGAGAAGAATTGGCTCATGGATAGCAGCACATCTAATCATATGGCATTCCCCCATGATTGACGCTAGGATCTCTATCATTAGGGGGCTTCATCACCATAGTTGACATTTCATCAACGCATATTTATGATGTGGACACCATGCCGTTACTTCTCGACCATCCAATTCAAGCTCCATAGCAAGTTGCATGGCCACTTTGGATTTACTGCTTGAACCCGACCCTTTGCCAAGCTCAACCTCATCAAGGACAACCACCATTGGCAAAATTCTTCACAATAAGCCAATCAAAGAAATAGTGCCAGTTTCTATGTGTTTTATGTTTGGGGGATCATTATAGATCGTTTTCTAAGGCTCTAAACAATGCACCAATATGCACATTCTATTAATCAATGCAAAGTGCACCAATAACTATCTCACTATATGGGGATTGCAATAAAACCTTTTCAACAAGCTTATCGAGCAACATCCTTGTGGCGAGGAATTGATGACACAAAAATAAAAGCATTGTCACTACAACACTTCAATCTGCCCTGGCTCTTTGTTTGAAAGTATTTCAAGCTACAATACGTACTGAGTAATCATTACATTGCAGGAATTTCACACCATATGCACAACACAAATTAAATGCTCGCCATAAAAGTTTTTCTATCTTGTACTATGACTGTGAAGATAGTCAACATACTAATGTAGGGTCAGAAACAATGGCAAAAGCAACAAACCAGTAGTATGAGAAAAATAAAAACACCTGCCAATAAGGACCCACTGCATCTTTTACTCTTTCAATCTGGGGTACTATCAAATCCTTAGATGCTTGATAGCCATCAACTACTTTCCCTTTTGCTGTATCAATACGTGGACCAAGCGTAGCAGAGACAGTCTCCACACTTTGCCTCAAGAAGGGGCTCAGCTTTTGCTGTACATGCTACACAGGGGGAAAAAACACAATCATTCACACGAACCTCCTTGAATGAAGCAAATGCATGCATAAAAACTGCACAAATCTTACTGTTTTTGCAGTGTCAACATGGGGCTTTGACCATTTCTGAGCTGTTGATAAAACCCCTGATGCCTGAAAAGGGCAACAAAAGACGCTACACTAATTTTGCAAACACTCACAAAGCTAAACAATTTCCAACTGATGACACATGTGCTGACCTTTTCAGACGCCTTAGTCAGATGGGGTTTGGCATACTTCGCCCAGTAGTCTACTGTAGAAGCCTACCAGCAAGTTTTCACATAAGTCAGGAAAAGAACAAGAAGGGTTTCTTGAGGGTTTGGATGGTGGACAAGTATTACCTGCAAAGCCACCAAGCGAATCTGGGTCCAAGGTGGTAGCCACCCACCATGCACCTGTATTCAAATCAGAGTCCACTTTACATGCTTTAACCTCTTAGTAAGCAAGTAAAAAGTCGTACACAAAACACCATTAGATCAATATAAATGTGAGGAAATGTGCCATGTACTTGTTTTGTAAACCAAATAGCTGTATCCAGCATATGTTTCAAGAGCAATGCTACCATATATCAAAGACGCTGAGATCTCGAAGCCTAATCAAGTGCTTACATGTCCATAAGCAAGCACTACATGAAACTGTATTACAGAACTAAATATTATGTGAAAGAACCTTTCATAATCAACTAACAAACACAAGTCCAGAAGGGCAAAAGTTATATACTGCCCTTCTCAATCTGGATGCTAACTTACAGTTTTGAATCTCAAAAAGGTGTTCCTTGGTCTAACTAGTGTACTTGCGCTAGGCTTTATGATAGAAAAACACTTATACTTGTGCTCTTACACCAGCAAAGATAAAGCCAAGCTTTATTCCATAATAGTACCTTGATGAGCTCCCTGTCCTTAGCATCAGCTTCTTCTTGCACTCTGAGGAGTGTTGTCTGCAATATCAGGAGTCCCAAGAGGTTCAGATTATATTCAAGGTGCATTGGTGCCAAAAGCGAAAGTAGAGACACAGCGACTTGCTATCTGTTTATCTAACCAACCTCAGCTGCATGAAGTGCACGTTCAGCCTTCTCAATATAGTCCTTTTGCTCTGCAACAGTCTTCTCAAGCTGCAAAAACATTACAGAGGGAGATCAAAATCAGTGTTGCCTTAGGAAGCAGTCAATGGCAAATGTGTGAAAGAGGTGTAAAGAAAATAATCAGCACTTACTACAGGACACAATTAGTCCCAGTCCAGTAAAAATGATACAGAAAGACACGTAAGAAACTGACTAATATTGCCTTTCATGCACGCTAGGGTTGATTTTGACATAGGTTAGTACACCGATCAATGGACAGTAAGCATGAAGCTTTGAGCCACAAAATAGTTCCTTGCAGCATAAGCTTCAGAGCCTCTAGTCTCTACAGGTTTTTGCCCTCCCATAAAACTACTGTGTCAGTGAAATCGGCTCTCAAAACAGTGATCACAGAAATGTGAGACACCTATAATACTGCAGTCCAAGCAAGATGTCAATGCCTATGATGAATATAGCCCATCTTAGACAAAAATACCAGGTTCAACCAACTTCATTTAAGACAGGCCTATCTTTGCACCCTTGTTATTACCACCATATTCTTCCACTATAATTGGCTCTGACAAAATGTAATAAAAAAGGTTGAAGCAATGGCAACAACAAAGAAATGATGCATTATCATAAATACCACGTGCAGAGGTGAAGTTGAATTTGCCCACCTGCTCAATCTTGGAAGCACGTTCAGTTTCTGCTGCCTCAAGACTCTTCACTCTGTCTTTAAAGCCCTGCAACTCTAGCCCTTTCTTTAATAATTCATCTTCCAGATGGGTGACCTGCAGTGACAGCAAACCACACCCTTAAACTGAAGTTTAACGAAGTTCAAGTGAAAGTGGAGAGCCATTCCACTGACAACTGGCACCATAGGAGCTTCATAAGAGAGAAAAAACATCATCCTTCGAGAGAAGATCAGTCATCGTACTTTGGCCTCCAAAGCCTCAAGCTCTATACGAGTTGTTTGAAGAGCAGTGTCCAAATCTCCACCTTTTTCTTTCTGTGTCACAAGAAAGGGTTATGCAGATGCAACAACGATGTCAAAACATAGAGGCTTATTAACGCCACAGCCCGTAGCAGGCGCACCAGCCGCACCTTGAGCTTTTCGAGCTCGGTCTGGAGGGAAAGGACCGCCTTGTGATTGTCGTGGAGAGCCAGATCCTTCTCCGACAGGGTGCGCTCTGCGCAAAATGGATTGGAGTGAGTAAAGAAAAATCTGCTCAGATCGAGGCGAGGGTTTGCGAAGAGGGGAAAGGGAACATTAGGAAGATATCATCGGCACATGCCAAGGTCCAGCAGCTGTTTTTTGGCGCGCTCCAGGTCCTGGGAGAGGGCGGACGATAGGTGATGATCCTGGCATGTTGATGAGAGCTCCGGCGAGGCAGGAGGCGCATCGTCATGGGCGCATACGTGAGGATGAAGCAGGTGGAAGATGAGGAGGATGACAGGAAGAAACGCAGCAGCCATTGCTGGCCAATGGAATGGGAGACTTCTTCTCATGATTGATGGGGAGATGGTGTGGTGTTCGTCGTAAAAGGACTGTTTTGGTGTGGGTGGGGTGGGTCTGTGTTTTTATGTTTGCCTGCGCGAGGACCGGACGCACGGCATGTGCACCTTCCTAATCGATTCTCAGCTCCATTTTTCCCAACGAGTTTGGATCTTCTTTTCTTCGTCGGTACACCAACACCTCCTACCTGGTAGCATAGGGACTTGCGAGTCTTTCTTGCCTAATGAAAAACATGTGTTCCACACGTATTATTGTCCGGCTCGTCGCTGAATCCATTCATCGTGTGGGCCTGTTTCCATAGAAAACCTAGCAAACTTAGTCAACCCTAAAACTTTCGTTCACAAGTTTTTCATATGTGATTCTTACTTTCGTCCACTATCAAGAAGAAAATAATCCTCGACATCATCTATTGTTGATTGAACTCAAAACTAAAGACAACAAGTAAGCGAGCATCTTACTACTATATTATTTCTTACTATTATATTATTTTAGCTATAGGTTTGGAAAGCCCCAAACTTTCAAAGGGTTTCCCGAACCTACCTTTTTTCCCAAACCTCTCTTTTTCAATCAAAACCCCCTCCTCTCCTCTCTTTCTCACGTGCAATATCTCATTTTTCTCTTCCCCTTCCCTTTTATCATTATAGCCTTCCCCCCCCTCCCCACCTCCATTTTTAAAATTAAAACCCTTTCCCCTCTCTCTCACTTATAATCTCTCTTTTCTTTTCCCCTCTCCCCCATCTCTCTCTCATGTGTAGGGCCTAGATTCTCTCTCTCTCTCTCTCTCTCTCTCTCTCTCTCTCTCAATTAGATTAAACTTTCTTTCTCACACACACACACAATTAAACTTTTTAATTTAAACTTTTCTTTAGTTAAATATTTTAAAAACTTTTTTTAATTTAAAATTTTATCAACATAGATTTTCACACATTTTGAAAAGGAGATAGAATAAAAGAGAGAGAGAGAGAGAGAGAGGAAGAAAAAAATGATAAAAAGAAGAATACGGAGAGAGAAGGGGGAGAAAGAGGAAAGAGAATAGTCTTTTTTAATTAAACATTTTTCTTCTCCCCCTCCCCCCTCTCTCTTGCATAGGGCTTAGGTTCTCTCTCTCTCTCTCTCCCTCCCCCCTCTCTCTCATGCATAGGGCTTAGGTTCTCTCTCTCTCTCTCTCTCTCTCTCTCTCTCTCTGTGTGTTAAATTAAACTTTTTAATGTAAACGTTTTGTTTAATTAAAATAAGGAGAGAGAGAGAAAGAAAAATAGCAAAAAAAAGAAGAGGAGAGAGAGAGGAAATAGAGAGAAAAAAGAATTATAAAGAGAGAAAATATAAAATTTAAGAGAGGAAAAAAGAGGAGAGAGTCAGAGAGAAGAAAATGAGAAGAAAAGAAAGAATTTAAACACCATGAGAGAATTATAGAGAGAGGAAATATAAAATCTAAAAGAGAGTGAGAGTGAAAAAAAGAAAAAAGAAAAAGAGAGGGGAGAGAGACAGAGAGAAGAAAATGAGAGAGAAAATAAAAAGAAAAATTATAGAGAGAGAATTATAGAAAAAGAATTTAAACATAGAGAGAAAATTATAGAAAAAAGAAATATAAAAGTTTTTTAAAAAATAGAAAATTAAAAAAATAAAAAATAGAAACTTTCTTTTTAAGAGAGAGAAATATACAAAGAGCAAAAAAGAAAAGAACAGGGGAGGGAGGGAGAGAGAGAGGGAACTGAGAGAGAAAATATAAAACTTAAGAGAGAGAGAGAGAGAGAGAAAGAAAAAAGGAAAAGAGATGAGAGAGAGGGGACAGAGACAGAGAGAAAATAAGAAGAAGAAGTGAGAGAATTTGAACACAGAGAGAATTAGAGAGAGAGGAAAGATAAAATTTAAAAGAAAGAGAAAAGAAAAAAATTTAAAGAGAGAAGAACAAAAAGAAAAAAGAGGAGAGAGAATGAAAGGAGAGGAGAGGGGAGAGAGAGAGAAGAATAATAAGAATAAGAAAGAGGAAAAGAGGAAGAGGGATAGAAAAAAAGAGAAAATAGAAAATTCTTTTCAAAATTTAAATTTTTTTTAGAGAAAGAGGAAGGGAGAGAGAAGAGGGGAGGAGAGAGAGAGAGAGAGAATAAAATTTAAAAGAGAGAATGAGAGAAGAAAAAGATAAAATTTAAAAGGGAGAGAGGGAGAGAAGAAAAAACGAAAAACTAGGAGAAAGGGGAGAATAAAAGGGAGTGGAGAGAAAGAGGAGAATAAGAGAGAGAATTATATATAGAAAAAAGATAAAATTTACATACTTTAAGAGAGATTGGGGGAAAGAAAGTGAAAGAAGAAAAATAATAATAATAGAGAAAATATAAAGTTTAAAAAGAAAGAGAGAATAAAAAATAGAGGAGAGAGAGAGAAAAATAAATAAATAAAGAATGAAGTGAGAGAGAGAGAAAAAGAAAAAAAAGGAAAAAAGAGGAGAGGGAGAGAGAATAAAAAGAGAGGATAAAGGGGGGAGAATAAAAGGAGAGAGAGAGAGAAAAAAAAAATAGACATAGGGAATTTGGGGGAGAGAGAGAGAGAGAGGAAAAAGAGGAGAGAGAAAGATGAGAAATGGATTGTTGAGCGAAGATGAGAAATGGATCGTTAAATTAAACTTATTTTTAAATCAAAAGTTTCTCTCTCTTTCTTTCTCTCAGATTAAACTCTCTCTCTCTCTTTTCTTTTCCTCTCTCTCTCTCTTAAATTTTATATTTCCTCTATAATTCTCTCTCTCTCTCTCTCCTCTTCTTTTTTTTGCTATCTCTCTCTCTCTCTCTCTCTCTCTATTTTAATTAAATAAAATGTTTACATTAAAAAGTTTAATCTAACAAAGAGAGAGAGAGGAAGAGAGAAAACCTAGGCCCTACACATGAGAGAGAGGGGGGAGGGGGAGAAGAAAAATGTTTAATTAAAAAAGACTATTCTCTTTCCTCTTTCTCCTCCTTCTCTCTCCGTCTTCTTTTTTTAATCCTTATTATTATTATTATTCTTCTTCTTCTTTT